>NC_031497.1:18813797-18856252 GCF_000237925.1 Schistosoma mansoni
TAATTCAAAATGTATAGTGGCTAGCAGTGGAATCCAGGACGCGCGTTTCGTCCTATTTGGGACTCGTCAGCTGGATGTACCTGCATCTCAGAGTTGATGTTGAACCAAGGATATATCGAGGCAATACGCACAGTATGCACATATGCCAATTAGAGACTGACCAGTTGCAGTTCTAACACATCGATGGGAAGATTCAAACAAACAATACTAAGTGAATTTAAACTTCACCCCATCGCATAAGCAAGTGGCTATCAGGACTCAGTGGCCGAGTGGATAACGTGATGGCGTTTGAAGTGAGGGTACTGGGTTCGAGTCCCAGAGTGAACATCGACTCTGAGATGCAGGTACATCCAGCTGACGAGTCCCAAATAGGACGAAACGCGCGTCCTGGATTCCACTGCTAGCCACTATCCATTTTGAATTATAGTTTGTAAAATTATTATTTTTTAAGGCAACATGAAACGAGGCAACAATATGAAATTTCCATACACAAAAAGAATATGTAGTTATTTTAGTCATTGTCACTATGAATAGGTTGAAAATATTATGCACTATAACTATCTAGAAAAAACGGTTGCTAAGTAGGATAATTTATATTCTCCTTTTGTCCTAAGAAATTTTGCACTGAAAATGTGATGAAATAACGAAAAGATCAGTTCAGAACAAATAGATAATAATTTCAATAGTTAAGATCATAAGTCCGTCATGGAAAACCTGGAAGTATATGTATCTTGATAATGTAAAAAAAAAGAAAATTCAGACGATTTATCTTAACCTCAAACTAAATAAATCCTAATCTTAAACATGTTGTAATTTAAGTTTCCCACAACTGATAAGTTCACCAATTAAACCAATATCAAAACTTTATTTAAAACCATCAATAGTTATTCAACTGATTTGAAATGAATATAACAAGATCAAGATGATTGATTCTAGTAAACTATCAGTAGACAATATTATGTAATTTCTTAATTTACTATCTATTAAATACTAACATCATAGTAGAAAAACTTTAGAATCCACTATTGAAACAGAAAAATAATAAAAACTTCATTACATACTGATCACTGAATTCATGCCTCTTCTCATAAATAATCTAATTAATGCTGAATTATCAAGTCAAACATTTTTTAGTTATACTAAGTAAAAACTTTGCCATAGCAACTCTACAAAAAAGAAAAAAAAACAATTTCTATTTATCACCAGTGAAAGCGTTGAGTCAATTGAAGCTATACCGTCATGGAAAACCTGGAAGCACTTGTCGGCCGTTTCGTCCTATTGTGGGACTCTTCAGCGGGATTCGAACCCAGAACCTACCAGTCTCGCGCCAGAGCACTTGACCGATAGACCACTGAGCCGGCATCCGATGGTGCTTATGTCTAACTCCAGTGCTTCCAGGCTTTCCCTGGTGGTCTAGCTTCAATTGACTCACGGTTTCAACTATGAAAATACTAAATCTCCACAAAAACCCCTTCTGATAATAATTTCTATTTAACATGTATTCAAATTGTAATTATTAAATAATATACATTTGATAAGTGATTTTCATTATTCAGTGCCTGTCATTTATTTTCAATAATGAAAGTTGTTTTAAACCAGTACAGTTCTTACAATAATTTCCTTCATCTATCATGTATATATAGGGTACAAGTATAACAATATATTCATTTTCAAAAGAGGAGATAATATGGAGAGCATTCTAACAGCTTCCAATATTGAGCAATCCAATACGTTGTATGCTTTTTTAATGTTTGTAAGTACATATAATTATTATATATAAGTAAGATTACATGAAATAATTGCAAAGCTGAAAATCAAAGGAATCCAATATTTTACAAGATAAGATAAAACAATTTCAAAGTACGAAAAATTATATTTATGTGTATGTTGGATAAACCAGTTAAACTTTAACATCTATGACGTAGTCACATTTATAAAAAGAATCAATAGCATGAAATATAAGTTCTTTGACAAAGTATTACAGAGTGGAATAAGCTATTGTTACTGTTTTAAGTAGAGATGAATGGTGACTAGCATTAGAATCCAGACGCGCGTTTCGACCCATATAGGACTCGTCAGCCGGGCTTACTTCCGTTCCAGAGTTGCTTATCATTCCAGGACTCAAACCCAGGATTGACAAATATTGCTAGCCACAACCTATCTTCGCTTCTAATATTTGTGACTTAATGGCAATATCGAAGCAATCCACACAGGATACACATATGCCAAAAGAGACTGATCAATTGCTATCCTAAGCATCAATAGGAAGATTCAAGCAACCAATACAAATTAATTATTGTTAATATTATTAGGTCATTACCAACCATAGATTCATATACTTGCCTTCGAGCTATACGTTGAGTATGAATTCCAGGGGAACTGTCCAAATATCAAAAGTGAAGTAGATGAAGATGGGTTGGAACTATCCACTCTCAACTGATATCGATCCTTAATGAAAACTAAAATGAAATCTAAGCAAAGATGAATAGTGGCTAGCACTGTAATCCAGGATGCGCGTTTCGTCCCATTTGGGACTCGTCAGCTGGATGTACTTGAATCTCAGAGTTGATGTTCACTCTGGGACTCGAATCCAGTACCTTTCGCTTCAAATGCCATCGCGTTATCGCGTTAAAATGAACTCTATTTAAATTTCGTAAGCAACATACTTCATATTAACGTATGTGTTGTATTTATTTTCAGTAAGTTACTAGATATAATGATAAATCATGTAAAAAAAAGCACCCACACATTCATAAATTTCTAAAATGAACTTTTTAACATTTTTTACGCTAGAATTGAATAAAGTGACCAAGAAATAACATATATATATTCATATATGCATATATACAAACATATATACATTTAAATATGGACATACATATTGTATCTATTACTGAAATATCTACTTATTTTAATTATATTATCACCAAATAAGTAATATCCATTCATCCATTCGTTAGTATTTGCAAAATAATTTATAAAGTATTCATAACATTTTAAAAACTGTTTTTTTTTGTTTCACCTTTCAAATTCAATCATCAGTGGAATGTGCGTACGTACGTGTATGAGTTTTTCTGTTTTCTTTTTTTTAATTTCTTAAATACTACTTATTTAAAATGGTAAATTTCTCATGAATTATTACTTATTAAGAAAAAGAAAATAAAAAATTTAATAAACTTTACAGAAAATACTATAGAATGCTTTGATCATGTGCTCACTAGTGACTGGCTCCATGAGGTATTTCCTGGAGTTCTAGTGAGAAGCAGTGACTAGTGGTGTTCAACCAGGTCTGTTGGGAGATATCAACTCACTGAAGACAATAGGTGAACGGTTGCTCAATTTCGTGGATTGGTTGAAGTTAGACATTAACACCGTTGGATACTGGCTCAGTGGTCTATCGGTTAAGTGCTCTAGCGCGAGACTGGTAGGTCCTGGGTTCGAATCTCGTGAGGTGGGAACGTGGATGCGCACTGCTGAAGAGTCCCACAATAAGACGAAACGGCCGTCCAGTGCTTCTAGGTTTTCCATGGTGGTCTAGCTTCAATTGGCTCATGATCTCAGCTCTATAAAAATACTTTTATTAAAAACACAAGGAAGAAATAAAACAAGAGAATAATGATAATAATAATAAAGTATGTACTATATTTATTTTGATCAATAAAAATGTCGATCAGTTTCTAAGGTTCAAAATAATTTGAAATTATTGTACACCTTATGAGTTATGCGTGGGTATATGTATATAATGATTTATGTGTTTATTGCCGGATGATTGATTTTCATATTTGTTCAAGCTCGATATTAAAAAGGAATAAAGAGAGAAATTAGGAGGATTGAAGATAGTCGGAAAACTTTTAAACAACTACTCAACAAATGGTCTCGTTTAAGTCTTATGAATGAAATTCTCTTCCACGGAAAAACAGTACGAATAAAATTTACAGTATGGGTTTTTAATTGTTCTTTTATGTAATGCTGGTTAATGATGTATAGTACGAAATTGAAAAAATGTCTATAAACCCAACAGCAACAGACTACTGTGGAAATTTTTACGTGCCTGAACAGCATCATCGATGAATGTAGAGCATCTGATGCAAACGTAAAGGCAAGGATTAGCAAAGTGAGGGCAGCATACCTACAGTTAAAGAACATATAGAACTCCAAACAATTTTCAACCAATATCAAAGTCAGGATTTTCAATATAAACGTCAAGACAGTTCTACTGCACGGAGCTGAAACTTGAATAACTGCTTCAATCATCATCGAAAAGGTACAAGTATTTATAGACAATTGTCTACTCAAGAGATTACATATTCGTCGACGGGATATACTATCAGCAACACTCTACTGTGGGAGAGAACAAACTGGCTTCTAACTGAAGAAGAAATTAGGAAAAGATGTTGGAAGTGGATTAGACATACATTGAGGAAATCACCAAACTGCATCATGAGGCAAACTCTAACTTGGACTCCTGAAAAACAACGGAAAAGATGAAGGTCAAAATACACACTGCGGCAGGAATTAAAAGCAGGCATTAAAAGGATGAATAGCGACTGGAAAGGATTGATCAGGACAGAGTTGGATGGATAAAGCTGGTGTGTGGTCTGTGCTTCCTCCACGAGAGGTAACATGCTTAAGTAAGTAAGTATAAACCCAAGTTTTGAATGGCAGTCTAACATTGATCGGTTCATGATCTCAATTACAATTCAACAATCTCCACAGCCTTATATATATATATATTAGCGTAGAGCCACGATGAAAAACTAAGTGGAAAGAATTTTTTTAATCCGATTCATTCTTTTGACCGATTACTAACATGAGAACTTCCATGATTTTACAAAGAACTATTTAAAGGTATATTATGATTATTCAATGAATGTGTTCAAAATGAATAAGAAATAAATTTTGTGATCATCCTATCTACAAATCAAATAAATTATATCCTTAGAAAAGTAAATAGATCACTTATGCATAGACTTTAATTATCTGCAATTATTAATAGTATGATTTATATATGTCTTAATTGGATAACTGTTCAATCCAAATCAAATTCAAAAGTGAATTAATCTATGCCCATATTAATATCAAGACAATTATTTATTAACATGGTGTAACTTGTTCAGTATGAAATGAAAAGGAAACAGTCAGTAAAAAAAATCATGAAAATCAGATGTCAAGATTGTAGATACTAACCAGCAAGTTATGATACTGAGTAGATCGATGTAATTATTACGTACTTTTATCCATACTGAGTAAATGTTCAACAAAATTCTCAATATTAACTATTAGGTGAGTAGATCATTAAAAAAAACTCACACACAACTGTTGGATAGAGTAATGTATAACACTAATTTACATAATTAAATGGAGAGAATTACGACTATCTCTGATCAAAGTCACGAACTGAAAAGTTTCAATAGTATAAGTCCAAAATGCATTACCATCATCATCATAAAAATGTAATAGCTATTTTCATAGTTGAAATCATGAGTCAATTGAAGCTAGACCACCATGGAAAACCTAGAAGCACTGGACGGCCGTTTCGTCTTATTGTGGGACTCTTCAGCAGTGCGCATCCACGTTCCCACCTCACGAGATTCGAACCCAGGACCTACCAGTCTCGCGCTAGAGCACTTAACCGATAGACCACTGAGCCAGTATCCAACGGTGTTAATGTCTAACTTCAACCAATCCACGAAATTGAGCAACCGTTCACCTATTGTCTTCAGTGAGTTGATATCTCCCAACAGACCTGGTTAAACATCACTGGTCACTGCTTCCTACTAGAGCTCCAGGAAATATCTCTTGAAGTCAGTCACTAATGAGCGTATGATTACAGTCAAAAGGGGCTTTGTGGAGATTGTGGATGCGCACTGCTGAGGAGTCCCACAATAGGACGAAACGGCCATCCAGTGCTTCCAGGTTTCCCAATGGTGGTCTAACGTCAATTGACTCATGATTTCAACTATGAAAATACTGAAATCTCCACAAAAACCCTTCTGATAATAGCTATTTGCTTTATTTCTTTTCATAAACATTAAACATTTTTATACTTTGTATTGATTCATTTCCTGTCTACTCATAACACATACATTCTTTTCACAAAATATTCATCTTTTTAAGGTGACTTGTTGTAAAGTATAAATTTTTGTGATACATACACACACACAGGCAGCATGTGTTCCAAGTCTAAAAATGATTATATTTTCTAATTGATCTACGTAACAAATAATGGAAAACTCTTTTTTAGTAGGTATATACATTTCAAATTATTGAAAATACCTCTATTGTTTAATCAGAAAATAATTTGTGTTGCTTTGACTAAAAAAACCCAACAAAATGGTATTATAAAGTGAATAGATGATGTGAATATTCTTAATTTTTTTTCTGTTCGTTACTATTTATATAAGTGACATATAGATATTACTTACTTACTTACGCCTGTTACTCCCAATGGAGCATATTACTTTTAATGAAATCTTAACTGACAAGAAATAAATTGAATCAATCATTTAATAATGTAAAAGTAAAACAGTAACCCTGTTATAAGCAAAGATGGATAGTGGCTAGCAGTGGAATCCAGTTTGACGCTCGTTTCGTCCTATTTAGAACTCGTCAGCTGGATGTACCTGCATCTCAGAGTTTATGTTCACTCTGGAACTTGAACCCAGTACTTTTCGCTTCAAATGCCATCGCGTTATCCACTCAGCTACTGAGTCCTGATAGCTACTTGCTTATGCGATGGGGTGATGTTTGAATTCACATAGTATTGTTTGTTTGAACCTTGTAGTCCTAAGCATCAATGGGAAGATTCAAACAAACAATACTAAGTGAGTAACCCTGTTAATTTGAAATGATAGGAATGATTTAATTTAGGTTAGTTGAATGTTAATTTTCATGGTGTTCTATTAACTAATGTAGATATTAATTATCATTATAGGATTGTGAAGATTGTTGAGTTTAGATTGATATCATAAAAATGGATCAATGTTAGACTACTATTGAAAACCTGGAAGTACTTGACGGCCGTTTTGTTCTAGTATAGAACTTCTCAGCGGCGCGCATCCACGATCCCGCATGTGGGAATTTTAGTGAGAAGTCGTGGCCAAGAGGGTTCAACTGTGTCTGTTGTGAGGCAGTTACTCACTGAAGACAATGGTAGACAATAGCACAATATCGTGGATTAATTGAAGTTAGACAATGACACCATTGGATACCGGCTCAGTGGTCTAGAGGAAGAACTTTAGAACCCACTATTGAAACAGAAAAATGATAAAAATTTCATTACATACTGATCACTGAATTCATGCCTCTTCTCATAAATAATCTAATTAACGCTATATTATCAAGTCAAACATTTTTTAGTTATACTAAGTAAAAGCTTTGCCGTAGTAACTCTACAAAAAGAAACAAAACAATTTCCATCTAATATGTATTCAAATTGTAATTACTGAATAATATATTTGATAAGGGATTTTCATTAGTCAGTGCCTGTCATTTATTTTCAATAATGAAAGTTGTTTTAAACCAGTACAGTTCTTACAACAATTTCTTTCATCTATCATAAATATATATATATATATGGTATAGGTGTGGTGTGGTTTACTTATATCCTCATCAGTAGTATATGGAGATGGTCAGACATAGAATGTATTTTGGCAGAAGATCGATAAGGAAAGAACTGAAATGAAGCGCAATTGGTAGGAAAATGCGTGAACAATGGAATTAGAGAAGATGAACTGATATTTACTGAAGGAACAGTGAAGATTGAGACAATTGATTGTTATTTTGCTAATTAACTGTTCAGTGTATGACTATCAGAATTTAGTGAGATAGTCTGTAATTTGCGCTTAAATACATTCGATTGTTCCCACTCGTGTTCTTGTTTACTACAGTATGTAATGTCCATTAAATATTTCATTTTAACCGTCTAGAATAGCCCATTATAGCCTACTATAAACATGTTAATTTCGCTCAACTGTCCGACATGACCGCATACAAAACATGAATATATAAGAAAATGTTATAGCTTGAAATGAAAAAAAACTCCAACGAAACTTACACTTTAATATGGGTAAAATTCACTTACTGAATGGATACAAAAAAGAAAGAAACAAACAGACAACAACCTGGATACAATGCACTTATAGAATATTGAAAATGTTACGGATGACGTCAGCTGATTGATTTTTTTTCTCTTTTTTGAATATAGATTTAGTACTATAATACATCTTATGAATGAATGAATTCATAATTATAACTAACAAAAGCATTGATGTTAAGGTTAATAAACAATCATGTGATTATATGCCTACAAAATGGAGTCATTTTTTAGGACACATTTCATTAATCACTACACTATAATACACCAACTATCTATGTGAAAAAACAAAAACAATTCAATGAACTGATAAACTTGATGTCAAACTTTTAAAATTTAAGATCAATATCCAATTTTTATTCAATGAGATATAAATAGAATTTCAATTTTCAGGTGACTTTTAGCAAGGACTAAAGTTAAAGTACAATTGAAAGATACTAATGTTTTGATCCATATTGTAACTATGAGCATTATATGTTGACAAGTATCAAACTAAAATTTCATCACTCTACATCAACTTCATTGATTACGAGAAAGCATTTGATAGCGTGGACAGGACAACACTATGGAGGCTTCTTTGACACTACGGCATGCCTGAGAAGATAGTCAATATCATACGGAATTCCTATGATGGATTAAACTGTCAAATCGTCCATGGAGGACAACTCACCGACTCATTCGAGGTAAAGACTGGTGTTAGGCAAGGTTGCTTACTCTCACCCTTTCTCTTTCTCCTGGCGATCGACTTGATCATGAAGACGCCAACATCTGGAGGGAAGCATGGGATATAGTGGACAGCTAGGATGCAGCTGGACGATTTAGACTTCGCAGATAATCTGGCTCTTCTAACACACACGCAACAACAAATGCAGGAGAAGACGACCAGTGTAGCAGCAACCTCAACAGCAGTAGGTCTCAATATATAATCAAAGGGAAAAGCAAGACTCTCCAATACAATACAGCATGCACTGAAATCAATGTCAACTAGCAAAATAACTGTCAACATACATAATTTATGTTGAATATAATACTGAAATTTTGATAGGAATTTAATGACTCCAGAAGTTGTCTCTCTCCAAACGGAGTTTATATGATTTGCTTTCTTTCGAAATATGAATGAACGATATTTACTTAGATGTAAGGTGGCTAGAAGGAGTCTACAGGAAACCGTGTTAGGAATTAGGTTTTGTGCCACATGGCACTGACCACCAAGTGGTACTTGTAGTTCTGAGGAAAGTGATACTTTATGGAAGATCAGAACCTGAGTCACCGAGCTTCACAGACTGAGACGTTTGTACTGAGCTAGTCACGCAACTATTAGACCAAGCATACCTAGAATTCTGGGGTTTCCCATCGTCTGTCTTCAATCATCTAGCATCACAACATATTGAAAGAAAATTCAAGACACTTAGATCAGCTAGCACACTACAACTTGGCCAATAAGATTTGATAAGCATCAAAGAACTTGACAAACGTGATATTGGTGATCCCTCAATTACATATGGCATTTATCATGAGTTTGAAAAATTGTATAATCTTATGCCGGTAAGTATAAATCGATTTATTGTTTTTCAACTTAGAAATTCATTTCACAAATGAACTTTTTTCACCCGGAAACAATAACTGATACCAGTCAGACGAAATGAATACAAAATTTTATAAATGATAATGATACCTCTTAACGATTTATAAATAACCTAGAAAATTTTAAATAATAATCAGCGATAATGTCCCATTTCAGTTACCAATGCGAACGATTGCATTCAGTGAAATCAGTGCCCTGACTACAACTGTGGATGACTTATTGATCTCTGGTGGTTTATTGATTATACAGGTGATTTTAATCGTACGATGCACATTGTAGTTTTATATTGTTAATGACAGAATTTCATGTTTCTTAAACAAAAAGTGATTTAACTATCTTTGTTCAGCTCGAACAGAATAAAACAGAAGTAGTGGAATGTAAGAATATTGTAAATGGTACACACGTCTAATTACCATTCAAAAATACCTATTCGACTCCTTTCAAAACCAATTTAGTTTACTAAAACTACAGACAGTGACCCATTAGCCCGATAACTAAAAGGTCCAGAGGTGCAATCCTTCTGTTCAGTACTCTGTGAGTGGTATTATTTCGATTATGTGACACTCAAAATTATTTCTATCTCATTATATCAAAGCATTTAAAATACTTCATATCACACTAAACACAAGTTTACAGGTTTTTCTGTAGTCCAACCTGGAATTGAGCCCAAAATATCCAAGTTCCTTGAAGCTTTGAATTATAACTAAATGAGCTACTTAGTCCAACGTCAGTCAATTTACAATATAACACAATAACAATTCGATGTCATTGCTGGTAAGTGTCTCAGCTATTATATGGTTGAATCATAGAGATCATAACTTAATACTAAAACTTCGGAAAATTCAACGTGCGTTATTCTATAAATACCTCGTTTATATGCATACATGTATATTTATCCTTGGAGGAAGGCTTTTACTCGCAATTTCAGGATTCTCTATAGTATTTCAGTTGATAAGTACGAGAATTCGAAGATACTAGAACCGGCTAGAAAGACAATTTATGCGTGTCCGTAGCACGACTTATGATTTCCTTCTTTTCTTCGCATAATATATCATGTTCTGCAAAATAACTTTTGCTCATTGTGTTGAAGATCTTAATGTATGCATGACGATAATTTTTGTCTTCAAAACTCCCTTAAAATGAATGAGTTTCTAGCGTACATTGAAAGATGGTCTTATCTCAACAGTCTGACGCTATATCCTTCTCGATATCAACTCTTAGTTTTTACTTGAGACATGAAAAGTACCTAAACAGCTTACTAGAATCACATGATTTTCGTACCCTTCTATTGTGAAAACGATTTGAAATATCATTTATCTTGGTGTAAGTTTTGCTTTTGATCCCTCTTGGTTTTCCCATATGTTGTTAATGTCGAAGAGAGTCTTTTGTCTACTTTATGATATTAAGAGAGGCTATATGTTTTCAGCGTTACTCGATACTTTTTTGTTTTACATAATAACTTTAGGCATACATTGCTCCCAGTTATTCTTTCCCTACCTTATGAAAAAAGATTGTACTGAATTGTATAAAGTATTGAAGGTTTCTATTAAAAGAAACAATGAATCTTTTGATATTATTATAAATACAATTGGGAGTAAATATTCAGAATACTCCAAATAATTGACTAGCGTTATTTTAGCCGATACAAACCATTCAATTCTATTGACATCGTTCTCTTTGTACATATATTTTTTTCTTTTGGCAGAATAAGAAATAATTGTGATAGAATTCATTCATACAAAAAGCCTAACTAAAGAAATATTTACACTTGAGAGATGATTAAATTATTTTATTGTTGTAAAAATATCAGGACTCAGTGGCTAAGTGGATAACGTGATGGCGTTAGAAGCGAACGGTACTGGGTTCGAGTCCTAGAGTGAACATCAACTCTTAAATGTAGGTAAATCCAGCTGACGAGTCCCAAATAGGACGAAACACGCGTCCTGGATTCCAGTGCTAGCCACTGTAAAGATATTTATTTTCTTAGAAAATATTTTATTCAACTTTGTATATAGATAAATATACACTGTGAAATCCATGAAGAGCTATAGTATAATTGTATTGTATCGCATCGCATTTAAGTATAATATATAGTTACTCAATATATATACATTTTCCAATAAATTGATTAATATTATCATTTATGATTGAGATAATCTTACACGAAATGGTACAATCAATTTTTATTTTAACCATAAATAATCAATAACTTCCATGTGATAAACACCAGGATCTTTATCTTAATACCCCAATGTTGGTATTGTTAACAAGTCCTATAATTCCAATCACTAAGGAAGTAACTATACAATTAAATCTTTAACTTACAAAAAATTTTTTTCTTTTAATCACATGTACTACTCAAATTAATTCTTCTTTTTTTGTTTAATTTTAAATTAACTTCGAAACCAAAAAAAATGTGATCTTATTCCGTAATAGAATCATTCGAGAAAAAAGAAACAACCAAAGAAGAAAAGAAAAAAAAGGAAAACAAACTTTATTTACTCTATATTATTTTAAATAAACAATCATTCATTCAAATGTGAATGCATTGAAATATTTTCTTTCTTATAATAAAACTTATCTAGATGAGTTTAAATTAGATCATGTTTTATCATATGATTTATTAATTTTTATTGTTGATATTGTAATTTAGCTTAGTTAATATATGTCAAGACAGTCCTACTGTATGGGGCGGAAACCATCATCCACAAGATACAGGTGTTTATTAACAGTTGTCTATGCAAAATGCTTGTGATTCGTTGGTCAGACACTATCAGCAACAACCTACTGTAGGAGAGAACAAACCAAATGATTCAAGAGGAGGAAGAAATCAGGAAGAAGCACTGGAAGTGGATAGGACACACATTGAGGAAATCACCCAACTGCGTCACAAGACAAGCCCTCACATGGAATCCTGAAGGCCAAAGGAGAAGAGGAAGACCAAAGAACACATAACGCCAAGAAACGGAGACAGGCATGAGAAGAATGAACAAAAGATGGATAGAACTAGAAAGGAAGGCCCAGGACAGAGTGGGTTGGAGAACGCTGGTCGACAGCCTATGCTCTACAGGGAGTAACAGGCGTAAGTAAGTAAATTAGTTAGTGGTTTTTCACTGTCTTTTTAAAGATTGACGGTAATATCTAAATGAAAACATTTGACATTGAATATATATCTACATTTAAAAAAGGCCCAATATTTCATTAGGTAATTGAGTTAAATAAGTATATGAGTAGATAGGTAGCAACAATAAAAAGAATAACTTTTCTCATTATAAATTTGAGTAAAGTAAAATATTCTCAGTATTAATTGTGTAATAATAAATAAAAGATCTCTTTAACATATAATCAAATTGTAATTATTCAAAATATAATTTGATAAGTCATGTTGGTTGAACGCTATATCCGGATCCTAAGCTATTTTCGTAACCCCCAAGCTAAAACTACACAGCGACTTGAACACGAGAGAAAAGCCATAAAATATTCGTGAAGCACTTTACTCCAAGGGTTCATCTATGTACAGAAAATATAGGGGTTTTATAGTATTTTAGAAGTCCTTGGGTTTTCCTGAAAATTCTAGAATACTGCCAAACATAGTAGCAGTGTAGTAATCAACCAATCAGAACCTCTACATGTGACTTTTCATTTTCGCGATACTTCTAATCAAATGCTGATTGGATAAAATACTTCTTTATGTTTCCTGAGCTTGCTATGTCTATTGCGAGAAATTTGCAGGATCGTCCCAACATAATTTTTGTTCAAAAGTGTCATTTTTATTTAGTCTTGTTCACTCATATTCGATTGTTAAAGTTTTCTGTTAGGTTAAACATGACAACTATTTTTTACATCCATCATTATAAATGATGCTTGAATACTAGTGTATTTCTTGTACATTCGTTTTTCCAAAACCATAGAAATAAAGGAAATTTTACCAAGAACAGCAGTAAGTCTGTTTGAATTTTTCAGTATTGAGTATTACAATAATTCGTAAACCTCATATAATAGACAGCATGTGAACAAGTACTGTTCTTTTTCTAGACCCAAAATGCCGTAGTACGGCTGAGAGTGGGAGAGTTCGCTCTCCATCTCAAAATGTTCTCAAATGGCGACGCGTACATAGCCTCTGCCAGGGATGTCCTACTCACTGCCTTCTCTTGTCGCGGGTGTTGTTACCAAAATTGAGAGGACGGAAAGCAAATGTCCGAAGCTTTAACCGGGTTGGTGGACATGGAAAGTCCATCTAGGGGAGTTGGAAAACCCTGATTCCAAATCAATGGTGCACATGGGCTCCAGTATCCTGAAGGAACGAATGGCGTATGAACCAACTGTTGGTCACCGGCTATCATAGGACTGCATCTCCTCACGATGCTCCACTGCCTTGTGGATCAGACCTTTAGGTCAAAGGCTCGGGGTGTGGCCCCCTAAGAAAACCACCTGCTTCGGTTTGGGCACCCGGGCAGTATCACAGCCCACACAAAAATCACGTGACTTGTGTGGTGCATGTGTATTCGGTGCCCCTTTGTACCAATATTTATGTGTTTAAATAATAACAATAATAATAATCAGTAAACCATTGGTTATATTTCAAAGAATTAATTTACAATAAACTTCTATCAGTATAACACGCAACACGTGATTTTTATTAAATATGGATAAAATTAACCTTTTTTATCCTCCTTATTTCATTTGAATGTAATACTGTTTCTCTGATGATTGAATCACAGTAAACTAGACATATAAACGAGTAAATGTGATTACAGTGGTTATCGTACACTTTAAAGAGTGAATAAAATCTACAGCCATTAGTTTTTTCTTATTACTTCAGTTGTGTACATCTCACCGTTTCCAGTAACCTGCACCAATTTACCACATTTATAACAACTGCTAATGGGTAAACCAGATGATAGGATGTCATAAAGACGTGGGTTCAAAAAAATAAAAATTCAATAGCAGCCATTCACTGCTTCCAAGTATCCAAAGGTGGTCTAACACTGATCATTTCATGATTTCAATGAAATTCAACAATCCCCTCAACCCCAAACTGAGAATTCAATTAGTCAGAAATAAGAGATAGAAAAGAGAAAATCCAACTGATACCCCCCCCCAAAAAAAAACTCGAAAATCAGACGATGATAAGAGATAAAATACATTTGTTCTAATGCAATCGATTTCAAGTCTTGTAGCCTTAAGTCACATCAACTATCGATCATCTACATATCAATGATATAATGTACTCATGTTATAAAATGCATACAAAATATATATCTTTCAAATTCCACTCTTATCAACATAATAACTTTTTCTAAGATTGATTATATGTACCACATATGATCTTTTAATCAATGTTACATTACAGTTACAACAATCAGTTATCACACTTATACCAGACATCAAAAATATGCAGTTTATTACTTTCTTATGTAATGGGCTATGACATCATTTAGCTAATTTTCAGTGTATTAAAATGTTAGAAAAAAAAGACAAATCGATTTACTGAACTGTATTGCTTGTCCTCTAAGAATCAAAATCTCAAATTGTAAATTAGTCAAACATGATGTGATATATAAATCAGGGTGTATTGACATAATCTAAGCTACTTTTTAAAATCAGATATCACAGATCTAGTATTATATCATAACTTAGGATGCCTAGGTCTAGGCGAAATCATGAGTGGTATAAACTATCCATATCGAGAAAGAGATAATCATCATCGAAAACATGTGTTGATCATCGTACTTTTTCACGGATTGTCAGAAATGTGTACCACTAAACGCTAATTCAGTAGTTAAGCTCCAGCCACAAAAATTAAAGATCCTGGATCCGATCACTGACAGGATTGTGAGTGTGTATTTCTGAGAAATCCAATACTAAGACAAAACAGTTGTTTAGTACTCATTTGGTTCCCAATAAAACCTTAACTAATGTGAATCTTTGAATAAAATCACATACAAATACAAGATCTTTTTCAAAAATGGATCAGAACAAACTGTCACGTTTTAGATTACTGAAATAAAAGCAGAAATTGACACTACGATAAAGTAAATATCTCATCATAGTGATTATATGTTACATTATAATTATTAAATTAAATGAATTTTAATTGATAAACATGAACCTTGAGACTATTTGACTTAAACACAGGAGATTTCAAGCTGAGAATAAGAAACAATTTATTAGAAGAAATAAGTCATTGTTAAATTACAATTACATGATGATATATTGTGCGCTTGAAAATCACCTATGTAATATCTTGTTGTTATATCCCATGGAGATGTATGAATGGTAACTTTGAGAACTATTTATGGACAAATATGATATGTATATTTCCTGTTGTATAATTGTTAAGTAAGTAAACTATTCGTATTCATGTTCCACTTATCATAAGCTTTATTTTGACCTATACGATTTACCATTCTTGAGTTATCCCCAGTCTATTAATTACTGTTTCCCCTATTCACAGCCACATTTGGCTATATCCTGTACAAATGTTATTTTCTATTTTATGGTACGATGTGGTTAGTTTGATTGGTATATAACCCCAGTACGTTTGAGAATAATGATTCATATTTCAGAGGTTGTTATTGATGTTCTGGACTCAACTGGCTAGGCTGAACAGATAGCAGGAATAATAAGTACTCAAGACTGCTCATACAGCTTTTGTATATCATCGCTGTGATTGATAATCCATTTCTCTCTTATTGGCGGGGATCATCACGTTAGCTGGGCATCCAGACAGGCACAATCGACATAACACTTATAATATTTAACTAATGAATTACATAATCAAAATTCATATCAACGTTTATTCAATTAAATAATACTTTTAGAAATCTTTCTAAGTTGTCCAATAATCTGTTGATTATCAACGTTGGAAAAAGAAAAAAAACTTTTGAACCAATTTCTGAAATTATTAATAGGTATACAAATGAGAAATTTTCCTAGTTTGTAACGTAAACTATCAATATTCCTGAATGTGAAACCTTTAAATCTTTACACAAACATAACTCATTATTTTACGCTAAGATGAATAGTGGCTAGCAGTGGAATCCAGGAAGCGTGTTTCGTCCTATTTGGGACTCGTCAGCTGGATGTACCAGCATCTCAGAGTTGATAAATAATTGCAGTCCTAAACATCAATGGGAAGATTCAAACAAACAATATCAAGTGAATTTATTATTTTACGTCTATTTTCGTAATGTAACTTTAGTAATTTTTTTATTTATTTTAAACCCTAATCAACCTATAGAAGACTATCTTAGCATTAGATTGAGATAATATTATAGGTCACAACTTTTCGAAAATAGAACCTCGGAAAATTCATCTTCTCTAATCTGAAGTTAAATAATATGGAAGAATTAAATGCTTACTTTTCAAAAAATGTTTTGTACTCTTATAATTGAATAGTGAAACGAAAGAAGAAAATGCTTGGAAACAGATTATGAAACTAGTTGAAACTTATTTAAATAACTTTATTTATGAGAAGTCACCTCTGTAAAATCCATTTCGAAGGTTTTGTGTGTAAAAACTCCCTCCATGCATATATTTGCAGGTTTTTCTTATTGGTTTCTTTAGTTTCACATTTTGTTAATCTTTTTGATGCTATTTGAGATTGTAATGTTTCATTTTATGATAGTTTTTCTCATTTTTCTTCCGCTTTCACTGAGTTTCTATGTTTCTTCCTGAACTGTATTTATGTTGTTATAGTTGATATTTAATCTTGGCGGCAACCATATTGAGTGTTTCCCCTTTGATTATGTTGCTTGAGTTGACTGGGATTGCACATTTTGATTGTGAATTAAAGCACTTTCCCAGAATTGGAAACACTTTGTGTTAGAAAGCAACAAACTATTATCTTTTGAACGGATTTTGCCTTGATCTATCCAGAAAGGATAGAATAACACATATTTTTGGTGCTTTCGGTAATTTTCTTATATTCCTTATCAATTTGTCTATTTATTTTAATTTAGATCGATTATTGAAGGGACAATTATTGGTTGAATAATTGAGCAGTAATATTTGTCTGGGTAATAATGTACATTCATCTAGATTAATGTTTATATAATTATATCCGACAAAGTTGGCCATTGACCTTGTTATGATTAACTCAATGAGGAAACCACCATTAGACATGTGAGATTATGGTTAAGACTATGATTTACAGTTAAGGATTTATGATTTGAACATAAAGTTCAGAGTTAAAGTTAGAATTTAGGTATGTGTATATTAACTGTGAAACCTGAATACGGATTAGACTAGGTTTAGTATTATGGTATATATATAAGCTAATTATAAATCCCAAAGTTGACTCTAGACTATGACGTTAAGTAATCCATAAGAAACTTAAAAAAGGATCATTAATCATTTTAAAACAGTATGTTTTATTTAATTTCTTTAATTCCACATTGTAACTTATTCATTTATATTTATTACCTTAACTCCACCTGTAGCTCTTCTAGAGTTATTGTCGGTCCCAAGGCCGGGTAAAGAAGGAGGGTTGGGTATGGAGTCAGAAACCCTCTCCCGTAGAAAAACTAACTCGCTAAAAAAAACTCTAACCAGAAAATAAGTATTTATTACGTTCTGATTAACAAAAACAATTTAAAATATCAAAGTCAATATGGAAAATATTTTAATTTTACTGATAATATTCTTATGACTTCATATTATTCAGAACTCTGTTTATGTTTTGATAAAGTTCTAAAGTTAATCTTAAAGATATCTTAATTAAATAATACTTTGTTTCTCTTTTTTCTAAAAACAAAAAATGCACACTGCTGAGGAGTCCCACAATAGGACAGACGAAAAGGCCGTCTAGTGCTTCCAAGTTTTCCATGATGGTCTGTTATCAATTGACCCATGATCTCAACCAATAAAATGGCTATAATATCCACAAAAACCCCTTTTAATAAACAAAAAATAGTTGATACTATATTTATTTTCTAAATTTTAATAAAACATAATATGAAAATACCAAATCTCCACAAAACCCCTTCTGATAAAACATATTAAATCAATAAAATAAAAATTCTATTTCTTCCTTTTTTTCTCCATAATTATCAAATTTTTATTTTCAAAATTTTATTTTTTGTTTAAATAAAATAATTAGAAGGGAGTTTTGTGGAGATCTTAATAATTTTATATAGTTGAGATCATGAGTCAATTGAAGCTAGACCACCATGAAAAACGTGGAATGACGAAACGGCTATCCAGTGCTTCTAGGTTTTCCATGGTGGTCTAGCATCAATAGACTTATGATTTCAACTATATAAAATTAAATTAAATAAAACAAAATAATTCATTCAAATCAAAAATGTAGATAAAACTCACCAATGGAATGAATGTATTGAACTAATATGATTTATTGTAAATACAAATCTTTCTTTTTTTGTTTGTTTGCTGATATAATTTGATTGTTTCTATGTTGTTTATGAGTAGTAATTATTTTCCCTGAACTATTATTTCTTTGTATTAATAATAATATTAATAATATATATTCAAATGAATTGGCATTAACATCATGATCACATTTATTACCGTTGTTTCTCTATTGATTTATATATTGATGAAATCAATATGGTTATATATGATCACACCTTTATATGGTATGTATACTTGTGTGTATCATACATGTATATACATATATATACCTATGAGTCTGAGAATAAGAAATAAAGCTTATCTACAGACATTTACTATCTGTCTGATCACAACTATAATCATCTTTATAACTTCATCAAATAGAAATAATCATAATAATTTTTTTTTTTTTGAACAATGAACAAAGAATTATCCTAAAGTATTTCATATATTTAAATCTAGATACTATGCGTGGGTTCTTGTAACCTTGAGAACTAAATCACATAGATTAGATCATTTTTGTGTTTGTATATCGAACTCATCTCTTCATAGTGAAACTGATTGGTTATGGTTGTTTTTGTTGTGTACTTACATTGTACTAGAAAACATTCCATAAATATAAACTCTACTAATTTCATTATTTTCACTAATATCATAGTCTAAGTTAATATAAGTAGTAATTACAAATAATTACTGACCTTGTATGACATGGCTCAAAATCGTTTGTAATGGCGAAGGTGCATCCACTCTTTGTGTTCTACCAAATTCTAATCTTCTGAATTCCTCATGTCTCTATTTTTTCCTCTTTCCAAATTTATTTCACTGGATTATACTGCTTCAATAACATCTTCAAACCCTAATCTTTCACATTAATGCTTATACTCTTACTACTTCTACCACTATGGGAATTGAATCGACAACTGCATCTCTATGCTGATGTGGTATGGCAACTCGAACTGATGTATGTACGTACGAAGTTCTACGTTGTGACTGACTGAACTGCACCATTAATGATATAAATCTTTGTATTCAACAGTTTTGTATTAAAGATTTTATTTGTGTAATTGGTGCAAATTCTCATTAAATTCTTTTTTGTTTTAATTAAAAACGAAGATTTTGTATAAATAAATATTCATTATGTGCTTCTATTTAGTCAATCTCTACCCTTTTCTATTCTAAACTTATTGTAACTAATCAAAATGGGGATTTGTGAAGACTATAGTAATTTTAATAGTTGAATTCATTAGTCGATCTAAGCTAGACCATTATTGAAAACCTTTTGTACTCCGTTATTCAACCCTAATGTTTAGTTTGAATATAATTGCGTTTTTTTGACTGTTTGTGAGTTGTCGTCGTGTAGTCATCTATTTATTCACATATCCTTTACGTTATTCTCAATAGGGAATAAATCTAATGGTGTTCTAGTTGACTCGTCGTCACTCTCGCTTGTCAACCAATAAGGTAATAGAATAGTTTTAGTTTCTATTCAACACCGTTTGGTTTCTATTCGGACTCATGCATTTCTACACTAAAGGTTGAACTAGTTAGCTTATCATGTACAGGCCTTAACCTAGGTCGAAACAAGTTCTCTCTTGTGTATTATTGGGTAGACAGATCGAGGATGTAACACTCTTCCTCACTAAGCAAAATTAGTGATCCCAAATTTAAATGTAAATTCATGCCTTGGACCATTTTTAGCCCTGTTCGTCCCATATCATATCACGAAAATCATAATTCATTGTATTGCATAAATCATAGTTCAGCTATAATCAACTTTTAAAATAATCTCCTCACTTCATCTCAAAACTAAATCCAAGCAAAATGTACTATGATCAGCTGCCATTATAGGGAGTATGTAAGAAAATTTGGCTTATTTGAAATCATATGTCTAAAACTGATTAATGCCTACACGTACCAAATTATTCTAACATTTATTTAGTCTCCTAATTCATCATCATGATCGTTACCACGTTAGTCACTTATTGTCAGTTCTCCCTAGCGTCCTTTTAGGTTAACTGCTGATCCCAACCCGGGATAAAGGAGGATTGGGGATTGGGGTCAGGAAAACTATTTCGTAGAAAAACCTTGCTGAAAACACGCTTGCCAGAAAAAATCATTCAAAACTGTTTGAATTGCTCCTGAAAAGAAATACAAAGCCTACATAGTCCCTAAAGGAGCTGAGCAGATTCCATCCAATCAGAATCCGATAGAACCTTTCAGAACATTAACGTGGTATGCTATGATTGGACAGTTGTATGAACTCTTTTTTGTGAATTGGCTGGATAATGATGTTAATGGCCTATACCGAAAACTAAGAATAAACCTATGTTTCTGCACATTTAGTAAACTGACTCGATAAACGCTCCTCCTGTCTTCAGTTTTTTGCGACTGCGGGTTCTACGCGTTCGAATTTGGGAGCTGTATACCATATTAATCGTAATCAAGCAGAGGACGTGACAAACCACTCGAACTCTGCCTGAGAGTTGAGAGGTCTTTTTGAGTTATGATACCTCACTGTTTAGACTCGGTAAAATACAAAAACATGTTTTTTCCTTGTATTGTCAATTCAAAGGGAATAAAGCACTAGAAAAGTTAGAAAAATGTCAAAGACTTGAGCAAAATTGTAGTAAACAGCAGGCGTTTATTGAGATTCTAGTAATACTCTTAGTTTTGATAGTTCTAACATGGTCTCCATTTCTTTGAATCAGTGCTAATCCCTAAGAATGGCTAATAATAATTTTTTGAGATTATTGATCCGAGTCGATTTTACATGCTATAAATAAAGCCACATATAGTGTCTGTAAAGAGCTTATATGATGGAGATTTAGTTGCTTTCCTGATATTTTAGTCACGTGTAGGAGTGATCATTTGCCTATAATGTATCCAGTGTTCCATACCTTACGTATTGTGTACGAAATATGTATGTTAGTACGAAAAAAGCGTTTTCCATTCAGCTATATGCAAGTGCATAATGTGGTTTTACAACTAACCAAGAACACACCACGAACGTTTGTATTGTAAAGAAGCATGAATAAGGATGGATTGCGTCTTTTAAGAAACAATACTTATTATTATTGTTATTATACGTAAACTTCCTGTTCACCTGATGTGCTGAAGACAAGTTTCAGTCAGTGTGAGCAAATGTAATTTAATATTACCGAAAATAAGGTCATATACCGTACAATAATTCGTTGCTTTGAGTTTCAGTAGTTGATGAAGAAACTTTATAATAGTAAGTATTAACCATTAATATACTGAGGATACGACTGGTATTCTAGTTTTACAACTAGCAACCAGTAGCACCTTCTATATTCGAAACCTTCCCGACCAAAGGAAATCAGTAGTCAGACGAGAAGAGGTAGGAAAGATATATTTGATACGTTACCAATATATCGAGAGGCGTTTGTTCTTGGCTAGCTATTGAAACGTAGGAGCTGCGTCCCACGCCGAGTCGAGTCGTGATCTGGTACGGATGCATGACCGAAAGCCTTCAGTTAAACAAGTCCACTTAAACAACGTGGTCAGCATCCAATGTCGAACACTTAGAAAGCTATTGATTTCGGGGAATTATTTACAGCTACAATACCAACCGCCACATAGTTATTTTAGAAATAATACCGTATTGTATAGGAATAAATGGAACTGTAAAAACGAGAGCCTTGTGTTATGGTAGAATTTCCTTTTACGGTTTCCCAAAGTACGAATTAAGATTATCATTATTTTTTTATTATTCACAGATAACTTATTCATATACAAGTGCTGTGAAGAAATCATTTTGGGTTTTATCACAAATGGAATTATATAGAAGAGTTTCAATAATGTTTACATAGTATCAACAATATTTCAACAGGCTCAGTAATATCAAGAAGAATATAAATATAAGTACCTTGACAACCATGTTTGTGAAAGAGAATAAGATAAAACGGTATTGAAGTTATCATACATAACATTTAAAATTGATCAACACAGACTTGATGGTATAGTCAGAGTTCAAGAAGTGGGAGCTTAGAATGATCTATTTACGTTAGTTTAATTCAAAATTTCGTATTTCTTAATTAGTAATTATGGAAGAGTTAGAGTAAGATATTTCGAGTATTGTTGCGGAAAACAATCGTACTGCTCGAAAAAGTCCGTGGGGACCTAGAAAATTCCAGAGAACATCTTATTCAATCGACGTTGACAAGAAGTTTCTCAGAAACACCTAGAAAGTGAAGAAATGCGTATTACCTCTTATGAACGGGCTGGTCACCTTTGTTGCCTCTATATTTAGCATGGTCCCAGAAACTTCAAAAAGTTCCAAGCCATTTGCAAAACTATAAATATTCTCGCTTTTATGTACATAAACTAACCATGGAGTAAAGCTTTTAAGTGCGTGTTCTTCAAGTTGCCGTGTAGATTTAGCCTGCAGTTGTTAAAGGCGTCTAGAAATCGATTAAAACATTCAGTTTGAAGACTTAGAGGGTATGCGAAGAGATTAGCCATCATGATAATAATAAATATGAACATAAACGGACTTTGAATATTTACATGAAGAATTCGTTTCACAATCAAATAAATGGATACCGGACATAATTTACCACTCCATTCTTGTATATCGTTAGCGAGAATGCGAAACTCTGAAAATGTTTTCACAAGCAGCTCATCTCAGTAATCTAAAAATGAAGACCTACTTAGTATGAGATCGAAAGCACAAGATGAGAGGACAAATTGTACTCAAGATTAGGCTACTTACCATCAGATGGTCATCTCCTACCCGAAAATGTCCGCTTTCAAGCACCAATAGTGTTCTGTGATCATCGTACAGTCCTAATTACTATGTCAACAAACGGGATGCTGCAGAGAGTTGACAATAGTACTTACTTCGCCAAACCAGGAGAAACTACACTCAATAGATAGCTTCTTCAAGACTGTACATGGATATGAGAGTGGAGTGAGTTGAAATTAAAAAACTTGTATAAGATATTGAGGAATATTTTTCAAGTAGCTATTCTTTTAAACATCCTTCAACAGTAAGACCTGTATGAAAAGGAAAAATTCACTCTGAACCAATGCTCAAGAAGCATGTTTCGAGCGAAATTGGGAAGTCTCACTTATTGTTTAAGAAACAGAAACTATTCCTCATTGAGAAACCAAGGCAACTCTCAAGTTCCAGGCGACAGAAAATATTTCTCGATCAAGTCAGTGGTCAAAATAAATGCCTATCCGAAATTTCTCTGTAGGGTATTATTGCTTTGCTGTCTGACTTCATCATGATTATATGATACTAGTGATTATAGAATATGTATCCTGCTTACTTTGTATATAATTTGTCAACGTACCCCATTAATTACAATACATATATAAGAATTTAAACACAAGTGTATCTGAGAGACATATGTTTCAGAAACTAGTTACTGCAGACGAAAAGAAATGTATGAGGACTGGAATAGCGAAAATTGTCAACCCAGTGAGTGTTTGGTGACTCTGTCTCCAGGACTAAGAAAAAGGATATAAGTAAGCATACAATTACGTACCTACTAGTATGCACACACAAAGCATGTTCAGGGTTACACATCAATAGACAAAAAAGATAGATATATGCTAATAGGGATAATATTCTCTCGTAATAAATACAAATACAGGCAATAAATTAGGGTGGTACAACAATCTTTCGAAGAAAGACTCTGACACAGCATTAGTCTTCAAGGGCTACTTGAGAACACGAAGTGAAATGATAATGGTATACAATATGGTTGGTATGCATATACATACAAAAATAATTATTCTACTAGGATGATAATACGAAGCTCAATGAAGCAATCCTTGGAAAATTTCACATCAAGAGCGAAGACTTGAGCATGCTCATTCTTTTGTCCATTGAGGGTTACCTCAATCAAAATGACCACAGACTTCTTAGTAAACTGTTTCAAGAGAAGAGTTCATTGGCCATTAATCACCCATGAAATTCCAACTCTCCCTAAGACTGACTGTATCTGATGCATTTCTCACAACTTTCACAACCATCACACCCATCAGTATATTAATGCCCCCTTTTTTTAGTTTCCACCGCTTATTATTATCTAATTGTTTGTATGCTTGACTGATTCTAATTTTTACCGAAGACATCACCATAGACTTGAGGGCGTATGGATGCAATGTGAAGCGATCTAAAAGAAACCAATCGGTTTATACGAGCTCGTGAAGACGATATTGGCTATAGGACATCATCTTCACTATAGTAACGTTGAGGTTGCTTTTTTAAAATGTTACCTTTGAGGTCGTACAATTCAGGTGTTTTGTTAGGTAACTGGTGGGAGGAGAGAATACTGGAAAAAGTATACGGTTTTCTAATAAATTTAATATACTTAGGAAGAAAAGTCTGCGCGCTTCAGTAAAAATGAGGATCAGGTATCATCGACACAGTTTCTCAGTTTACTCACTGAAAGTATTCCTACTATGGTAGGCTTTATCATCTGACTATACCACTGAATTAAGATTCAATGCTCGGCGATGCCGTCAGATGGATATTTGCGTTTTGGGTCCAATATTCAAATAATAAATCCAGGATCATCTCCATATTACGTAAAATGTGGACTTGCAACCACACGCCCACCTCATGCTCTTAGTCTTTCGATCGATATCTCATGCAACCTAACTTTGGAACTTTCTAATTCCGATGACAACATTTTTAATTCTTTGGGAAGAAACGGTTTACTGGGTGTTACCGCATCGAAGAATGTACAGCCGTCTGCGAAAAATGTTTTCCGGATACACTGGTTAGCCAATAAGTAAAGTATTCCATGTCAAAATTCATTATTTCGAGAGAATAAAACTTCTGCATGTAGATTCTTGACTATCAACGGAGGATTTCTAGTCATCTTTTTAGTGCAAAGCATAAGACAGGTCAAATGTTTTGCATATTGTGCATTCGCGTCTCGATTTTACAGAATGGCTTAAGATTTCTTTCTGTTTCCAATCAATTTAGTTCAGTCAGTCACTTGAAGTTTCTGTATCAAATTTGTTGGTGCTTTGGTGAAGATCATACACGAAACTACAAACAAATAAAAGCCAACTATTGGTAAATGGTTGATTTTTATCATCGTAAACCCGATCTGAGCAAACACGGCCATTTTAATCGTCAAAACTGTAGTAGACGATGAAAAAATCCTTTGATCTTATTAACATTCATTATCGGGGAAACATATCTACAAATAAATACTGAACGCCAAGAAAACGGTGGGAATGGGCTGAAGGCGAAAAGACCACAAATTCGCCGTATTATTCTGAGTAAAGTGTATGGTTCTTGGATCTGCTGGTTTGTCGGTGCTTCTGGCATAGTTTTTCAGAAACATACGACTTATCAGGTTTTAACTTTATCAGGCGTGAGTTACAAAAGTAGTCAGTGAGGCTTTCTTACTCAACGAAATTCGTCTTGGTCACGTTTTTTCTTAAGGTTTATGGTTTGTTACATACAATTTCTGCCATCAAAAGTTGCTTGTTAAATATATTACCTTAACAGCGTTGTAGTCTAGGTTGGTATGGGGCGTTTCTTCTGCACTTATCCTCCTAAAGATTATGACAATACAATTCATCAATGTTCTATATTTTTCAGGTACAATAAAAAGGTTTATTTAAGCAAATATCCAGTTTAAAATACTAATAAACTTAGTTTGAATCAACGACCTTCCGTAAAATTTCGTTTTGAGTGAATGGTGACGACATCAAACAAACAATTTTACCTAATAATTCGACACTAATCAATACTCGTGAAGAGAATGTTATTATTAATTGAGTTCCTCAACCTATGTCCACATCTACAAAAGCATATATGAATAACAGTAAGATAGCATCGGCTGATATAAAATGTTTTTCTTAGTAAACTGACGTGAGAATTGGTTTCACAAAAGCATCAACTGCGACTCAGAAAAGAACGCGACACATTTATTTTAAGAAGTTTAGTTTTACAACATTTCTTTCCCTAATCCTATAGGCTCGACATTGATTAAAAGCGGAGAGTTTTGTCCAGTTGTTTGACAGTATGAATCACTGTAAACTTAACATACGCTTTCAAAAGTTTAATGCCATCTTTAATAGAAAAAAAGCATCAACATTTCAGACTTTTCAAAGTCTTATTTGTTTAAACATCATTTACTTTTTACTTCACATAGTTTACACGAGAGTCATTATGGTCGAGTAATTCGTTATGGTGAACCATTTGTGTTTGGATTACAACCAGATATAATCTCAACAAAATGTAATGTTGCACTACAGAAAAAGTTAAATGCAGACCAATGCCTATATTTGGCTAGTGATTTGCAGCACCTAGGCGATCAAAATTTACAACCAGGTGCACAAAGTTTATATTTCGAAGTTGGGAGACCATCATTTTTGTCTCAGTGGCGTTTAGAACATGAAGATCCACACTTACGTAGAGAGTTTGAAGGTAGGCCAGTGAAGGTAAGAATTATAAGTTTATTATACAAAAGAAAAACTTTTAGGGATATTGGAGAAAATGTGTATCTCATAAAAATTTATTTGCCGACGCCACTGTTTCGCTATAAATAATTTGTTCTTTAAGCTTTTGTTAGTTTCCGTTTTTTTGAAGTTTACAATAACGATATTTTTGTGAAAGTCTCAGTGGCTTAGTCAGTGGTGCATTGTAGTTTTGATATTAAAGTCACTGGGTTTGACTCCCGGTTCAGATATTTCCGGGTTTCAGGCACGTACTTCAAAAGAAACGTTTATCATGAATTCTGCTGCTAACTATATCCCATCTGCTCTAATTTTACCGTTGAATTTTTTGCTCGGCAATTTAGTAGCTATGCATTACGTATAGCGTGTTGAGATTCAAGCATGGTGATTATCCCACTTCGTTACATCAATCTTTTTCAAGAGTGAGCGAATGATCAACCATTTTTAAATGTCAATTTTACTTAGTTTTTAAATTTGACCTTCATATTTGCAAATAAATCTAAACAATTGCCTCATTTTATTTGTTTACTCCGCCTTACTCTCCTTTTTATAATCACTGAATTATTTTCCTCAACATTGTATGTACACCTTACCAACGAGTTTTAACTATTGAAAATTACATCTTCATAGTCAACTGTTCGGCACTTCTGACCACTTAAAAGCTCAAATTATCATTTTAATACTCTATTTGGTAATCACCAATATGAAAAATGTACTTACAACGTCCTACTAATTCCAGTAAAATAACGTTATTGCGTCATTGATTAGCGAGAAGCATATACTTACGATGAGTTGTAGCCATAAATATCTCATTGGCGATAATAATAATAATAGTACTTTAACATAATTACGTACTTAAAATAATATCAGATTGTTCATAGAAGCTGTTTGAAATCCATATGTCTGTGTTTACAGTTACATATGTTTTCCATGAATTATACAATTAAATCCACCAAAATTCAGACCGGTGCTTTCAAGTATGACGAGTCGTGAAACGTGATACTGATGGCTATCCAATAATAATCTTAATTGTTTGTAACAGAATTAACATGAATATGATCTCTGTCATCTTCTAGTGTAGTAAATTATTTGATCAACTTCTTTCAACGCCTTATTCAAAATTTTATTTAAAAAATCTCAGTGTTTTGCTTCTTGGTTTTCGTTTTATTTTAGTCTGATCAAAAATTACTCATTAAACATGTTCGAAGTAATAAAGCATTAGCCTTGGAACCAAATTTTACAGCTCGGTGAGCGAAACTTCTGATTTTTGTAAAGATTAGTTTTTAATTTTCGGCCAGTTTTTTATGCTTATTCAATAAATCTAGTATATCTATATGAACTAGTACACACTGGAATGGTACTAAACGTTCTTTGAATAGTCCGACTCTTATTGCTTCATTCTCCTGGTGATGGTGTTTGCTTTTCGTGATGCGTTGACTGAGTTGTGATTACTTGAATATTTTGCTCTTGCGGTCTTATAGTGTTTAAGAGCAAGTATTGTTTTAAAGCGCAATCGCCCTGAAAGTAATCAGTACACGTTCCAAAAACAATACAGTATTTTCTCTCTTACACATGAGCTTATACTTCTACCTGACCTAAAAGCGTTAGGTTGATTTCTTTACTCGGGGATGATTAAATTTATTTCCACGACAATATTAGGAACACTAGGTGACAAAACAGTTCATCCTTTAATCCTGGAATTTTTCATTGGCGTTAGTTAGGTATTTAAAGTTCAAGACACACTCTAGAACGTGAAATATATTGTATCATCTACCTCAAATTATTATATTTCAGGTGTTACAATCTCAAACAAACGCATGCAGATAATTGAAAAAGCTTTCGTGTGGTTGTTATTATTATTAATAACTTTATTCAATATTATATTTTTGGTACAATATAGAATTCTCAGCACAAAGTATTTCAACACGTTTCCTTTCCTTATTTTTTCACCTATCCTGATGATAAATATTGAGTGATCATCATTCAGATCTTAGTAGTTCAGCAATCGACATCTGAACAATGATCATTCTTTTCAATAAATATTGATATCCACCAAAATGTCTCTGAATGTACTTTTTTGTAAGTTATATAGCGAAAGATCGTAAACGTTTCATAAACGCGCAGGTAATTTATTGAGATGTGTTGATGTCAGGAACAGTTTCCCCAGATACAACTAGTACCTCCCACAAGATTCTAAAGAAGAGCACTCCATAGAGGAAAGAACTTTATTCTGCCTGTATCTTATGAGTTTATCACTCCTATGCTTATGATAATAACATACTCATAAGTTCAACAACATACATTAGCATACTTATAAAGTTTTTCAATCAATTAATAACATTTATTGACTGATTTTTTCCGTTTATTAGCACACTATTTGGACAAGAAACCTGCTTAAGCGTACGAACTTACTATGATTCCCATAAACTGGAGCGTGATGTCAATGTTTGGATGTTAGCATCAGCTAAACAACAAGGTTTATCATATATTTCAGATGAACAAGCACCACACAAAATTCTTGAAAATACTTCTTTGGAAAGTGACTGTGCAGCAGGATCAAATCTTAGAGATGAAAAACAAGTTCATTTTGAGCAGAAAATCAATGCATCTGATGCGTGAATAATAATAATAAACAGGACTCTTATTATTTTATAGGTGTTTAGTTGACTACTTAGAAGTTTAAAAGTAGTTAAACTTTGACAAGCAATTATTCACTAATATGTGTAGGTGAAATTTTACAGTAGAATACCTGTTTATTCATCATCCCGTATTATCTGAAGTATAAAATACAGTTCTAAGACATGCACATCAAATCAACTTCTTGTTAAATTTTCACCAATAAAAATTTCACAACCATCAAAATAATGTTAATTATTCTAAAAAGTGTATTTTATTTTGATGTAGCTGAAAAATTTCTATTTGAAATTACATGATAAATGATAAAAGATGAACAACCATGATGTTGTTTGGTGCAAATGAATCTTCAACATTGGGATAAAAATGATAAAGAGGAAGGTAACTCAAGTCAATTATGGGTTCATGTGCTCACTAGTGGCTACATTTGAGTGGAATTCCCAATAGTTTTAGTGGAAAATAGTGACTATTAGAGATCAGTTGATAGAAAATAAATTAACTAACTCGCCAGGTACTTGCTAGTAAGCCACATGATAAATGTAAGGATTAATAATACTATCGGGTCTTCAAAACCGAAGTAGGTATAACTTTGTTCAAATATGAGACTTAGTATCTGAAATTAGAACATTTCAAATAATAACTCACTGATTCCAAAAAGTTCGATAATGTCGGGTGTGAAGGAATTACCCACTGGAAACAATGGCGGATGGTTTGACAGTACCCCGAAGTGATGATGTTAGAAAGTCAGAACAATGGATGTCGACTGAATTATCTAAACCTAAGATATTTACCGTGCGAACTGAAGGTCCTGAGTTTAATCTTAGGTGAGGCTAGGAATATTCACTTCTGAAGACGAAATAACCATCCAGTACTCCCTGGTTTTCAATGGTTATCTATCTTAGATCATTTATTCATCTCAAAAACATCTGAAAAATCTCGCAAACTCTCTATGGTGACAATTATATCTAGAAAAATCAGTAGAAATAACCTGCACCTCTAATTCATTCAAGTTACCCATAAACATTGCGATAGAATGGCAAAACTTAAACAGAAATATTTCAATAATAATAGAGGCGTATCGGAAAGTCAAATCCCAGGAAACCTGTGTTTTCTCTATCTGTTTAAAATGAAAAAATAAACATTTTATGATTATATCTCATTTATTTTGCTTTAATTTTGTATACCTGTCTATTTATTCCCATGAAGAAATGACAAAAAATCTTTTGCTATTCAATTTCATTTTTAATGTGTTTTGTAACTGAGATAATTTGAATCGAATTCATAGATTAATCTATGAATTTGAATGAAATACGGGGAAGTCATTCAGTCAACTCCAATGTAGGACCAGGCACATTTATGCATCGGTCCAAGTTGCCATACCTCGTTAGCACAACAAGATGAACACCGAATTCATAGTAGTTAATTTAGTGGTGGTAGTAAAAAAGAGAAAGGTTCTGTATAGGGATATAGTATAGGAAGGAAGAAAGTTATGAAGCAACTTTAATCTCAAGGTTTAAGGGAAGATAAAGAGTGTATACACCTACGCCATTGTGATCGATTTTGAGCCATGTCACCCAGGGTCTCCAACCATTGGTTACGATGATCACGGGGAAGTTGTTATTTATAGGTCGTTTTGAGTCAGAGGAATCGATGGCTTGTCATAAATTTGTGATTTATCGATATAAGTATACCGTTTTTTCCTAGTTCATCATTCAGAATACAACAGATCTTCAAAGGAAATGGTCACTTAAGAAGGTAGTGAAATAAAAGAAATGAAGAATCTCACTTTATAGTGGACGAAGACGAAATCTGATATATATTTTAACAATACCATGTCTTCAATACAATAAGATCCTTGATTCTAGTTCAAATATAATGGTTTTAAAGAGATGCGGAACAATTACTACAAATAACAACTAGTGAATGTATTCAGGGCGAATTCCATTCGTCTGTTAGATATAAATTAATGATAGGAAATTGACTACTTGAATATCCTGACAATGTTAATAATCATCATTACCCCTGTTAGATTAGTAGCTGATGTAAATTCGAAACAGGTCCTACTCACTGCCTTCTCGTGGCACCGGTGTTGTTTACGAAATTAAGAGGTCGTTGTTATTGTCGTTGTATTCCATTAGATATTGAATTTCAAAATTATCTCATATTCTTTATTATTGATCTTTTCTACTATCAATAATATCGTTATTACTTTTGCTAATCTGGAATTTGTCTTGATACTTTCATCTCGCTGTGCTTGTATTATGTGACAACTTTAACAAATGCACATATGTTTCAGGTTTGACGTTGTTGTTGACCGGCCCCTAAATGCCCTGGCAAGGCCGAGAGTGAGGAGAGTACGCTCTCCATCTCGAAATGCTCTCACATGGACACGCATATATAGCCTCTGCCAATGAAGTCCTACTCAATGCCTTCTCATGACACCGGTGTTGTTTACGAAATTGAGAGACCGAAAAGCGAATGTCTGGCGCTTTAACCTGGTTGGTGGACACGGCAAGTCTACCTAGGGGAGTTCGAAAACCCTGATTGCAAACTAATGGTGCACATGGGCTCCAGTATCTTGAGGGAACAAATGGCGTATGAATCAATCGTTGTTGATTGACTACCATTGGACTGCATCTACACACGCTGCTTCACTGCCTCGTGGATCAAACCTTTAGGACAAATGCTCCGGGTGTGGCCCCTTAAGAAAACAGCCTGTTTCAGTTTGGACACCTGGGCAGTATCACAGCCCTCATATAAATCAAATGAAATTTGTGCGGCGCATATGCATCTGGTGCTTCCTTGTACCAATATTTATGTGTTTAAATAAATAAATTATATACATTAAGCCATAAAACAATTTAGTTTACTAAAGGAATCCTTTCTAACAATTTAGTATTCAATGCTGTAAAGTCATTCAGTTTCATGCATTAAATAATAAACCTTTATAATGAGATTTATACTAGTTGGAATCTAGTGAGTTGTCACCTGAAATTCGTTCATATAGTTAAGTTTTTTTAAAAAAAAATAGGTGTTATATAATTGATTATCAATAATTCTTGATAGAAACTATCTTCATAGTAGGAAGGAAGATTTAAATGGAAATATTTTTATATAGTTGAGATCATGAGTCCATTGAAGCTAGACCACCATGGAAAACTTGGAAGCATTGTACGGCCGTTTCGCCCTATTGTGGGACTCTTCAGCAGTGCGCATCCACGATCCCGCCTCGCGAGATTCGAACCCAGGACCTACCGGTCTCGCGCCAGGTCTGTTGGGAGATATCAACTCACTGAAGGCATTGGTGAATGGTTGCTCAATTTCGTGTATTGGTTGAAGTTAGACATTAACACCGTTGGATGCCGGCTCAGTGGTCTCTCAGTGAGGTGCTCTGGCGCGAGACTGGGTTTGTATCTCGAGAGGCGGGATCGTGGGTGCGAATTGCCGAGGAGTTCCACAGTAGGACGAAGCGGTCGTCCAGTGCTTCCAGGTTTTCGATGGTGGTCTAGCTTCAATTGACTGATGATCTCAACTATATAAAATTACTAAAATCTTCACAAAACCCTCTTCTGACAATATTTTTGTTAAAAGTGATGAGCAAAGTATGAAAAAGCTAGCGATATGGCCAAGAGAAGAATCTAATCAATTGTATTTGTATATATAACTCAAATTTAAATTTGTCCATAGCTAATGTTCTTGTGGAATAAAATAGTTTTAGGCATACACCTCATAGACCTATTTATTAAATGTTATAAATTACATTTAAAGTTGAATATTTTTGATCTATTATATTTTGTACAGCAAAGGATCTAACTTACGTGCCTGGTTCTTTCATAAGTTATCCTAGTTGTTTGTCTGAAGTATGAAGAATACGTAACCTTGACAAACTAACTCCCTACTTTGCTGACATATGCACATCTAACTAGTTGGTTATTGCAAATTATCTTATAGGCGTATACTTTGTTATCTTTGAGGCTGAAATATTACAATTAATCTAAAAAGCATAACTTAACTTTCACCCAAAATTAATTTTAAATTCTTATCAATCAAACGCATGATCTAGTCTCAACATGAGCTGTAGAATGACAATATTTTAAGCCAACTCTGGTTTTCAATTGATGACATCAAGGTTAAGAAGCATTAGTAACGTTTAAAATATTGAACACCTAAATCTGAACAAGGAAATGTGTCACATATTACGGTAGATAAGACGGTTCATGAATATCTTGAATAGATCCAACGAAGAGTTCACTTCTCGGGAGAACTCAATTTCGAAGCTATACAGTCAAAAATCTATACATTTTTACTAAGTTAATACCTAGAATGATGTTGCACCACAGGAGCAAGTGGATGAACAATTGGAAATGGAAATGATCAGATGAAATAATGAATCTTTTGGATTGCATCTGAACACTAGTTGGTCTGAGAATACTAACGGCTGCAAAGAACGTTGCTTTGAGAAAGTTATAAATACTAGTCTTCAAGATGTCTTCATTTTGGTCACAGTGGAAACCAATTATACTGACCACAGTTTCTATAATCTTAAATCGCCGCTTCTTCGTAGGTACTCATTGGATATCATCAAAAAAAATTAATTATCTTTATTATGATTTAATTTTTCTAATGGCTACATAGTCTGATGTTTTTTTATATTTTAGTCACCTCCTAGCTTATTTTCAACCTACTTCTATATTAGGTAAAATAGTAGGGATGCTGAGGGGAGCTGAATATTTAATGCTCTCTTCCATCGCTCAAAACAGTCACTTTTGTCTTTAATTTATTGATTCATTGCATATCTCATAAATGTTAAGAGTATGTTACATTATTTTCTTCTGCATTAGTAACAGCAATAAGTAGGTTTTAAAAATGGAAATAAGTATTAAGAGCCAGATTGTACTTGCTTTTTTTCAGTATAGCTTGGTAATGATAATGATTAAACTCAGTACTGTTGAGAAGTATTCAAATAAGGTTTCTGTAGACAAAATTAATCCTACGTAAGATAGTTTACTCAACATATCCCTACCTATTTAGCTGTTAATACATAGCAAATATGGCATTTTACACCGGGGAGGGATTTGTACCAGATGAACATTAAAAAGCAAGAAAAAGCGAGCAGTTATTTCGTCCTCGTGTTAGACTTATCAGCGATGACCATCCATAACCGCTCTATAAATTGAACCGAAGATCACAAGCCTTTGAGGTATTTAACCTTCAGTTCACTGAATTGCTATACAATTATCTACATGCTAAGTCATTGGAGATAATCGATAGGAAACCCTCGAAGCAAATCTCATACTACGTGATACTCGTGAACACTGCGTACCTACACTTCCAAATGAACTGGTCTTTAGAGACTAAATAAACTTATAGTTGGTCACCGCTTTGAGTATATCAGTTATAAATATCTCAGTCTTACAGGAGGTCAACTGCTTCCAGAATAGCTGAGTGGTAACATTTCAGACTGTGAAGCTGGGTTACAAGGGATTGAATTCCATTGAAAGCATCATCTTGCTGACGAGTCTCAAATAGCATAAAACCCATTCCAAAGGTTTCCTTCTCACTACCTCCAACCTTCTAAAATCTCAACACAGTACAAACGACATCGATTCGCTCAAATTGGTGACCACGTCGTAACTTAGTCGATCAGTAATAAGGAATAGAAAATCATGGCATTGGTTACTGAACAGTTTTGATAGTTTACATTCCTAACTTCACTCAATTCACGATAATGAGTGGTCAATATCTGTTGCCATAAGTGAAGACAGTCCGTGATGTAAAATTCTAAATTCAGCAGATTCCACATCACATACTATTATTCAAAGAAAAATTCTACGCTGCGTGTACTTTTAAAAATCTAAACAGCTTTTTTTTATTGGTATCAAGAATATGTAGCTTCATATTTTTAAAATGCCTAACCTCTAGTCAGTAGGTTTTAACTTCAAATCTTACTCTAATTCCTACTGTTTCAATCAGTCGAGTTACATAATTAGTATGGATAAAAGACAGGCAAATAAACGGATATTCACTGTAAGTTACGTAGCGATCGACTTAAGAGAAAATCCAAATGTTTTTTGATAAGATACTTTCAAATTAAAATTCGCTCGTTTGTTACATCATGCCAACTTCAGAAATATTCAAAATGCTCATCAATTACTAATCTAAGAACGAGTACTCAACTTTGCTGAATACATATCAACAATGAAGAAACACTGAATAGCTGTTGCGACCTAATGTGTGACTTCTCAACAATGAACACCTTCTATCTTACCACGAAGTTGAACTCAAGACTTTCAGGTCTTATAGCAATCGCTTAACTTTCAAACCACTGAGCTACCTTCCACTGGTTTACATTACTGACTTGAATATATTTGCAATGCTCCGCAATTATCATTCTATTTTTTTAATGAGACAACTCTAGCAGTGTCATATAAACTAAAGTTTGAGAGAGATATATAAACGAACACATTTGCTCAATAATCAAAAACAGTTACAGTATAGATTTACTTGGACGAATTGGGAAAAAAACAAAACACTAAGAAACTTGTTCACTATTCAATTGTTCATATTACTGTTGGGTTTTATTTTTGTTTTACCAAAAAGTACATCTCATCTTTTGAAAATCCTGCCACCTTATTTTAATTTTATATCAAAGAAATACTAAGAGCAATGTAAAACAAAATCTCACAAATCATCGATTTAAATAATATTGACTCATTGAGTCGAACGAAAAATGATAGCGGAATAAGTGAAACAATGAAAATGCGTGCTGTTTGCCTGTGTATATGTGCATAGATAAGTGAAAATCATTTATGAAATGATACAATAGATGAATATATATATATAGCACAATGGATTGGAATTTTACAGCTTATACCAGAATTATAAGATGTTTATTACTGCTAGTATCTATTAATGAGTTTACAAAATTGAAACTCACATTCGAATTATCATAATAACATATAGTGACCAATGTTAAACGAGGGATTCGATGTTCAATGTTCAAGGTTCTTACTATCTTCCAAAAAATTTAAAAATTACATTTAATAGTAATAATATCTATATGTATATATATTTTTATATCTCAAGTCAAATCGATAATTTGTGTTGCATAATGACTCTATACGTGTACGAAGTAAATTGGCTGAGTTGGTGGATTATATGAACACGTCTTCTGAAATAGGTCAGGTAGATAAACTCATACGGTATATTCAAAACTAGAAATAAAAAAGAAAGATATATAAAAATGAGAACACAAATAAATGGATGATAAATGGGCGAAAAATGAGATGTAAACGCATCATATTTTTGATCTACAGTTGATTGAATGAATTAAATTAGGTGTACAAGATTGGCTACGAAAATCTGATGTATAAGGAAAGAGATATTTTTGCTATATACAGCTGATAAAGCACTAGGTAGTGATAAATGTCATGATTTTCTATTTCTTTATAACTCTAGTCGAATTCCATTTGCCATGTCATAATGTCACCACTACCATAGATGACTCGACATCGCACGCACCTTGTTGAGATGTTAGGTGGTAGGAGGTAGTAAATATGTTTCGTACTATAGGGCATTCTTCTGCAAGGTGTACCTTGAATCATCAAGAAACTGGTGCTCCTTGACTGATTCGATCCATTATTACCGATATTTTTAGCCTGAAACATTAACTATAAGCTTTTCAGGCCGTGATTGGTTTATTGTAGACTACCTCAACCACCCAACATATTCATGTTATATTGTAAGGATTTAGTTTTTTTCTTCACTGATATTAATGATCGTAGCCGAACGCATATTTCAACTTTACGAAAATAAATTGTGACTAAATATTAGTCTTGAACGAATTCGGACAGGTTTCCCACTCAGTTTCAGTTCCAAATATATAAACGGTGGGTAAACTCGGACTCTTAAATATATACAATTTCACATTTGCTGAGAAAGCTAGTGATTAGTCGGACTCGATAGCTTAGCGGATAATGCATTTAGGTCTGAAACGGTAGATACTGAGTTTCTAATTAGTGTTAAAATTAACACTGTGATGTAGGCTCATCTATCTGATAAGTCCTAAATTAGGATGAAACGCAAGTTATGAATTCCTCTGCTAACAACAATTCGACTTTATTAGAAATGTGAATGAGATAACATGAATGGAGTTACAGAAGTAGTTGCCAAACACTACAGATCAAAAGAAGTCAATAATACTAATCATCTAGAAAAGCTTTAGTAGTTGAATTCATGAGTCGATTAAAGCTAGACCACCATGGAAAACGTGGTCTAGCTTACATAGACTCATTAATTCAACTATTAAAATTACTACAATCTCCACGGACCTCCATTCTGATTAGGAAAGCCTCAGTTACTTAAAAAGTAATTTGACGCTTGTTAATTTTTACAATTAACTATACCTTTTATACTGGAAAAGATGTTTTTTTCCTAAAAACAAAACCATTGATCACTTTACAACACTTAGCATAACTACTACTTGCCATGAATATACTTGAAAAATAGTGTGACAATAAATCTTGGGACAGTTATTTAACTGTTCTAAACAAAACCACTAATCATTTAATGACAGATGCTGAACAAGAAACCATTCTATGTTAATCCGAAAGTATATCGTGTTACCATCAGCAATGCAAGTAGATAATAAACCTTCCTCTTACATAATCATGATCTGATATATTTAGGTATGGTCAATAGTTCTTGTTTACTTCCACCAAGGTTGTCTTTAGCTTAAAATTGACCGTATTTTGTTGACATATTATCCAATATACGTGCGAACAATTAGAAAGTTACATTGAATCACTCTAGTAACTATTCAAATCTCTATAAAGGATATGTAAAAAAACAATCAACTAGCCTCCCTATCGAATGTACGGCAATCGAAAAACTTAACCAATTGATTCTATTAGCTTGACACAGAAACTCAGGACCAATTTCTAAATTTTTACATTGGAACAATGATTTTTTTTGTTAAATAATCCATACTCTCACCAGCTAATTAGTGACCTATGATTTTCAAACCCATTTGAAGTGCTGCCCCATTTTGGAAACAGAGTTTAATCAGCAACGTAATTTTAGTATATTCTTTCGTAATCCCATTATTGCATTTTTAAATTACCTACTAGGCTTTTTTGAAGATCATTGTACATATGAAGTTTTCACCACTGATGCTAAGAAATAACAAATCTATTGACTTATATATGTATTACTTTGTTTTATCAAAGGTTTAATTATATATACTGAAAATACACGAACAATGTAAATGTTCATTGTCAACTATTTAATGGATCGTTTAAACAGAATACTAAATTTCAGTATACAAGAAATCTATTTTTCATGGTTTACATCATGGATGAATTTTTGGCTGCATAACTTCTGAAAAATATAAAGCACTGTAGAATTGTTTCAGACTCCTGAGCAGTACACATCCATGACTTTACTAAGGATCAAACCTAGGTTTTTCAGGTTGTCAAAATCCCATATAAGATAGAAAGTGTTTTATCCTATTGTACACAATAGGTATCTGTGAATATTTAATTAAATTCTTCATAAGTTTACTCTTAACTTATTAACTTGTACAATTTCAAAATCGAATACACTACGTTAATTAGCTTAAGTTATTTATAGCGTGTATACATATTTATAGGATAACCAGTTATGTGTACGAATGATTACTATAACAATAATCCATGAATTGTATTTAAATTAGCTGGAATAATCTATTATAGGATTTCAAGTTATTGATCAGAGGTATTCTGGTAGCCTTGAGATTATAAAGTCCCTTCTAGGTTGAGATCAGCTTGGGAATAAGTGAGTGTATATATGTGTTGGGTAGTTCAAGTTAGTCGATAGGAAACCCTGGAATTAGGTTCAATGCTAGTTAACAATCTTCAGAGAGAGATGTTTCTACAATTTTCGTAGAATTAATAGCCCATAATGGATTCAGATCCACGTTACTCAGCTTCACAGTTGGTGATATCACCACTGATCTATTCAGGTAACGACTGATGAATAATTAATTATATGATGTTATTAAAAATCCAAACAACTGAACATAGAACTTACCATTGTTTCGATCCAGTTGAAATCCCAAATTTACTACTGTTTGTTGTATTATTATTTTTATAGGAAATATCATTTTTCATTTCAAGCTTTCTTGGCGGTTTACTCGGTGCATTCAACGATCCATATTGACCAGAATTCGGAATTGTATTTGGTTTAGGCATTGTTGAAGGTTTTGCAGGCGGTAATTTAGATGTCAGTGGATTTTCACGTTCACGATGTACAACTACATTCGAAGCCTGCGTTGTCATATTATGATGAGTAGATTTATTTGAATGAGACAAATCATGACTATTATTTGTTTTATTCATTTCGCTGAAAAAGTCTTTTCTTGTTTGTTCTTTAGATTGGAGCAGTCTTTCACGTTTATCACTTTTATCTTCAATGACCTCACGTTTAGCAAAACTTGGTCTTGAAGTAAAACGTTTACTTGGTACACGACGAAAACTTGACGAAGTACCACTACTACCACAAATCTGTTGTCCACTTGATTTACCTGGTACTGGAGAAGATGGTTTTGGTGTGTTTGGTGACGATGTAGCACTACTGACAACAGTGGTATTGGCCTTTTTACGTTTACGAAAACTACTACTTCCAAACATATTTAAATTATGCAATTGATATTCCGTATGAAATGATGGATGAAAACGTGATCTTAATCGAAATAATTGTTTCTGTTTCGGTTCCGCCGGGACACGATCAGTAAGACGAAAGAAGGCATGATGTTCTACGGCACTTTTCCACAAAATTTTACACGTTTTATTATCCGGTAAAACAAAACAAAATGCATGTTCTGTGATTTTATGCTAAATATTTTTTATATGAAAAGAAAAATTAAATTATACAACAAAGATAATCATTTTTTTTAAATAACTGAATTAACGAACATCAAGTGATCTGAGTTAAAGGGATTATTATAATCATGAAGACAATGAATGTCAATGAATGATAAACGACAGTTATTAACCATATTTAACGTTGGTCATGATTTGAATGATCTAACTAATGTAATCAGAAACTTTATTTTCATTAGTCCTTGCTGGTATATGTACGTCCTGTGTGGGTTGTCACGAGATAGTCATTTTGTCACTGATTTTTTTGAGAATAAATTGATTGTGTTTAGCATCGGAATTCAAGATGCATGTATACTAAAAAAGACTGATCAGAATTCTGTCCTAGATGTAATTAAAGGAATAATTCAAACCTTTTCTAATAATCATATGCGTTAAAGAGATTAGTGACTATCTAGAACTAGTAACTTAATGGATAATGCGTTTCACTTTGAGAGTAAAGGTACTGGGGTGGAGTTCTAGCGTGAAATTAACATTAAGATATGGGTAGTTCTGGCCGATAAGTTTCGAATAGGACGAAACGTGCTAATCACAAACTATCTGCTTTAGAATGTATCTATTACTTGTTAACCTGATTGGTTTATTTTTCTCTATTAAACAGTACTGAGAACTGTTATGTCTGTATGACCTGATTAATATATCATGTGATACGATCGCCAATGAGAACATCAACTTACTGACCAGGTCAATGATGCATAAACAAGTAAGAGCTATCCATAGTCAATCCTGAGCTTTTATCGGTCCATCGAGATAGAAGCCTCTCTCCTAACCCAGCCGGATCAGTCAAGAACCTCAATATTAGCATCCGCGACACGAATAATATATTTCAGACATACTGGGTTTATATACAAACAAACCAGACCTCCACACACCATAAAATAGAAAATAACACCTACACAAGATCAGGCCGAAAAGTGACTGTGGTTGTGAGAGACTGTTACTAATAAATTGGGAATATCTTAATAAAAGTGAATCGCAAGACAATTGTCAGTAGGTCAAATAGAAGCTTATAATAAAAGGAATGTGAACATACATATAATATAGTCACTTAATAGTTATATAATAAAAATATATATAATAATAGTCCACAAGTAGATCGTAGCGGTTACTACTCAGCTATTCTTCGTCCGGATATAACAAGAAGTGTGTAGGTTTCGAATAATGAAGCACTGAATAGTCTCAACTCTGTTGTTCAAAAGGTAATGTAGTCTCTGTAAAATATGAAGTTCCTGGCTTTATTCTCTAACACGGTTAAGGCTTTCAACTGATTAGGGTTCTAAACCAGAATGAAACAAATGTTTTTTTTTTCTAGTTTTCATTAGCTATCTGGTAAAAGTCAGTCCATGATGTAAACTACTTTCGAACCTTGTAAATAAATTTTATAGTAGTCAGTTCGATTATTCTGAAACAGACTTTCGCA
>NC_031497.1:18856452-18872848 GCF_000237925.1 Schistosoma mansoni
GACAGCCTCGTCTGACTCCGGTCCTCACTTGAAACGCATCTGTCACCTGTCCTCCATGCGCTACTTTGCACTGTAGTCCGTCGTATGAGTTTCAGATAATGTTGACAATCTTCTCAGGAACTCCATAGTGTCGAAGAACTTTCCATAATAATTTTGAATAAATTGAACACTGGGTAGATTGTTATAAATAAATTAATATATTTGTAATATCCCAATGAGTAGAAAAATTATATTTTCTAACAATTCGTGACTCAGTGTAAGCCACTTCTACAGAGAATAAATAAATTTTATTTACAAAATCTAATTTTTCTACTCATTGGGATATTACAAATATATCAATTTATTTATAACTTTCCATAATGTTTTCCCATTCACACTGTCAAACGCTTTCTCATAGTCAATGAAGTTGATGTATACTGACAGGTTCCACTTAACTAATTGCTAAAAAATGATCCGCTGTGTCGCAATTTGGTCTGTTCACGATTTGTCTTTACGGAATCCAGCCTCTTATTCTCAAAGTTGGGCGTCTGCTGCATCTTTCATCTGGTTCAGCAACGTTTCCTTGTACTGTCTTCTTGTTCTTCTTTTCTTGAATCTTGATCAGGTTTTCGATAGAGATCAATTTCTCATGATGAAGCTTCTTGAATCCCAGAACCTTCTGATACGTTGAAGTTGTTGCTTCTTTGACCCATTTCCAGTTATCCTCCATCGTAGTTTCATGATCTTTCTGTAGATCCTGCAAAGCTTGGAACCTGTTGTTGAGAGTTATCTTGAATTCGTTGAGTTTGTTAGTATCTTGAAGGAAGGTTGTATTGAACTTTTGTAATGCTGTTCCTCAGTTGTCCAGTGTTTTTTAGCTTATGTGGTGATCTGAATAGTCTCAACTCTGTTGTTCAAAAGGTAATGTAGTCTCTGTAAAATATGAAGTTCCTGGCTTTATTCTCTAACACGGTTAAGGCTTTCAACTGATTAGGGTTCTAAACCAGAATGAAACAAATGTTTTTTTTTTCTAGTTTTCATTAGCTATCTGGTAAAAGTCAGTCCATGATGTAAACTACTTTCGAACCTTGTAAATAAATTTTATAGTAGTCAGTTCGATTATTCTGAAACAGACTTTCGCAGTCATATAAAAAATAGCTTCATGTAAAACAGAAGTTATCAGGTTTTCATAAAGTATGGTTTCTGTTGGGAATTGGAATTCAGGATACATGTTTTGTCCTATTCGAAACTTATCGGCTAGAAGTACCTATATCTTCATGTTAATTTCGCACCAAAACTCTAACCCAGTACCTTTACCCTCAAACTGAAACGCGTTATCCATTAAGTTACTAGTTACAGATAGTCACTAATCTCTTTAACGCATATGATCATTAGAAAAGTTTTGAATTATCTCCTGTTTCATATTTAGGAGAGGACTTATATGGCAACCAAAATTAATCAAAATTACGCCATCAGTATTAAATACGAGATAATGCAAACCCCTTCTTCTAGTATGGTTAATAAGACATATACTATGAATTTTATTTACAGTAAAAGAATTTTATATCAATCATGATGACGAAGAGAACGTTGTTTGAATCAAAGCTATACTCCACGCTTGATATAAAGTCATATCAAGGCATTATCTTTTAAAAGAGTTATAACGCGAAACTGCTGTAGATTGATGAAGTATTATCATCAAGACATACCCGGATGAATTTCAAACTCAATGTTCAATCGTTTAGCTTGATGAACCTATAAATTACACCATGATTTTCAACGAAATCATGAAACAGTTATTCTTAGCTATTTTATTTTTCTCCCTAGCCAGTCATGACGCATCAGTAAAATCATGGATCGATCATTGCTAGACATTGATATTAACGTTAGAGTTAGACATTCACACCATTGGATGTTGGCTCAATGGTCTAGAGTCCAAGTGTTCGCGCACAAGATCAAAGGTCTTAGGTTTGATTCCCTTGTGCAGGATCGTAGATGCCCACTGTTAAGAAATCTCATACTGAAATTAAATGATCATCCACTGCTCAATGATAGTCTGACATTGATCGGTTCATGATTTCACTGAAGCATCGTGATTAGTTAGCCAGGAAAATAAGACTGTTGAGAATAGATTTTTCTTTAAAATGAAGACTAGTTTAAATTTAGTTTTATCAATCAATAAAATATGACTTCATTTGCATGTTGTTTTCATCACGCTTCGTCTTTATTCAAATACCTATTTCTTATTGATTAACAGACAGTTTAGAATGCGTATTTGCATGTACCATTCTATACGTACATACGTACATATATGTGTATATGTGCACATATATCTCTGTGTACATATATATGTATGTTACTAAGTGCATATTTGCTTGAGTGTAGGTGTTTATTAACTCATGATTAGTATTCTCATTCGATGTGTTTATCACATTATCTTAATTTATGCATGATTTCAATGATAATTTAATTCGTTTGATTGTTTTACATGTGGACATTCTGTTGCTTAGATACAGTTTGTGTAATGTAATGAGTACAGTTTTCATATAGTTATGTTTGTTATTTAAAAATTCCAAGTGTTAACATCACCATATTTTGTTGAAATCTTAATGGACAAGTGTAAAAGTATAAATTTTGAAAATCTGATATTGTGAGTCGATCAATAATTGATCACAGTACATTCAAATAAAGGTATCCGGCTAATCTGTTGTAGTTGGAAACAAGAAGTACGCTGACCAATGACTGAGTAATAGCTAACCTGACCTGTCTACAATTTATGGCCTATCGAATTTTACCAGTCACGTTTCAGTGTGACCACCAGACCAATATATGTTGATATCAGGTGGTTGGAAGTAGTCAATAGGACATGGATTTCACACTACTTGACACTCCTTTAAAGGTTCAGTGTAAAAGCCAACAGTGTGATGTTGATATTTTCAACTAATGAATCCTGGAATAGGCGAAAAGCACATCCTGGATTCAACTGATACTCTCTCTTAAAATTCAGTAAACTTGTAATCACAATGGACATTGGGGCATCCGTTGTGTTCATAAGAAAACTTTTATAAAATATCATCCTAATTTTTCAGTTAACTCATCGTCATCATCGTGACTCTACACTTAATATAAGATCAATAAAGCAAAGAAATAGGCCGTACAAACATGTTCTGGATGAAAAGCTTAAGTTGAACAATGTGAGTTTTTTTACAGCCTACAACGTTTTTATAAAATGTTGAATCTTAAGGCATACAGTAAGTTGGATGAGATTTTACGGATACCTTTAAAAGCTGTCTTGTCAACAATCTGATGTCTTATCGACACAATGTGGATGTATATGTCAAATATTTCTTCATAGTTCGAGTATTTCAAGAAAACAAAGCTTACCCATGATCTTGCATAGAATGGAACTATACTCCTTTGTATATCAAGACAATCATGCTACCAATCAACTACCCATTTTGAATGTAACATTATCCTATTCAAACTTTATTCAGTTATCGACATAAACGTGCGTACAACTGATATTATCAGTGAGCAAATATTTTATTCTCTAAATAGATGACCCCACAAAACTTCAAGAGACCTATAACGACGTTATTGGCTAGTGAGCTCTAAGCAGTATTGAGTCAAACGAGTTAGGAATCACCATACATAAGACTGGACAAAAGAAATGTAACTCACACTTTGCTCATCTTTATCCACAACTAAAACTTTGAGTTTGTTCTTTTTCATTTCTAACTTTAAAATGTTTGGCCTAAATGACAAAAAAAGGAACATGTGAATGGAAAAGAGAAAATGCACACTTGATGGCAATTTAAATAGTTCAGTTGAAAGTTTTTTAGAAATGAATGATTGATCCATCTTGTGGTAAATCCAATGATTTGACTTCAGTGAACTGAATAGATACAACATCCAAGTAAATTTACTCTCTCTCTCTCTTCATTACTTTTTGTCTCTGGGATAGAAACTACTAGCAATTACAATAAAAATACTTTGACAAAATATGTAATTCAAGCTTAAACCAGTCTGAATTCAATTGACCATATATACATATACATGTTATTCTCAGTTTTTTAATATAAATTCTAAGTGCCCATGTTTTTCACAAAAGTATTCATTAAAACCCATCACCGGTTATACATTACAATACGATGAATACGGTCACTCAAGTCGTCCACTATAACATTTACACCTTTGCTACTTTTGAAACAACAACTCCATTATTTTTTACCAACAATTTAGCAATAACATCTAAATCAGAAGGGGTTTTGTGGAGATTTCAGTATTTTCATAGTTGAAAGCGTGAGTCAATTGAAGCTAGACCACTATGGAAAACCTGGAAGCACTGGATGGCCGTTTCGTCCTATTATGGGACTCCTCAGCAGTGCACATCCACGTTCCCGCACCCACGAGACTCAAACACAGGACCTACCAGTCTCGCGCCAGAGCACTTAACCGATAGACCACTGAGCCGGCATCCAACGGTGTTAATGTCTAACTTCAACCATTCCAGGTTTTCCATGGTGGTCTAGCTTCAATTGACTCATGATTTCAACTATGAAAATAACATTTAAGATAATACAATTTAACAAACAAATCTAGACCAAAAGCTTATCCAAGTATATTCTCTTTTAAATAAGATATCAGATTCATAGACTGGAATCTTTCAAGATCGTCTATCGACAATCAAACTCTAATCTTCTTAAATTTTCCGAAGCGATAGTCATCAAACGCCTTAATTCGTACTTGTGTCCAAAAAAGAGACAGTAATCAATATTTCTTTACCATGGTGACAGTATACTCATTTTATTTCATCATTCTTGCAATTCTCTCTCTTAGTGCGATCATATCACTTCCTTCAAATTCATAAGTTCATTTCAACTGACTGATTTCAATTCAGGTTACTCTAAATGACCATAATTGTGTGTTCGTTAACTTCATTACATATTCAGATGTTGATTTTATTAAAATGAGAAAATATGGGATGGTAAGATGTGGATAATGTGAAAAGCTAATAATGAAAAAAATGATGAATGCGCGTTTACGTGTACCTTTATGTTATGAGTAATTACAATTTAGCGCACAAATGTGTCTACTACTTAATACACATTAAACATTAACACCAATGGATGCTGCCTCAGTGGTCTAAGGGCTAAGTGTTCGTTCGCGGGACCGAAGATCCTGAGTTCGACTCCGGATGGCAAGATTGTGAATGAGCACTGCTGAAGAATCTCATACTAAAACGAAGCGGCACTCCCATAATCCCAGGTTTTCAATTATAGTTTAACTCATATCGGTTCATGATTTCAATGAAATACTAAAGATATGTTAATTTGTTTAGTTATTTATTCACTGAAGAATTGTCTTACACTGAGCCACGAAATGTTACACGATTCAAATTTCTACTCATTGGTATATTGCAAATATATATCATTCCTTTTGTAATTGACAATCTACTCAATACTCAGTTTATTTGAAATCGTCAAATCAAACATTGGTAACAATATCTATGTCGATCATTTTCTTTATCCGTAATTGAAAAGTTTGTTAAAACGTTAAAGTTTATGTAAGATTATAAACTTTAAATGTATAGTTGCGATGTTAAAACATTAAAACAAATTTTTGTAGAAATAAAACTAAGTTAAACATCAACAGGTTGAATAGACATATGGTCCAAATTACCTGTTAATAAGCAGTTATCAAGATGTGGTTAGTGGTATTCAACTTTTTCTGTTCAGGGTGTTCTGACTAGCTCATATATACAGCTCTTCTGTATTCACTTTTTTATGCTACCCAGACCCTTTTTGAATTTTCTAACCTCTTCAAAGTAAATATTTTGTCTCATACACACGAACAAATGCAACTCAAATCAGTCAGTGTAGTAGAAGCCTGTGCATCAGCATGCCTCAACATACATAAAGGAAAAGGCAAGATCCTCAAATACAACACGGAGAACGCCAAAGCTAATCACACTTGGTGGTGAAACCCTGGGAGATGTGGAATCTTTCACGTAGCTGGTCAGCAGCATCATCGATGAATGTGGACGGTTTGATGCAGACGTAAAGGTAAGGATTGGCAAATTAAGGACAGTATTTCTACAACTGAAGGACGGGTGGAACTCAAAACAACTGTCTGCAAGCCAACATCAAAGTAAGAATCTTCAATATGAACGTCAAGACAGTCCTACTGTACGGATATGTTGATTACTTTTTCAAATTACCTTACATGAAATAAAATGCATTGCAATTTCGATTCAAGTAGATAGACTGATGCCAAAAATACAGGATTCGTTCGATGGAGTTCGATCGATGCTAAGGATTAGAACAGTGTTTATGTAATTACACAACTTAATCCTTTTTCTGTAAATTGCAAGCTTTTACCCCATTCCATCTACAATATTTCGGACATTTGATTACTGCTATTAGTTGTCACATAAACAATGTAGTTTAAAGCCGATAACATTACATTGTACTTGGTAAATAAACACCATCATCTAATGAGTTTTCATAGATAGCATGACACAGGTTGTTACTCGACAACTAACTAGTGTTTTGATATTGACTAGCAGTCATTTGATATTCACTACCTATTAAGGAACACTTACCAAGAGAATAAGCCAATTTTATTCTGTCCTTCATATACTAGAATACCGGTTGGGGTAAGTCCAAGCGAGTACAATTGATTATCTTTACCCTGTCAATTAATAAGATTTTATATGGAGTTATACAAATTGGGGGTGGGGAAAAAATAATCAAACAAAGAATATAAGTCATTGTAAATAACAATAATCGGAATAATGATACAAGTAATGATGAAAATAGTTGAGTAAATCATACGTAAGAGTTGTCAAACTATGATTTTAGAGTAATTAATACAATCCAACTACTGGTGACCTTCAAGAGGTAATTCTTGAAGTTTTAATGAGAAGGTGAATTAGCCCGTCGGACATGAGATAAATATCACTCTTGGCAATGGATGATGATCATGGAATATCGGGAACTGGCTCAGATTATAAATGTAAACCAGTAGATTTCAATTCAATAGTTTGATAGCTGAACATTCTCCACGAGGCCTATAGTCCGGCATTCAAATCATAATGAAATCATAGATACGCACTATTGGCCCCCACATGCCATGGTGCGGCCGAGAGTGAGGAGAGTACGCTCTCCATCTCGAAAAGCTCTCACATGGACACGCATATATAGCCTCTGCCAATGAAGTCCTACTCAATGCCTTCTCATGACACTGGTGTTGTTTACGAAAGTGAGAGGACGAAAAGCGAATGTCCGGCACTTTAACCGTGTTGGTGGACACGAAAAGTCCATCTAGGGGAGTTGGAAAACACTGATTCCAAACCAATGGTACACATGGGCTCCAGTATCTTGAGGGAACAAATGGCGTATGAACCAACTGTTGGTCACCGGCTACCGTGGGACTGAATCTCCTCACGATGCTCCACTTCCTTGTGGGTTAGACCTTTAGGTCAAAGGCTCGGGGTGTGGCCCCCTAAGAAAACCACCTGCTTCCGTTTGGACACCCGGGCAGTATCTCAGCCCTCACACAAATAAATGAAATGTGTGGCGCATATGTATCTGGTTCCCCTTTGTACCAATATGTATGTGTTTAAATAAATAAATACGCACTATTGAGGAGTCCCAGGTTATGGACGAAAAGCCATTCAGTGTTGAAATGACATGGTAAAAAAAGCTGATCTCGAGACAAACTGTATCCAGTTAATTTGTTCAACAGAATTCACTTTTCTTTAAAAGATGCGATCAAGGGAATATATTGTATGTCAGGTGCAGTAGATATATTTTGTTATTTTTACATGGATTGGTTAATAACAGAAATTTTGACTGCAAAACTTATCTTGAGTATGTTATCTAGTTCGTCAGTCAAATGTATCCTCATTATATCACTTTAAAATTTTAATGAGAAAGAAATGTATCAATTTCAAAATTCAAAAGAAAAATGAAATTGAGGCTATTGAACAGCTTAATACAACATATAAAAACTAACCTTTACTGTATGCATTTCAACGCCATAATCTGGTAATAAGCAGACTTTTTCTAAATAAATTGACTCACTAGCGGCTGGTGTTAAATTTCGACCACTGAATTTCGCAATACATCAATATCATTATGAGGAAAAGAGTAGGTAAAAGATTTGATCGAATTTATATTGATAATTGAACATTGATGATTAAAAAACAAGTGTAGATGCAAGCATGGAATCAGAAAATTTAACAATAGAGACAATTGTCACTAATCTGTCACAGAGTACTGATTATCGAGGTGGTCACTTAAATTAACCGCTGTCGGAATGTGTTAGTTCATTTTATGGATCTTTTTTTTCATTTTTCATCCCTAGTTGGCTCATGGATATATATATTACTGAAGAGTGTTTTTGTAGAACTTAAAACTAAGTGTTTCTTGTTTCTTAATTGTTGTCTGACCACAAATTTAATTAATATGGAACTTCTCTCAGTTATATAAAAGCTTACCATGCATTCTAATGTCATATGAAAAACATTGTAAATTATTGTAAAGTATTTATTCTCATTGCTCACATGGACCAGCCACTGCATAAGAAGGAGATTAGTCAATCAATTAGCATTCAATACACTTAAATAAACATACGTGACATTTATTAATAACCAGTGTAAACTGGAGATCAGTGGTAACATCTCTGTCTGTGATACTAAGTGACTACGGTTTGAAACCACTAGGTATTTATCAGGTGAACCGATATCTTGATTATGCCACAAATAGGGCAATTCATCGAAAGCCGGATAAGTGTTTTTATACATGTGTTGAGAGTTCATCTGCAACCAACTGGAGTACATTCAAGCATACTAATTGATAATGTTCAATATCAGTAATATTTTGGAGACAGATAAAACGAATAATGCAAAGTTTAGAGCTGAAATCGATTTTACACTTAACACCACTGATTGGTCTTGGTTAAGTGACCATTAAAAACCAAGAAAAACTGAATAGCTGTTTGATTATGGTATGAGACCCCTCAGTAATGCAAAGCCGAGACTAGTGGAGTCCAACCATTTCCAATATGAGACAGTTACTAATTAATGATAATGGCACACAGTTATGACTTATCGCGAATTGTTTATAACCAAACATGTAAACCATCGGTTGCTGGACTCAGTAGTTTAAAGGTCGAGTGCTCACCATGGTACCTGTATGTCATGAATGCGACCGTCAGTGAGTTTGTAGATGCGCACTGCTGAGAAATTCTATACAATAACAAAACACTGTTCAATGCTTCCTGGTTCTCCCTAATTCTTTAACTACGATCAACTAATGATATTAATTGCAAATATTCAACAATCTCAACAAACCTCCTCCTCCTTATATGTCTATAAAAAATCTATTAGATGAGGAAAATAGAACTGTTGAAATACGTTTATCCCACTAAAATAGTTTTATACCTAAAAGTATTTCAACACCATTACTTCTATGATGACACAAATATTTGTCGATTGTATACTGTAAAGTGATTTAAGAACGGAACTTTTTCTTTTTTTTAAAAAAAACAAAAGTATAAACTTCTTAAGAGTTATATTGGTAATAATAATGACCTATCTGTATATAGTATTCTACGCATACTTTGTACTATATGTGTAGGTGTTTGTGGTATACATATATATATTGTTCTATATTGTATCTTTAAACTTGGAAGATAAAAATTTATCTATCATATCTATGCGAAAATGAGTAAATCAGGTTATTTATTGACTGTAATTAAACTTAATCATCATGTAGAAATTTACTTATTTGGCTTTGAATCATATTATTCTATGTAAATAAAAGCTAGCAATGTAATTCAACTCATTGAACTGTTATACGTAGAGTGAGGTTAGGACTTATAAATTGATGACTTTTAATTTGACTACTTCATCTAATAAAATATCATGAATAAGAAGTTTCACATCACAAAGTGATTTTGATTAAGCAACTATAGTAAACCACGCAGCATAACGTAGTTGTTTTGTTATAGTACGAAATTTAGCAGTAGTACCCATTAATGACACCACTGGGGATTGAATTCAAGGCTTTAGATCTTGCGGTAAGCGCTTAACCTTTAAACCACTAAGTTAGTATCCAATGGTTTAAATTTGTAACTTAAGTTAATCTGCGACGTTGCACAATCAAGGTTTATTGCCACTGGTGACATTTACCTCATACCTGACATGGCTGAACTCCCCTGAATACGGCTTCCTAATAGAACTCCAATTATTACTTCTTCAGTGGTTATGTAACCAAAGTTAGTCCATCATGTTGAATTTGGAATTAAGAAATCTCCACAACACCCTATAATAACCATAATCAATTCGTTGTAAACATTCCTAATATTGACGCTTTTTAAGATTGATTATTCAAATGTAGGTGTTTTGAAATTAATCATTTTATAAATAAGTACCGTAGGCAGCCAAATGAGATTCTCATAAACAATGAAAAAAGAGAACTATTTATTCATAATAAGATATAATAATCTATCGTTATTTAATGGTTATTTCATTTAACCTCAATAACAAATATGTAATGCTTTTTTCATACGTACATATATTCAATGATTCATTTGATACTTCTGCGCATGATATTAGTTTATTTATACTAATATGACAACTCTACGTGTATTGAATCTGTTTTGCTATGAAAATTAATTAACCATTGCTATGTGTAAGCATTTCAGTGAGAATCATGCATCGTACATAATATACATGTTCTCTTTTACCGAATTTGTCCCAAATGCTTACTTTGAACTAACCTGAAAATCAAGTTCTTACGGATAATGTAAAATTAATCATTGTTATTACTTTCATCATTACAATTATTATTTAGGAATTTTTGTATCAACCCGATCATCCCTGCAAACCGGCGCATATTCTGTACTGGTTTTCAGAATATATCGTTGTGAAAGCGTGAGTCAATTGAAGCTAGACCATCATGGAAAACCCGGAAGCATTTGACGGCCGTTTCGTCCTATTGTGGTACTCCTCAGCAGTGCGCATCCACGATCCCGCCTCACGAGATTCGAACCCAGGACCTACCAGTCTCGTGCGCGAGCCCTTAACTGATAGACCATTGAGCCGGCATCCGATGGTGTTTATGTCATATGCAGTGACCAGTGGAGTTCAACCACGTCTGTTGTGAGATAACTCACTGAAGGCAATTGGTGAAGTGTCGCTCATAATTCGTGGATCAGTTGAAGTTAGACATTAACACCGATGGATGCCGGCTCAGTGGTCTATCGGTTAGGGGCTCTGGCTCGTAACTGGTAGGTCCTGGGTTCGGATCTCGCGAGTGCGGGAGCGTGGGTGCGCATTGCTGAGGAGTCCCATAATAGGACGAAACGGTCGTCCAGTGCTTCCAAGTTTTCCCTGGTGGTCTAGCTTTGTTATATCCCCCGGTGAATTACGAATGGTAACTTTTAGGTCTATTTATGGATCAATGTAATATGCCTATTTCCTATAGTACAATTATTACGTAACTGAACTATTCATATTCGTATTTCTCTTATCATTAGCTTTATTTTGACCTTGACTTATTATCATACGATTCTTGAGTTATAATCAGTTTATTGATTACTTTGGTTTGTATAAAAACCCAGTGTGTTTGTAAATAATGATTCATACCACTGAGGCTGTTATTGGTGTTTTGGACTTAACTGGTTGGGCTAGGCAGATCGCAGGACCGGTTAGCACTCTAGTCTGCTCGTACGGCTTCGTGTCACTGTCCCAATCGACAATTCGCTGCTCCCTGTTAGGCGGTCTTATCGCGTCACACACCAACTAGTCATCCACTCGGCCACAAGCATAACAAGCTTCAATTGACTCACGCTTTCAACTATGAAAATACTAAATCTCCACAAAAAGCCCCTTCTGATAATATATCGTTGTCATTATTGCTATTATTACTATTACTATTGTTATTATTACTGTTATTATTATGTTTACAGGTAGTAAAGTTGGACTCTGTTGAATAACGAATGCATACAACTATTTATTTATAATCTTGGTAAATTTTTGATCTTTGATGAACAGATGACAGTAACAAAATAAAATCATACCTCTTATCATCATAACAAGCTAAATGATACTAATATCTGATCGAATATGTTACAATGGTGTAGTAAATTATTCACTGGAGATATATTTAAAGTTATATTATCAGAATGGGGATTTGTGGAGATTGTAATAAATTTTAATGGTTGAATTCATGAGTCTGATACTAGGACGAAACAGCCGTCGAATGCTTTCAGCTTTTCAATGGTGGTCTAGCTTCAGTCGACTCATGAATTCAACTATTAAAGTTATATACATGTCTTATTCCGTCAGATAAGCATACGTACTGTGGTATTAAAAATGTTGTCATGGAAACTATAAAATGAGTTAGTTTTATTTCGTTCAAGATAATATTCATCTACGGCTATATACTTGTTTCATTTCTGTCTCCATTGTTCAAAATAATCCTAACGAAAATACTTGAAAATCAAATAATTCAGCTCCCTTGTCCTTCTGGGTTTTCCGTGTGCAAAATTTATTTTCCAAAACCCAGATCACTAACCAATCGTCCGAAAGGTGAATCGGCGATTAGAAAGTAATTAAGAGTACGTATATGTTCGATAATTTCATCAATACAGATGATTGACAATTGTTGAAAGTTGAACATTTAAGCTATTAAAACTTAATTTATGACAATTTTATGGACAGTTACGATTTTCATTTTTAACTTTACCTGTGAGAAAAAAGAAAATACACAAAACCTCGTCAGGAGTAATAACTTACGCTAAAGCTTTATACTTATCCAACACTGAAAGTTCAAACTCTTCTGTTTGCTTTTCTTCAGGTAAAAATCGAAATGTCGAAATGAAAACTGGTGTATGTTGTTTCTTATCATAATCACCAAATTCACCTTGAATTAACAGATAAAATAAAACAAGTCAGTAATAGATCTACATAAACAATTTGAAATCTGAACTAAATTTCAGTCTTACTTGTGTATTCAACTTGTATACTTCCTCTCAAATTAACAAAATAGGGGATGTATTACATTTGACAAATCAATATCAAGACGTAAATCACACATTGTTAGTTTCATAGCAAGTAGTATTTTGTGAGGGGTGAAACTTACGTATCTAAACACACTTGAAACCATCTTTTTGATTATTTTCAGGAAGTAGTTTACTGATTCTTTACTTGAGTGAATCTAATATAATGCGACGAATTTATTATTTCGAAAGATAACTAACCACAGTAAAGTGCTTGTAGATAGTCGATGTTAATTACTGACATAATGAGCAGTGATCAAACCCGAAAGTCAGGTTTCAAGTTCATTGGGTCTGTAAGTGATCTCAAAACCACACGTTTAATGTAGTCACTTAAGTGATTCGTGTAGTAAATATTTTTACACAACTGTATCATTTTATTGTGAAGGAATAAAACTTTTCTGGCCTTTTAACTGGCTTGCTTGCCAGCTTACAGCATTAATTTAGATTATGTGGGTTTTTCTCACTCGACTCTACTTTACGTCAACTAATTCAGTCTTACAGTCGAGACCTGCATATGTAGTTTCTGTGAAATCAAAGTGTTTCCGTCCGTGTTAAACTATGCATCTAAGGAAATCGGTTCATAAGCCAGCTGTTATAACAAATAAAAGGAATTCAGTGGTCAGTACATAACGAAAAACTATAGAATGAGAAGTGTATAGTTTGAGTATATGATTTTTGGTAAGTGAAGTGAAGTATTCGATGAAGTTGTAGGACATAGAACGTACTCACGACAAAACACATACTATTTTTATTATACTAATGATCAAAATATTAGCAGAAGTACGTTAGCAGAATTCACTTTAAACTATGAAGAAAGTTATTCTGTGGCTAGATTGTTCCAAAGTTAGTGGCCACATTTTTAAGATATTATGCTCCATTCTAGTGGTAATTTGAGTATTTATTGCCATGTGCTTGTTTGTACACAGCATAAAATTTCCGGAATAAAATATAATACACGAAACCATAAATTCCCCATAATTTTCACTGCAACTTCAAAGATTCAGAAGAAGATTTTAAGACATATCTAGACAATAATGATAAGTCACAAAACAGCCTGAAATTAATTCCACCGTTATAACTTTTCAATTCGTTGCATGGTATACATGTGAAAAAAATGCTATGGTGGAACGTTTATAATTCATTCTACATGTATTCATCTTCCGTTTGTCCAAAAACTTTTATAATGGTTAATCGGTCAGTCATAATCAATGTAAAACCTGGAATACATGTGCTTTAGCACATACCACGTTATCGCTACGAGATGAAATTAAAAAAATCAATCCAAACTAATCGAGACGATGTAGAGATAATGATAATGGAAAACGTTGGACATTGAGGACATAATTTATAAACATAGAATGAAAAATATGTAAGAAGGTAACTTTACATAAAAACCAATAAGTTTCACTAATTTTGCCTCAGAGAATGAGAGTGATTAGAAGAAGTTATCAAAATAGATCTTTATTAATGACCACTTGTCAACAAGATTTAACTTCCACTGTGTAGGAAACTATTCTACCAAGTAGGGTTATTCGAAACTCATGTTACCTGATATATTAATGAAATACTTTAACACCGGGCTACTCAGGCAGCAAATAATCTAGTCCTTAGCAATAATCGAATTCTATCGACCAAACTAACTATGCTTGCTAAATTTCATATCTTTTCAGTCATATTCCCGCATCTGAAATCCAGTGACAAGTCATATTACGTCATAAATTGATTGATTCTTGCTTAAAGAAAATAAAGAGCACTGTTATGTCGGGCGAATGTGACTAAAAAACAACTAGAAGGAACAGAATATGAAACCGAATCAACTGTTACGCTTTGTTGTGTTAAAATCACTTTAATTTATGATAAGCATAACTACTGAAGTCTTTGAATCAGTCTCATTTAAGGGTCTATATTTACCCATTGTTCACGTTAAGGACTGAGGTTGACCATTCTCTATTGTTATACATGACCCTCTGAAGAATTGCCTTGATATTGCCGTTTACTGCCAAATTTTTATTAAATTTGTATGGTGACTAGCAGCGGAATACAGGATCTACATTTTGTCCAACTTGGTGCATATCAAAATGGTGTACTTGCATCCCAGTGTTGATGTTTATATTGAGATTCGAACGAAGTGTTATTTGATTTTAAACCCTAATGACGTATTCACTGAGCTACTAAGTTTGTTTAATACTTTCAATATTTTTTTGAAGAAATCAGTTTTAGACGATAAATATAAATTGATAAATTATTGTAGAAAATCATCTTAATAATTTTTAATCTAAGAAACAAATTTCTTGATATACGTACTTAAACATCAACTATCTATGATAAAATATTGATACTGCAAATGAATACTTAAAAACATATAGACTAACAAATCTCTGTACTATTTAATTGGAGAAAAACTCTCATGAAGAATTAAATTGTCAATAAAATTATTATTTAACATTGTAAGCAAAGATGGATAGTGGCTAGCAGTGGAATCCAGGACGCGCGTTTCGTCCTATTCGGGACTCGTCAGCTGGATGTACCTACATCTCAGAGTTGATGTTCACTCTAGGACTCGAACCCAGTACCTTTCACTTCAGATGCCATCGCGTTATCCACACAGCTTTTGAGTCCATATTTGCTTACAATGCTTGTAAATTAAGGCTATATCGAGGCAATACGCACAGTATGCACATATTCCAATTAAAGACTGGCCAGTTGCAGTCCTAAACATCAATGGGAAGATTAAAACAAACAATAATAATTGAATTTATTATTTAACATGTTTAATATATATATATATATATCAATTCATGTTTGTTACTGACCAACAATTAGGTTTTGTAGGTACATCAATCGTTTTTTTAATATTTTTCTCTAATGAAATGTTCTTTTTTAATTATTTAAAAACCGATTCATTGCAAAATTAACCGTAATATTAAGAAATTGTATTTACTGACTAGTAATTTAATTGATATTTTTGATCATAAAAATTAAAATGAGTTTTATGATAAATAATTTCATATAGTAAAAATCATGAGTGAATTGAAGCTAGACCACCATGGAAAACCTGGAAGCACTGAGTGACGGCCGTTTCACTCCTATTGTGGGAATCGTCAGAATAACCCCGTGCTGTAAAGGGTGCTTTCAGTCCAGGAAGTGTGAGACAATTTTCAATGAATAAATTCACATTTCCAGTTTGGTCATAGCATGTCGGACCAAGAGGAGACGTATAAATAAATATTGCAGCCGAGTACAAAACATGTGACGTGCAATGAGTCGACTTCTGTGATGTTTAAATAAACCAGTGACTTCATCGGATTGAGGACTGTTCTACTTTTGAATTCCAAATACAATACAC
>NC_031497.1:18873048-18943037 GCF_000237925.1 Schistosoma mansoni
CAGTGCTTCCAGGTTTTCCATGGTGGTCTAGCTTTAATTGACTAATGATTTCTGCTATATAAAATTACCAAAGGCTCCAAAAAACCCCCTTCTCAAAACAATTTTACGTTAATTAAAGTTATTCGGTTTTCTAAACTAAACAAAAAGTGTATAAGTTAAATTATGTATTTAAAAAGGTTTTTAAAAAATGATTTAAGACTTCATTTACAATGAGCGCTAAATAGATTTCAAGATATTTGTATATGAATGATCTATCCAACAATTATGTGAACTGAGCTAAAGGGCTTTTAAGTTATAAGACTTACAAAAACTTGGAAGAAACTCTAAAAATACTTATAAAGTATGATGGGATGTTTATAAAGATAAGGATTTGAACATAACAGCTTTTTTTAATATATCAAGTACTTCAGTAAAGGATTTTAAAATTTTAGTCTAATAGGTGTTTGATTGCTCATTGCTCATTGCTCACAGTTACTTTTATTTTTATTTAGAATTTTTTGTTTACGAATTTGCACATTTATGTGTCAACTTAATACTAATTTTTCTTATTTGACCACAAAAAACAATTACACACAACATCATAAAGTCGAAAGGTTTATACAGAGTTAAAAAAATTACAATGAATGTTATTTTATTGAATAAGAGTACAGATTTACGAGTCTCTGAGCATTTATAATTACTCTGAAGAGAACTCGTGGATAGAAGCTATCGTTAAATAACTAAGAGACTTTAATTTGTGTCTTTAGTTTTTATTAAAATTAATATGTTCTAAAGCTCTAATATCAATATTAAAGATTAGGCATGTAATAAACTTAAGGAATTAAAGTTTAAGGCTAGGTAAATGAGAATAAGTGGTCCAAAGGTTAGTATTCTTCATAATTAGCTAAAATCTTTTTAATTCATACTGGTTTTCAGAAATTATTACATCGAGAATCTTTCATTTCGAAATGAGTTTGCTATTTAAAATATTATGAAAGTAATTTTTTGTAACTGTCAAAGTTTTTTTCAAGTCAATCATTTAATTCATAAAACTAAATAAATATGTACTCCACCGCTTTTGTTTGTAGGGATGAACTTTAAAATTCACCAAAACACTTTTAAAAATATTTTACATGAAAAGTTGAAGTATCTGGAAAACAAATGAGTTTATTTTTTGAAACCCTGTTGATGAGTTATACACAAAACAACAACAAACCTTGAAGAAGCAATGCCGCCAGTTCGGCTGCAAGTTGTAAATCATTACACACTAATTTTCCTTTGTGTATATCTTCACGTAGTTGCAACACAACAAGATAACGTGTATACTCATCATGTAAGTTATGTGGATCAGATGCAAAGAATTTGACTTTTAGCGAAAACGAAATTGATGTTCTATCTAAGATAAGTAATAATTTAAAAAGTTTTTGAGATATTACCATACAGATATATATATATATATGAAGTCACTATCTACAAATTATATTCCTAAAGTTTTAATCTATGATATCAGTTTTGTCTTATATTGATATTCAAATATTTTCCAAAGATACTGAGATTACGATAGCAAGTGTGGATGCACATTGTCTACATTGTCTTATGAAAAAGTGCAAACTACAATTTAAACAACAACGCCCATATATTTACCAGTTTTGTTAACCAAAAAATCATGATCATCCAATTGTCATAGCGAAACTTTATGAAATTTTACAGCATTTACCTTGTTACATCAATGTTCCATTTAACAATCACTATTCCAACAAATTAGCCTGATGGCTTGTTATATTTCTAAGTCATAGTTGTTTCATAAAGGCAGCTTTATACACCTATACTCAGTAGTTCATTTAACATAATCTCATTATTCTCACGTGAAAAGTACCACCCATATCGTGAAGGTTTACTATATTGAAATCTAACAATTGGCGAATAGCCGTCCTCTTACTTTCATAACTTAAGCAATAAGGTGATGACTTTGGCATTGATTTACATTCAAACCGCATGAACAAATAAATAAGCTTTGCTTCCGTTTACATTGCGCACAATATGGTCTGAAACCATGCCTGATCAAAGCTTCTACACATATAAGCATATTTTTGTAAAAAAACAACTTCACGAGTTGAAAACAAATATAAATGCATCTTAGATTACACACTGAACATTGAAGGAAATAAAAGTGACAGAAGAGCCCGTAACAATCAAATCACTAATTAGTTGGGTTATCGATAAGACTATAATTTATGGACGACCTTTGAGCAACGCTAAAATGACCTTGTAACGTCCAACTACTTACCAGGGTTAAATGAGGATCATATATTAGTGTGAAGAAATAGGATATTCAGTTGAATGTTAGGGTTAGGAATTAGATTGAATCTTTTCATCACGAACTAACACCACCTATAATGCAAGAATGGTATTTAGTCATATGAGTGAGTGGATTTCGAGCCAAAACCCAAGATCTGCTATCTAAAATGTGACTGATTAATATGTAAATTATACCCTTGCCGTCAAAAGTTTGGGCAGTTGACCTACTGAATGAATCACCAATACAAATAAATTAATTCGGAAAAAAATAAGCCGTACACCCGAATATATTTGGTGAATATTACGAATTCTTTATGGCCCACTTTGAAACTATCAATTCATTCTCTCAAAGGATCCATATACCTACCAATTGCTTGTTATGATCAGAGAAAGGCTATTACCTAAGACTGGCCAGTCATATAAAACATAATCTTGTGATTTGACAAATAACTACATAAAGTAATGCTCATACAATTATATGTTCTGTATCATCCCCAAAATCTAACTCCCAGAGTACAGTTGTTGAAACCACCAATGATCAAAAATAAACGCCTAGCATGTAGCCGAAATATAAATAATATCACTAAAAGGATTAACGAAGCTTTAGCTGAAAACAGCAATGTGTAACTAACACATTTACTCATAAATCGAAGACATACAACCATAACCAACTTTTATACTGTTTCTTGATTTTCTTTGTTGGGTCCAGCCACATCTGAGACAGGATGTTATAACCAATCGAAATGACATACCGGAACGTCATTAAAAAATTGCAAACCAAAGTAGTCTTTTTCTTCTACAAGTGCAACATATGCAAACGCTATATCATACAATGCAGATCCTTCAGCACTTTTCTGTAGAAATTAATTTTGTGTATTTTAAAGCATTACTGAAACATAGAAGGTTTGTTCAGTGCCATCAAGATAAGCTACTTTGCATTCGATGTCTGATTTTTTAATTTTCTTGCTTTTGTTGACATATATAGGTTCTTCAACATGACTTGGTGTGGGAGCAGACGTGTTTCGTCTGAATCTTTTGCTAAAAAACCGAATTATGGCGGCCATTCCCGGGTAATGATAATGCAGTCTTAGGGCACGGTAAATAAGTCCGAGCGAAAACTCGATTTAGTACTGATATCAACCTTAAAATGTAAACTGCAGTAAGTGCAAACAAACAAACCAGACAACAACACATCAAAACTCTGACTTGTTCCGCTGGACTTTTTAAAAACATGTCTTCGGAAAAAATTGAATATTCATGTCAACGAGACGGTTCAATTTTACAAACAGAATAGTATTATAGATCCAACAAAACTAAAATCACGTGTAAAACTAGTCGAAAGAATCACTTAAGAATCCCTGGATAAGTTGTTTGGTTGCGCTTTAAGTTTTTTTATGTGGAGAGACAGCTAGTACATAATGCAGTTTCAAAAAGACGTAAACAATGTCTTCTGTGGGGCCAGTGAAATGTCACTGAGACTTAGCCGAATCATCCGTCAGTCGGGTCGCTGAATGTCTAGCTGTTAATAGATCATAGTCAAGTTCAAGCACAACCAATGCGCATCAGTCAATCTCACGCCATGGACTGGCCCATGAGGTGGAGGTCGAAATTTTGTTTGTACCCACTCTTACTAATATATTCCTTGAGAAATGTCTGTTGTGTATACGGTTTTCGAAGCAGCAGCACCATTTGTATTGGAAGGAGCAGTAGTCCGCGTTAGGTGTCGACCGCAAGATATGACTTCGAAGTTATTTGGTTAGTCACACCATTTCCATCTAACTCGAGTATGCCCCAAATCATTCGACGTAGATCATCTATGTTGGTGATCTACACTTTTATTTACAGGTCATCCGCTTCGACAACGTAATAGTAATACAAAATCTAAGCCAGTCTGTTTACTAGTCTAAATAGGCTTCAAATTGGCCATTTCACAATTCATATCTTATTATTTGGATACAGTACTCAAACTCATTAAGTTTCATCCAAAAATATCAAGATACACAAGTTACAAAACTATAACACACAAGAGATTCCTGTAACGATTAGGCTGATGGGATCATCTTACCTATTTGGAAGTCTTGTACAGACAACTTTGTATATGGCTATTTCCTTGGTGAACATCTCTTTCCATGGCCGTCGTTTTGCAAAGTTGGCCTAAAACTCACTAATGAATGGTGTTTGGTTTCTTGTAGAAAGTAAATACGTCAAGGAAAAGACCAGTTTTTCAAGATAAATTCAATGAATGAGACTTCAAGCTATTTAGACTACTTTAAATATGCATCTATGACTCTAATTAACACGTAAAATATCCCCTGACAAATGGACAGAAGGACTTCTACTATGACCTTGGGTTCATTAAGAGAATCGATGCTGGGTATATCAAACCGTGAGTCTAATGATCCTGAAAGCGTGAGAAGAAAATCAACCACGAACAACACTGTCGAAGTTACATCTTCATTGGTTTCGTTAATATACTTGAAAATTTGGTCATATTTAATCTCTTTTGTACGACGACCATAGTTCGTTCTCAAGGATGGTTTTATTTTGAGAGGATTGATTTAGATCCTTGTGCAGAGAAAAAACACTTAAGAGGCAATTTAAATCTTCCTGCATTATATTTTTAGACTTTGACCAATACAATGACATGACGCTGCTTGTGTGTTTTTGCACATTTTTTGTTACGTTTGGATGAACTCATTAAATTAGTGTTAGAATAAGCTTTTCTGTAAGTTATATACGTCCGGCTCATCCGAATTGTAGTGCTCTAATTCCACTTGCCATTGTCATTCAAACAAATTCTTTCAAGTACAGTACTGATAAACACAAAATTGGTTTTAGAATAGGAATAGAACAATTTTATAAAACCAAAGAACACTCTACGCCGAGAAATGGAGACAGACATGAGAAGAATGAATAACAACTGGATAGAACTAAAAGGGAATACCGAAGATAGTGCGTGCTGAAGAATGATGGCCAGTGGCCCATGCTCGATTAGGGGTAACAGGCACAAGAATTAATTGAAAGATTATGTATCGTCCATTTTTCACCGGATTTAGCAGCTGAGTTATATATTTCAGTTAGAAACATTCAGTGTTCTTCATCTTCCTTACTGTATAAGAATGATGTTTGTGTTTTACATTTTACGTGTATGACTGTCCTACACGTGCAAAAAGTTGGCATGTCTGCTGAATAGGACTCATAGGGTAGTTCGTAGATAAATTTGATGCTTGTATGAAATGATGATTCCTCTGTAGATTTGTAGCGGCATCGATTCCTAACCAAACGATCTCTGAAGCCGAGTATATAATTTCTATAAAGATTTATATTCAACATGTAACACAAAAGGAACGTCAACATTGGTAAACGCCGGAACATTCATCAATAGGATGACATGGCTCAGCCTTATAGACGTCGTCATTATGTGTGACATTACTAGCGACATTAGATATATTATTCTATCACCAACTCAAATGTGTTTTTCAGAAGTGCTGAGTATCATATTGTTAATTGTCACAATACAATGACCCTGTGTAGACAATCATTCGACTTCTAGATAAAACTTTATAGATAAGTTGTCACATCATGAAATAACTACGATTTTATGATAAGGTCTATTAGTAAAGTAGTATTGATGCCAAACTGTATCATAATTCTACATATTTTCCGCACTTATTAGGAACTCTAAATACACTGTGTTCGTCCGCGCTTAACGAGTTCTACCCAACTTTAACTGAACTATTCCGGGAATGCCCAGTAGACGTACAGACTCGGACACCCCTAATCATCCTGGGTCCAGTGTACATCAAGGGCACCACTAGATTCTGAAGGATAAGTTTCCGCACTATGGGTCTTATGCGACATCAGTGGAAAACCATGTGAATACGGTTAAACGATAGCCTAGGTTGTTCACACATATAAAACCACGCAGACATGTGTTTTCACACAAAAGGCACACTGACCTTGGAATATGTCCCGAACACTAATTTTGTGTAAATATACACAATATTTTCAGACCCGAGAACTTCGAAATCCGTGAAAATAAATTCGGTCAAAATTAACGAGAAATCGATTTATTCTGGATTGTTGTCAGTGTTGATATTTCTCAAAGTTTCAGCCCCGTATGGTAGATCCGTCTTGACGTTCGTTTTGAAGATGCTGACTTTGATGTTGGCTTGCAGATAATTGTTTTGAGTTCTATATGTTCGTCAACTGCTGTGTTTGCTTTATCAACCCTTGCCTTTGCGTCTGCATCAGAACAGTAAATGAGGAAATCTAGAAAGAAAACGCAGGAAAACATTAGCCGAAAACTCTGTAGGAAGACAGAATGGACCTACGTCATATAACTAAACAGACTGATAAATATCAGTGACAGCGTAAGCCCAATGAAATTTGACAACCATGACTAAAACTAACAGCATTTAACCTCTAGTCCGTTGCAACATACGAACCATCATGAAAATGCGCTTTTTTATCAACTTTCACGTATATATACAGCTCATTGTTAAGATGAACGGTTGGATTTCATAAAAATAACTTGTTACAAATAGTTTGTTATTCAATCCACGTTATTTGTAGTTATCTTTTACGGAGTTTGAAAGTTACTCAACGTCCAGTACTCCGCCTTGTATCGCATGAATACGTACAGCTTTAAGATTAGTCTTAAGGATTCTACAAGTATTCGGAGTTTGACAACACCTTAGCCAGTAACAGCCTTTATGATCGAGATGTCCCTACTCAGTCAATTTAGAAGTCAGAAGCAAAGAATTTCGAAGATATAGTTGATAGAATATTGATATATATATAGACGTGACTGATCTAAACTGGTGACTGGAGAGCGTACACACTCGTGATCTGATGCCAAGTGAGTCCAGTAAAGCTAGTATGGTCAGCATCAAATGTTCATGACTTAAAGAACTATTGATTTCGTGGATCCAAAAACCTCCAGAAGTACTCTGAGATATACCGAACGAAACCGAAAAATGCCATGTGTAACCAGCAATGTTACACACCACATCACGACTACAGGACCACCTGTATTCTCGAAAGCATGCCGACTAGCTACCGAGGAGCTGAGGTTGGCCAGAAAAAAATTTGATCACATGAAAGATTTGAGAGTCATCGAACAGCCCATGGACATCTCCCGTGTACATGGTCTCTAGAATGAAAAGCAAATGCTGGCGTCCAAGTCGTGACTACTGGCGTTTGAATGAGAAAGCCATTCCTGATCGTTACCCGTTGACTCACTTTCACGATTTGACAGCTACCATGAAAGGTACAACTGTCTTTTCAAAAATTGACTTGATTATTTGCTTTGACCGAATTCCCATAGCTCGTAACGGCATTCTAAAAACAGCTATCATCACTCCTTTCGGTCTCTGCGAATTTTTGCGAATACCTTTTGGTCTAAGAAACGCTGCCTAGACTTTCCAAATGTTCATAGATGACGTTCTTCGAGGTCTCGAATTCGTACATGCGTATGTTGATGACTGCTTGATTTCAAGTTGGCACAGAGAATCTCATATCCAGCATCTGGACCTTGTCTTCGAACGACTGCAAAAGCACGGCATTACTGTAAACATACAAGAATACCACACCGGAACCAACTCCCTCGATTTCCTCGGACACACTATTGATGCTCAAGGACTGTAACCTCTGAGAAGCAAAGTAGCGGCCATTCCGGATACCCAGAACCGACCACGTTCAACAGACTAGTAAGTTTCTATAGACGGTTAATACCCTTGTGAAACCTCTAATCAACTAACTTCGTGGTGATGCAAAATCCATCAATTTGGACGATACCGCGCGAAATGCATCCTCCACAGTTAAGGAACTCATCGCAAATGCAAACTTGCTGGCACATCTAGACACATAGAAGATCATTATTATCGCAGTAGATGCATCCGACTCAGCAATTGAAGGAGTCTTACAGCAATGTGTTAACCAATTCCGGCAACCATTGGCATTTTTCTCGAGACAGTTGATAGACACTTAATCGAGGTATAACATTTCCGTTAAGCAAGTCCTAGCCATGTATTGTGCTGCACGGCACTTTCATGACTCTGCTGAAGGCCGAGAACTCAATCTTTATATCGATTACAAACATCTTACCTTCTCGTTAAGCTTATCTTCAGATAAGTACTCCTCTCGAGAGTCTCGACAAATGGACTACATTTCGCAGTTTACTTCATACATACAACACATTTCTGAAGTAACTGATGTTGTTGCCAACGTCTCGTCTCATATATCTCCCTTGAATATTTTCCAACAAATCGATATTCTTAAACTTGATCAGCTTCAAAAAACCCTTATCTTCAGTACGGGTTATCTTCCAGAAACTTTAAACTACGTATTAGGCAAATGAGGACATGTAAGCAAACTTTACTATGCAACACATATGTAGGGATCATCCAATCGTTCTGCGTTATTATCGACGGAACGTCTTCATTATGTTGCACAAATTTTCTCATCCAGTTGTTCGTGCAACCATCAAGTTCGTGGCAGAAGGGTTTTTCCGGCCTCGTATGAATAAATACGTGAAGGAGTGAGCACGCTCCATGTACAAGGTGCTAATAAATTATCATCTGTCCTCACATAATTTCTTTACGGCAAAGCACAACACTTTGGAAGTTCATTCGAAAGTCATTGTTTTAACATTTCATTTCACAATTTATATTAAGGACACAGTTTGAATTTGTACATTTTATGTAGCAACAGGACGGATTGTATGGTAGTGTAGGTTTTCTGACTTGTGACTTTTAAGAATTGGGTCGACTTGAAACTTTCTAATTGCCTGTGATGCCAAATGTTCTAATCAATAATATACAGCGTTATCGTACGAAAAAGACATGCATTTTCAATGATAGTGGACATACCAAAATAGTATAAACTCTGTTATGCTGTTCGTTTACTCATGATGCAACTTGGAACTGACTAATGTGTTTCAGATGTGATAAGCCACATTTTCAGATACCGAACAACAGAAAACAAGGTTTACAAAGTTTTGGTGTTTCCAAGCCTTTTTGTTTTTTATTCATGTTTATAGAGTTTTAAAGTTCATGTTAACGAAGACGAGCAATTTTTTATTGGAAAATTAGTTAGCCTCATTGTTAGTTCCGTGTCCACACCTTTTCAGCCTATATACGAGCCTACCTGAGATGTTTAAGTTTCCTTTCAGGGAATAGTAACCATTACATTATCCAGTCTGAATAATGTGTGCAATTTTTTATATATTATAAATAATTAACAATGCACTTGAACCCAAACAAGTTTGTGTAAGTTGTAACGTCTTAGCATCACAATAATGATTGAAGGATTTCGTATCTTCAGACCAGCAGTCCTATTAATACATATACGACCGAGGTAGATACGAATAGTATTGAAGCGTTCAAATTGAAGAGCGATTGAGATGTTTATATACTACATTGCATCTGGTGTGTATAATCGTGATCAAAAAGTTGACCTTATTGAAGTCTTACTTATAACTTATCGTATAACCGCTGACTGAAAATAAACAGAAACTTATCATCTTATTTGTTCTACTACTTATTATGACTCCTGAAAACCTGAAAAACTAGTCTGCAAGATCATATTAGTAGTTAACAGTTATTTCAAAGCATACCAAGCTTCCCTAATCCAAACAGCTCTTCAACTGTTGGTTTAGTACTTTGAAGGAAACTTATCATATTTACGAATAAGACATTGATATTCCTCAATTAAGCTAACACACAACATTATTTCGTTCCTTATTTGATTATTTTCGCGTATCATATGAACGAAGTAATATTAACTGTAAGAATCAACCAACTAGAGTGTTGGGGAGCTAACTAGTAGTACCATTTTACATCCCCAAATATAACCCACGTTCCTGCTATTGTGGTTGTGTTTGTGACTCTTAATCGGCTTCAATAATAAACGTAGTTCCATCTACGAACATGGATTTGGTTCTGTATTAATATTTCATCACTAAAGTCACGTTCGATTTAGAACGATATGAATATCAACTCATAACACATAAAGACCATTTAGGGCCAGCCTTCCTGCATAAATTGTCTTTTAGTGTTTTATATCAGGTGAACAGCAACGATTAACCAAACTTAGCATTCTATAGGAATATTGTTTTTATTGCTTAGTAGAACAACTTTGTTATCATATTAAACTCAATACAACGACAAATAAACTCTTCTTAACACTTTTTCAATCAGCTAAGTAGAATACACACACTAAAAGTGGGTAGGAAACTTTATTACTAAAGCCTAACAATAATGTACAGAGCTCAAATGTGTATGTACTTTATCAGACTTACCTAGATATGAACTTGTTGATGGTAACCATATTCAAGTATGTACTTCTTTTACTTACAATGGCCAGTTCACATATGCATTTATAACATATCTTGCTGTCATCAAATACCATATGATTAATTGATGTTTGCCATGTATATCGGCCGTACTCTTTACTAATGGTGAAATATGTCTTCAGAAGTCACTTCACCTAGCCCCAATTTGTGTTATTGAAAGTAAACTTTACTCTTACGGTTTAAACGCAAAATAACTATTGCTTAAACTCAGAGATTCGTTGTTCGATATACGATTGTCTCTACTATGTGAACGATATCCGATTTGTCCAAAACGTTCAACTGAGTAAGATCCTTATTTTTTAAGGTTTTTTTTGTCTTCTAGCTTGATCAACAACTATAACTGTTCGATCTTTGCCTAAATCCTAAATTTTAAAGGGAGTTAATTTGTAATGACTCACGTTTTATGCGTTTACAAGTTTCTTAGATAGATTTTCTTTCTCTTTGAAAGTTGAATCGAGCGAGTCGTTTTAATTTAAAACAATAATAAGAGCATGCAGCGTCCTTTGATGTTGGATGTTTTGTGCCTCACAGACATTTTTATCTATACTCCACAATCTTCACTTGATGAGATAACAGTTATTTGGATGATCTATGCTTAACCAATTCAAAATTAGATAAGAGACCTATTATTTTGTGCACTGCATGAACATGTCTGTATATAATCATTTGTATGTCCAAACTTTGTTGAACTAAAATTAATTACAAGGATGTAGGCCAAGCTGATTTCGTGTACAAAACGCTCTTCCATAAAATTAAAGTGTCCATGTTTTCAAAACCTTATAAATCTTACTTTCTGAATTAAATTCTAAATATTGAATAAAACGGATATTTGATTTAAATCTCAGTTGTTTTTTTAATCTATGTACTTCTTAACAGATGCATACAATCAAACAAACTAATGCAAATATACCTTCACGTATCATTGGTTTATTGCTTTGTTTACTGATCACTGTAAGCTTCATATTATTCGTATTTCTTATTATTTATGTTGAAACTTACATTTCAGTTGTTCGGTGCAGTTTTAACCGGTTTTACAGGTCATATACTTGTTGCTTTTGAACAAATCAGCGAAATATTTGGAAGATATGTATTATTTGGTGGAATTTATGTTATACTAACATGTGGTATATTCATTGTATTGGTTGGTTTGCTTGGGTTTTTCAGTTTCATACATCCAAATCGATGTATATCTATCACGGTAATTATTTTTATACTGATAAAAATAACAATGTAACATTATTTTCCTTCCAGACTTGCGTTGGTGTAATTGTTCTCATTGTTATTACTACTTGTACATCATTGATTGTTTATATGTATCCTAAAACTGTAAGTTTAATTAAAGTTTCCAGCATCTTAATTTTACATAAATTTTATTTTCCATTCTATACTGTTTGTACATTCGATACTATTTCCACTGTTTTAAATATTTATTTTTATGAAACCCTTATCTTGCACAATATGCGCGATAACATGTAAAAGAGGTTAATTTATTGAATGAAAAAATGGAAAACTGACATGTAGAAGTCATCACATTATGTGATAATTTCTGGTTGAACTTAAAGACATCTAAACATTTATAGTGAAGCAATGAATGTATTGTAAATTTAAGCCCGGCTTTTTACCACATAATTTACTCACCAATCGAAATACGACTTATCCTATCTTAGCACTGTGCCAAACAAATGACGTTCGACCGGTACGAGCAGCCTACAGTAAAATATCTTAAATATTCTTAGCTTTCTTCATAAAATCTATCTGTTATAGTTAATAACATGTTCATCTTAGATGGTAATTCTTTATTAACAAAGATGACTTCACAACCTTCGTGTTCTTCTTCAGCATTGATTTAAAAAATTTTCACATCATATGAGTTTTTGTATGCTTTACTGAACAAAATATAAAGCTACGATTTAATGGAGAAATATACATTTTATGAATACATTGTATGTAGTACAGTGTCTTTCGAATTGCCTTGGTAAAAGCATCAACTTCAAGACTATAATAACTTTACGATGCATCCTAAAATGTATATTGGACAATTATAAAGTTCATCTGTTTGGTCCACATAGTTGTCTTCTTTTTAAATCAACTGATACTTACATTATCGTTAACCACAAGACGGTGAATTTCTGTGAATTTTACTCATTTTCACCACTGACTACTTATAAGTAGTCTAGGTTTTACGTATAATTTTCGTGTCCACTCCAAAGTTCCCGTCTATCAAATAAACTGCTTATCATAAGAGACATTCTTTATCTCACAGACAGTAGTGGAATCCATCATCAATGCATACGAAAGAAGTACTTTGAGATACGACAATCAATGAAAGTATGCGATGTGCATCGTCAACAGAAAAAAAATACCTGTTGTCGCAACTAACAATAATAGGAAACTAGGCATTTAAATATTTTTTCTAATCACTTGGAATAGGTCCTTCAGATAGGACAACCACAATCTTACAATTTTTCTTGTGATTTATTTAATAATCTTTTTTATATGATCCAAACTGGGTAAAATCGAACAGAATTTCATGAGTTTTAACTGGAAGCTTTGAAGGATGGATCTCAATAATTTCAGTGGTGAGATAGTTATCAATGATACCCGTAGATGGTGGTTACACAATACGAAGACTAATAAAGTTTAAAATTCAAGTGTCAATTCGATTGCCTGAAGATAATTCACGTCCTGATAGTCATCAAGGTTCTAATTTTGATCTCTTACATAGTATTAGGTGTACACTATTGTTGAGTTCATACTAGCACTAAATATAAGTCCACTTCTCTTTACCTTTTAATGGTTGCCCAAATAAAGCCACCCCGCGATGTAGGCTATCTTTAAATATGAATATTCTTAAATATGATGGGCTCAAGTGAGATTTTATAGCATAGTTAATTTATACTGAAAATCATATCATCGTTCTATCACTTTGAGTATGTGGTGGATCTCAGGAAACGAGCCTACTCAAAATGTAACAATACGCAAAGTTACCAATAATATACCAAAAAGAATTAACACTACAAACCTAAACGTATGTCTATGAGTAACGAAAGTGAGTAACAAATTAATGATCCGGGTCAAAGCTCCAACGTAGTGTGGGAGAGCCTAAAAGGATGTTATAATACTATTATAATCTTCAATCAAAGGCCATGGCCAATAAAGCAGAAGAATGAACGGCAGAGAGAGTGTTTACATTTTAAGAACCGCGGTATTGCAGTGTATGTTAGATATAACCAAACAAATATACTCGTTTCTTTACCATTGATACAGAGAAACAGTGGATATTGAATATAAATGTGGTTACATATAAATGTAAGGTAAATCAGTTTATAAAAATTATTATTTTGACTAATATTAAGATTTGTTTGGCAAACATTGTATCCATTTAATTTTTTCCCTAATTCTGTACAGATGACAAATTTGATATATTATCGAATGATCAAAACATTTCCAAATTATGGCCAAAATATGCAAATAACTAATGCATGGGATATTATGCAAAGTAATCTTAGGTGTTGCGCTATACATAATCGAGGTTGGTCGGATTATAATCAAACTGTTTGGTACAAACTAACCAACACTGATATACATCGTCATGATGAACTTATACCACGTATGTATTTGTGTTTTTTTTTGGGGGGGGGGTAAATTAAAATGATATTTTTGTTTGAAACATTCATACTCATCTGTTGCCATCTGAATACACTGTAAACTACTGCATTTAATATCTGGAGATTTGGTTTTTACTCATTGTATAATTCATTTAGTTGTCGTAATTTACTTCCGAACTGCTTGTCACCGAACAAGTGCAACTTATTAGATTGTATAACAATTGATATCACAACACATGTATGCACAACAAAGGTGATCGTAATGTCTGGAATTTTTATTTCACGAGGCTATGGTAGCACCATAATCCAACACCTAGCTTTTTACTGCTAAGAATTATCCAACATAATTCAACCCTTAATATTTATTTTTTAACAGAATCAACATTGCGACAGAAAAATAACTGAATAATTTACCCTGCGTTGAATTGTCTTGAGGATTTTGATCAAAAAGAATCTGTGATACTTGAGTTCTCAAATCAAAACGCGACATTTGCCTCGAAATAAATGGGACTATAAGTAAAAAGGCAACTTAAACAATAAAGTTTTACAAAATTAAAATAACGAGGTATCTATGGGGCATCAGCAACGCTTCAAGATAGAAGCAGCGAAAATGTGCTTCCTTTAAATCGGTATATAGAAACAATTATTAAAAGAACACAATAAATCAAGGTTGTACCAAGGAGTTGGGTCATGTCAGTAATGTCAATTAGCGAATTGAACCGAGAGCTCTGCAACAACAAATATGGGAAATTTCTTCAAATACATCAATTTCCAATGAAGTGAAGGCAAACTACTAAGAATGATGAGAGAATACAACTACAGTAATTAAAATGGATCGAACTTTAAGAATATTTGTAGATACTCAATGCAATTAAAATACATCAAAAAACTTAATTCATCAACTGTAACTTAAGATGCATTTGAGATATAATTGACAAATAAACTCATCAATTATGGTACTACATGCCAATCATCTTGGCTCGCTTTAGCCTTGTATGACTATACTGTGTTTATTCCCTAATCACAATCTTAGATGTTCGTCATAAATGATATTAGGTTTTCTGGAATCATTTTTTCAATCATCTAGTGACTGTTTCGTACGTTATTTATATCTCTCTCTTCTTTCCTCCTTCCTAGACTATTAATTTCAGTTTTTGTATATAATAATGGTGTTAATTTATATTTTAGAAACACGTAAAGCTTATCAAACGAAATAGCTTACTCATTGTGACTTTGGTCTCATTAAGACTCTGCGTCGGACAACCTAGGGACTAGCTTAGGATTTTATCTATAGTTAACTAGTTGCTACAATCCGTATAATATGAACATAAAAATCATTTAGTTCATTTTTTGTATTGGTTGTATGAATCTTGCCATTGATGTTTAACGTTGCAATTGATTAGTCTCTTATTGGCGTGTGTGTATCTAGTTCGGATTGCAGAGATAAGAAGAGATGGATGGTAACTAGTAGTAGATTCCAGGACGCTCGTTTCGTCCCATTTGGGACTCGTTGGCTGGATGTACATGCATTCCACAGTTGATGTTCACTACAGGACTCGAACCGGGTACCGTTTTCTTCAAACACCGTTGCATTATCCATTTAACTACTGAGTCCAGATGGCCATTAGCTTGTGCAATAGAGTGAAGTTTATAAGAATTATTTGTTTAATCTGACTTATTAGGGCAAATTCGATTTATCTTATTGATTTTAAAACCTACAACATGCTATTTCTTCCTTGTTTAATCTGCACACATTTCAATATTTCAACTTAGTCATTCCCATTCTATCTCATCTATCAGTTACTTCAGAATTGTTCACTTTTACAATTTATAAAACACACTCATTGTTTTAAATTGTTTCATTGACATTATTCTCAATAAAAATGTAACTTGATTTTACAAAACTTCCCTGCTTAATATAAGTAAGAACTTATTTAGACGAACAATGTTGAAATTCCACTCAAAATTTGGCAAATATGCCTTAGTTCAAAGATGAATTACTTACTTACTTACTTACGCCTGTTACTCCCAATGGAGCATAGGCCGCCGACCAGCATTCTCCAACCCACTCTGTCCTGGGCCTTGTTAAAATACAATTTCATTTTGAATAACACAAGTCATTTTACATTGAATAAAGTCAACAAATACAAAATAAACATTTGATCATTTTTCATGAATGGCTTCCGAATACACATTTACAAACTGTAAACATATAAAATCACTCTGTTTACCTTTAACATATTAAACCAATTTCCCCTTTCTCTCAAATGGTATTCGGCTTTTAGGTATCATTACCAAGGTTTGACTTCATAATTTCGAAAAAATTGAGCATTGGATAGATTGTTACAAATAAATTAATATATTTGTAATATCCCCCCAAAAATGCCCTGGTACGGCCGAGAGTGGGGAGAGTCCGCTCTACCTCTCGAAAAGCTCTCACATGGCCACACGTATATAGCCTCTGCCAATGAAGTCCTACTCACTGCCTTTTCATGGTGGGGGTGTTCTCTACAAAATTGAGAGAACGAAAAGCGAATGCCCGGCTCTTTAACAGGGTTGGTGGACATGGAAAGTTTACTTAGGGGAGTTGGAAAACCCTGATTCCAAACCAATGGTGCACATGGGCTCCAGTATCCTGAAGGGAACAAATGGCGTATGAACCAATCGTTGGTCACCGGCTACCATGGGACTGCATCTCCTCACGATGCTCCACTACCTTGTGGACCAGACCTTTAGGTCGAAGGATCCGCGTGTGGCCCCCTAAGAAAACCACCTGCTTTAGTTTGGGCACCCGGGCAGTATCACAGCCCTCACGCAAACCGAATGAGATTTGTGCGGCGTATATCTATCTGGTGCTTCCTTGTACCAATATTTATGTGTTTAAATAAATAAATAAATCCCAACGAGTAGAGAAATTAAATTTCGTGACGTTTCGTGATTCAGTGTAAGCCACTTCTTCAGAGAATAACTAATCAGATCGAAATTAATCCAAGTTTACCTATCTTCGAATGATTGGTCCCTTCTAAAGAATTTAACCGAAACGACACCAAATTTAATGATCAATACAGTAGTGTTTAGAGAATGTTTTTCTCTTAATCTGATATATTCATAATCATTTTCATCTTTACAACAGAATCTGATTGATTTATTATACCTAATCCTTATATTCATATCAACAACACTTTGAACTGTGTCTCATTGTCATAAGAAGCAATAATTTAATCTCTAAAATATAACTAAATTAGATTTGTTTGCTTATCTGTAAAATAATCATTATTATTACTACTTCATTTAGGTGCTTTAATGTAGGTAAGTTTAAATTCTTAGAATATTCTATTATTCAAAATGCTTCAATGCTGAATAGTGTCATCTAAAATATTTAATCACATTCAGAACATTGGTTTTTATATTACAGTTGAAATATTTGCTGAATTAGAAATCAGTATATAACATGATTCTATCCCAAGAATAATATTCACAAGTCTATAGTACCGAATAAAAATTATATCTACTGTACTACTTTGAAGGTGTTTTCATAAAATTCACTACATTAAGCTTCTGTATGTCAAACAATATGAATCCGCATCAGCTGGTCGTGGATAAATCGGATAAAGTATAAACCGTTTGATCAAACTGTTAATTAATGATATTCATCAGTATAAAGTTGTGAAGACTGTTGAATTTTACTGAGATGACAAACCAAATTTAAATTAGACACTCATCCACAACTTTGAAGCACTAGATGACTGTTTTGTCCTAGTACAGGACTCCCCAGCAGTATGCACCCACAACCCCGGGCGTTGGACTCGAACCCAGAACCTTTGGTTTTGCACACAGACGCTTAACCCTGTGGATCACTGGTCCGCTGTACAATGGTTTGCAAGTCTGATTTAGACATTAACATCATCGGAACCCAACTCAATGGTTTAGAGGCTAAGCATCCGCGCGCGAAACCGAAGGTCCTGGGCTTCATCCACGAATGCGGGGTTGCGGATACATACTGATATGAAGTACCACGCTAGAATGAAACGGCCGTTCAGTATTCCCTAGTTTTCAATGATGGCCTTACTTAGATTGGTTCCTAACTTCAAAAAAATATCTTAATAATAAGCTGAGATCGAGTTTTACTCATTTTACATTGCGCATAACTATAGCTTTGGCCTGCATAGATTTTTACAGCTTTATTTTGTGGTGCAAGCTTTTATCACAATGCAAATATTATAACTGTGTTTGCATAAACATAGAAAATCACTTATATCATTAATATGATATTTAATATGTTCTCTCTTGTGTATAAAGAAATCTTTATTGATTTTTGTAGGTACAAATCTTTACTATCATTTTGTCCCCGTATCTTGTTGCTTAACTAAAATTGATGGTTTGACCGGATTCCCTTTACAAATTTATCGTAATAAGAAACGTTGTCAAAATTGGCAATACGGTCCACCAACATTCCTAAATGGTCCACATAATGATGCATTATATTATAGAGTAAGTTGATTCATGTTCTGTATTTCCTATTTCAAAGTTCCATTTTGTGACACAGTCGATTATACAAATTATCTATTCGTGAATTACCAACATTACATTGAAATAGTTTAAATACATTTCACTGGGTTAGAAACATTTTACATTTCATCAAGAACTGATTTTGTTTTCTTTTCAGGAAATTCCATTAAAATTAAGGTGCATAGGGTAGTTGTACACCGTTATTTTCACGTAATTAGGTAGCTTGAAACGCAAGTCGTTAAAAATGTGATATTTAAACAAAACCCATTACAGTAGTTTTATTCAATTATTATGAGGAGGCAAGAAATAAGTCTACTAGTTAGGAATTAACTTCAGTGGATAATGAATAATCTATAGTTCTCATATCCTTAGACTGCTTATTTATTAAATAACATCCAGTTGTGCCTATTTCAGTGTTCGAAACTTTATATATAAGTGAGTTATTTTTTAGAGAATCTATCCTTTTGATTTATAGTCTTGTCTTTCATATAGTGAAGATTTGTAGCTCTGGTCTTTGATGTTGATTCATTCGAGGGTTTGAGTGAATAATTATGTCTAGTGAATGGCCAACACGAGCCTACATCGTGTCATCTCTCTTCACCTATCGATCGACACTGAATTCTATAATTTTAAAAACCGAGGACCCATACTCTATAAAACGCCCTTTTGCTCAAACTTATCACCAGGGTCACTTCTGTCATTTTACATCATGTACGTCTCATTATAGTCCATTTTTAAAAGGTCCGGACGCACCGACAGATATTGACTATAAACCACACCTACGTATTGCTTGAATAGTGGACAGACCAGGTAATCTCTAGTCAGTCAGTCCTCAAAATAAAGATTTGTTTCTTATGTTAAGATCATGAATCGATCAATTTCAGACCACTATTCAGAACCTATAGGCACCGGACAGTCGTCTCGTCCGATTATGGGACTCTTCAGCAGTGCGCGCCCCCAATATCACACGTGGGACTCCAACCTAGGACCCTCAGTCTCGCTTAACCTCCAGACCACTGAGCCGGTATTCAAAGGTGTTAATGTTCAACTTCAATCAACCCATGAAATCGCGCAACCTTCTTGTGTTCGGTAAGTAACTGCCTAACACCCGACACGGTTGAACTCTACTGGTCACAGCTACTCACTAGTAAGCACACGATGATTATTAGTATAGGGTTATGGAGATTGTTGTTAGATATTTGTTACGTTTGCTCACTTGGACTATCTTGTTTACACTACGTTCTTAATTCTGTAGGGCCGATTTGAAAAGAACTGCTTGATAACCCGATGAATGTATTTATCCATAAACAAACATGCCAATAATGAAATTATATTTTAAATTATTAAGAAATTTAAAAACCCTAATAAAGCAAGCAATTTATTAATCTACACAAATAAGCTTACTATTTTATAAGACCATTGTTGGAAATGTCAAATGAAATTAGATAATATATAAACCACAAAAATGTGATAGACAGAAAGAACCTATTCTTCTGGCTACGTGTCTGTAATTTCGTGAGTAACTAGTAATCGACTATAGGTTCCTTTGAATCAGTACTCGTGTATTTTGGTAACACTGAACAAGCAATGTCTGGGCTAGGAATAGTGATGTAGCTGTAAATAATTCCCCAAAATCAATAGCTCAGTGAATTAGGTAAGGGTGGGAAGTCGATTGGTGATGTAGTAAATTGTTATTAAATAAGGTGGTTGGGGCATGCGTTACGTATGCCCGACCACCACCTACTGTTATATCCCCTGGTGAATTATGAATGGTAAATCTGAGGTCTATTTATGGACAAATGTAATATGCCTATTTCCTATTGTATAGTTGTTAAATAACTGACCTAATCGTATTCGTGTTCCTCTTATCATAACCTTTATTTTGACCTTTGAACTATTATTATTGATTACTTTCCCCCTATTCACAGCCACATTGGCCAATTATTGTACATATGTTATTTTTCTATTTTTTGGTATAATGTGGTCTGTTTGGTTAGTATATTAACCCAGTATGCTTGTGAATAATGATTCATATTGCCGAGGCTGTTATTTGTGTTCTGGACTTAACTGGCTGGGCGAGGCAAATAGCAGGACCGAATAGTACTCAAGACTGCTCGTACGATTTTATGCATCATCATTGCTCCGATCAATAAATCCACTCCTCTCTAATTGCACGTTCATATATATTACGAGGGCATACGTTATAACACCTACCTCGACGGACGACGTCGTCAGGAATAGGAGTAAGCTGAGAGGAATCTAGTGGCGATCATACCAAAACATGACATCAGCCCTCGAAGCCATGAAGTCAACCGGACAGCCATGTTAACAGATGTGGACTACCTGATTGTGGTCCTCATAATTATAGCAACCAGTGGTCAGGGACATTGAATGGCCCGGCTTAAAATCGTTTGCGATGACACAGATGTATCCTTCTTCGTCTTCCCAAAGATTTTAAGCTTCCAAATTCTTCTTAACCTTTTTTCATTGCACTGATTTATATTTTCTCCAACAGTATCCTCGATACCTAATCTTTTCTATTACCACTAGTATTGTTACTACCCTAACTTCCCTGGGATTTTCCCGGACAATTTCATCTCCATATGTTAATAAGGTATGGTAACTTAAACTGATGTATTTACGTGCCGGTTTCTACGATGTGACTGACTGATTTCAAATTATCCGGGCGACTTGCATCAATAACATGGTTTCGTGAGTAGTCCTCACTCCCCCACAATCCTTGTCATAAGATATCACCAATCAAAAGACATCTCCTTGCATTTTAACTGCTGAAATACAGTTCTTCAAATACAAAAATCCTAAGCCATAACAATATGTTCATTTTTCTTTTTACTAAGGGCTGTTTTAACCTACTTGTCGATTATATTGATGCATACGCTGAATATATGCTCGGAATGGGATTGACAGTTGTTAGTTTATTGGTAAGTGTTTCACAGTATCTTATTTCTAAATCAACGAGTTAATTATCAAATCCATTTATCTGCACGAACGTGTAATCAGAAACTTAATTCAGTCAAAACTTAGGCTGATAATTTACTGGTTTACTTGTTCAGAGCTGTTGATCAACAGCTGCGAAGAAACCACTCTTCCTGAAACTACAATTCAACGGCGATTTAGCTGATGATGTACTACGGGATAGACTGACTAAAGCAGTTAAGAGAACGTTTAATGCAGCCGACCTCTTTCTTTCTTACTCGACACGATCTATGGTGATTCCCCAACTAAAGGATAAGTTACCTGGTTATGCCACTTCTATGTGTATCTATAAATTCAGCTGCTCCTGTGGAGAAAGCTATATTGGGCGCACTACCAGACAACTGAACCAAAGAGTTAGTGAACACCTCCCTTCGTGGTTAGGAAAAGGTATGGTCAAGTCGATACGGAGCTCGATTCTTTCACACTTGATTGATAGCGGTCATGAAGTTGACAGAAACCAGTCTTTTGAAGTTATTTATCGTATTCCTACTACTTTTCCTTATGGGGTTCGTTCTCGTCTCTTACACATAGCAGAAGCTATAGGAATTCGATCCAACAACCCGAGTCTTTGTGTTCATAAGAAATTTGTAGCACCCTTATCCCTCCCTTGGCCTTAATAAATAATTTTATTTTCCATACTCTTCGTTTATTTTTCTTCACCCCCCTATCAATTATTTACTTATAATTTTTCTAATATTCGCTTCACAGTCCAATTATCTGAACACTTCTTATTACGTAATCTTATAGTTTCTATGAATGTTATTTCAGTGTCTATATTTTTCTAATCATTGACCTATTTTCCTATTATGTAACATTGATTAAAGCCTTTTATTATTCTTATCACAACTAGTACACCTGTCATTACACTATCAATTTGTACTTTTCACTTATTATTAATTTTGATTATGTAATCTATTCCACTGTTATCATTGACTCATAAACTGCCTTGATTGGTTTAATAATTTCGTATATGCATATAAATATTACTGTATATTAGAGTAAAGCCTGATGAGGATCTAATCGAAAACAATATTGTTCGCTTATATATGTTTATCCAATTAGTAAATAACATTAAATTTGAAGTTTACACTCACACTAAAACCATAGTGCTACTAAAGTATTTATGTGGTAAACGTATTTGCAAATAGAAACTAAAGAGGGAGAAAACAAAACGTTTCTTAATCCAAACAATAAATCGGTATGTCGGAAAAAGTTTTAACTACGTAAATCCATTTAATTAAGTCTGGTAAATCATCAACTTGGAAATTCGGAAATCCCACAATATGTTGATATATAACTTAACTGGATAGTATTTTAGTAATTCGATTCAAATATTACGAAGTTTTCTTCGAAAAGTAGAGAGAGATTGAGATTTGTGGTCTATGTCCAACAAGCTAACTAATAAATATTCGTATTCCAACGTTGTAACTAAAAATATATGTTGATATGGCTTATTTACCAAGTAGCAGATTAGTATACCTTGAACCGATGTTTATGTAAAAGCTAATCATACAACCCAATTAGTAAAACTGAAATAGGTAAGAAGTGGGATTCGACCCCGTAACTTCACCAATTGAAATTTGCCAACTTTAATCGTTTGAGCCATTCCTTCATAAGAAACCATTTTCCTTCATACCCTTTATTCGTTTTCTCACAGATAATCCTATTTCTGTTGCTGCTACATGCAGAACTTAAAAATAATCCAACTGATCTACAAATGTACGACACAAACTTATTAAAAAGCAATCATAATTATTATTATTGCGTTGATAATAAATAACCTGCACATATTTCAAGGAATGCCGAATTTTAATGACCCACCATCAGTTCAATCGTTTGATCCACTATTAAAGTCTCCTAATTTAATTTCTACTTGGAAACTCTACACGTCAACTCAATTATCCGTGTCAACAGCAACTGTACTGTCAGGATTTGGTCGCCAACCCTATCATAAAATAAACGTGACTAACATTTACACCACATGGCCGTCAAGTTTTATCCAAAATAATTCCCTTTTCACAATCCAATACATGTCGAATGCATATATACTATTGTAATCTTTGCTGTATATACTTTCTAACCTGTATAAACTACAGTTTTCTTGTATGACTTTGACAATACATTAGAAAAAAGCTTAACCGTCTTTTCGGAATAAAAACAATTGATTACAATAAATACAAGCTTACCAATTATTATAGTCTATATTTTATGCTACAGTTAGCTTATCAACTTGTAAACTTCAATATTTGTTGTAACAAAGCTAGACAATTTCCTGGCTGCTTATCTCAGTCGGTCAATTACAACGTATGACCAGGCACATATATGCACCGGTCCAAGTTCCATACCTCATTAGCACAACGAGATAAACACCGAATTCATAGAAGTAGTTAATTTAATAGTGGTAATATATGAAAGAAAGATTGTATATAAGGATATAGTACAGGAAGAAAGACAGATATGAAGCAATTTTAATCTCACGGTTTAAGAGAAAACAAAGAGTGTATATACCTATGCCATTGTGATCGGTTCTAAGCCATGTCACACAGAGTCTTTAACCATTGGTTACGATAGTCACTCGGACCCCAACCAAGTAGTGTGCATCTACCAACACGGCTCAGACTAGAAGTAAGTGACTTCAAGCACTGATACCACGTTTTCGTTTGTCCGCCCCCCCCCTAACTCTCTTCCAACCATCCCCAATACTAGTCAGCATAGCGCGTCGTAGTAATCGGTGTTCAGGCATACGTAACACGTGGCCTAACCATCTCAGTCGATGTAGATTCACAACATGACCAACTCATTTACCATCATTCCCTAATGCCCTGTGTCTAACCTCACTATTACTTACCCGGTTATCCCAGCAGATGCGAGTAATATTTCTAAGGCATCCGTGGTCAAATACTAGCAACTTACGAGTATCTTCTACTCTTAATGGCCATGTTTCACAGCCGTAAAGTAGAACAGAGCGAACTGCTGCGCAGTATACTCGTTTCTTAATTGATAGACGGATATCTCGTCTTCGCCATAGGTGACGTAAGTTGGCAAAAGCCAAATTAGCTTTTTAAATCCGTGCTGAGATTTCATCAGATACCAACCCATTTCGACTGATCAGACTTCCAAAAGAAGTGAAGTTGTCGACGCGTTCGACTAATTCACTCCCTATCCTTAGTTGCCAGTCCTGGAGCAACAATTTACATTCAGAGGGGGAGAAACGTACTCCAAATATCCTGGCATTGTTACTCAGTGCTAACAGAAGACTCTGCATTTTATCAGCGTCTTCACCAAACAGGACTATATCATCTGCGTATTCTAAGTACATAAGTGAACCTCCTGGTAGATCAATTCCTAAAAAATTTAGTCGTTATTTCCAGCAATGGGTCTATGATGAAATTGAACAAAAATGTAGATAGTGGACAGCCTTGTCGGACACCACTTGAGGTTTTAAAATCATATGACAGTTCGCCATAAGCTCTGACTCGACTGGTAGTGTTCGAGTAAAGAGCCTTTACAAGGTTTCTGTACTTCTGAGGTACACCTTTCAATGACATACACTGCCACAGAACCTCTCGGTCTACATAGTCAAATGTTGCTTTTAAGTCAAGGAAAACTATCATTGTCGGACGCCGATAAGCATGTCTGTGTTCTAGAACCTGAAGAATGGTGAATGTGTGATCGATTCAGTCACGACCAGATCTGAAGCCAACCTGATTTTCTCGTGTTTGCAGTTCATGAGTCTTAGTTAGGCGTCCAATAATTATTGAGGCTAGTATTTTAGACGCTATATTAGTCCAACTAATCCCTCTATGGTTATCACAGGATGATTTTGGCCCCTTCTTATATATTGGGACAATCAGAGATTGTGACCAGTCGGATGAGATTACGTCCAACTCCCAGATTTTAGCTAAAATATTAGTCAACCTAATCGCTGAAATTGGACCACCATACTTAAAGACCTCTGGATCCAATGCATCTAGACCAGCTGCTCTTCCTCGTTTCAGATTAGCTATAGCCTTTTGAACTTCAGCTACAGTCGGGGGACCTATTTCAATGTTCCATCCAGACTGTTTGGGAATGGTGGGTAACTGTAGAGTAGCTGAAGGCCAACTGTTCTCTAAAGTGTTCTGCCCATCGTTCTAAACATCTGGGCTGAGAGCAGATGAGAGTCTTGTCTTTTTCCGAGATTGTCTCGCTTACAATTGACTCCTTAATTCCGGTTTCTTTTATTAGTCTGAAGAGTTGTCTGGCATTGCCTACAGCCGCTGCCTTTTCCATTTCTTTTGCTTTCGTTGCCCAGCACTACTCACAATCATTCCTAGACATTTGGTTAACCTAGATCTGATTTGCTTCCGTTCTTCTTCGTGTTCAGAGCCTGATGGGATGAGTTTACAAGAATCCAGCAGTGCAATCAACTTAGACGAAATCCATTGGCTTTTTGGAACCGTTTGGTTTAAATTACTAATAGATGTTACTGCTGCTTCCACAACTGTTTGTATATCCTTCCATGCAACATCTGGGCCAGCCCCGTCTACAGAACTGCCTAGATGTGAACTCATTTGTTCCTGGAACTTACTTTTGGCTTTCTCGTCACTGAGTTCAATTCTAATGGGTCTTCTTAGTGTAGTTTTTCTGAGTCCAGTGAGGCGCAAACAAATGCGTGCTCGTATTAAAGCATGATCAGAGTCTAAACATGTATTCCAGTACGAACGACAGTCTTCTATCGAGCTTCTCCAACGATGACTGATGGCAATATGGTCTATTTGAGTCCATCGTTGGTTTGGTGCAGGTGGTCGCCATGTTAGACGGCGTCTCTCCTTATGCTTAAAATTATTGTTCGCTAAAAATAAACGATTGTTTGAGCACAGTTGTGACAGACGATCATCATTATCTGTTCGCTAAGCTGGAATACTGAAATACCCACCTAAATGTCTTTCTGTTTGGTTTAAGCTACACAAGTGGACATTAAAGTCGTCTGCTACGAGTACTATGTCTGAGCACTTAGCTTTTTGAAGAAGTTCAGAGAGCTTTCTGTAAGTCATCTTTCACTTCATCATGGCTGCAGTCAGTGGGAGCGTAGGCAGAAACGACGAAAAGGCAACGATGTATGTCCCTATCCTTCCAAGCTTTTACGGAGCTGTTTAGCCGGATAGCACACAAGCGATTGATCACGGGGATCCATTCTAATAGTGTTAGTTCTGCCCTCGTACTAAGTACTATGCTTACACCTGCAAGTCCACGAGAACTAGCCAGATACGCGGAGGGTGTATCTCATCGGCTCTCCATTTAGGTGAGGTCAAGTGGATGACCACACTAGGATCCTGTATGCGTGTTTCGGAGACACAACATACACCAACCGTACGAGGTTCTGGGGTTTTAGCCAAGGAGGCCTGTTGGCCGATTTCACATAGGGTAAGTACGTTGAAGGCTCCAATGTATAGTTTGGAGCGAGGTTTTAGTAGACCTAGGACAGTGTTTTGCTCACTAGAATCGTTGGCTATGGTGACACCTGAGGAGGAAGCCGAAAGAGGTTTAGTGTTGAAAGTCGAGGTGCGAGGGATAATAGGAATTGAAGAAGGAGATTGGTTATGAATACAGTGATCTTGAGTGCTGTTACAGTTATGAGGGCGGTTGTCACTTCCCTGTTACCCACACAGTGGAAGGGTTCTTCTAGAGATACCTGAGAAGGAAATTGGATTAGAAGTGGTCTTAGTGACCTGAGAGCGTGACCGCAGCGCTCAAGGGACAACTGCTTGAGGTCGGTCACACACAACCATTTTGCGGGTAATTTTTGTGTTAGTTCTGTACTTGTTGGGACCTTACAGCAGGAGAAGTATATCCTTGGGGTAAGGCGAGGCTTGCATTTTTAGGGTCGACCTTTTCTAACACCATCCCTCCTTGTGGGAAGGCAGCATCGCCGTTATGCTGGTTGTCTGGAGGAAACACCTTACTGCCGTCACATCATTGTACAGTCAGCAGTAAGACTTCGCCTTCGGTTTGCTGCTTTTAGTCTCACCGCTCTTCAACCGATCTGCCTAACATGGTAAGACCTTGAGGGACGATTGTTCCAGCCAGTATAGCTCGATGGGTTCATTACGATAGGCAAGCCCGACCGCCACGTCAAGGTAGCAGCAGCGGTCGAGAGCGTCAAAGTAGTAGCAACGGTCTATCTATTCATTAGTGGTTCAATGACTTGCAGAATTTGAACTGTACTATGATTTCGAAAATAAAACGCAAACCAGCAGAATGAGATTGTACCACAAAAAATGCAGAGTTGTATGCTCCCAACTAAACGAAGGTTGAATAGTTCGCTAGGAATCAAACTCATTACCGTGCATCTAGCACACCTTCCGTGATAAATTTGCACACCAGCTGAAGTCTCATTCAACTAACATATATTCAGTATAATTCTATTGCGTATCCAAAATTTTATTATTAGTCGCCACTGTAAAACACTACATATTTGACAATATCAGTCAATGACTGATAACACTGTGAAGCAATTAGGTGATATACCACTTGTACTAGACCAACAGGATCTCAGGAACCCCACGCTAGTTAACATGAGAGAATTGAAGAAAGAGAAAATATCCACCAGTTAACACCATTGGTTGTAGTTCTTGAGAAAATAGTCAATTAGACTGCATGCTTGTCTTAGAATCAAGCTAGCAAATAACTGTATCCTCCTTCATATTTCAAAAGTGCCTGATTTTAAGTCAATGGTAGTGGTATATATGCCAGTTGATACATCACAACTACTCTTCACTCTTTTTAAACCTTGGGTCCCAATATTATCTCTCGCTAGTTATCCATCTATTACATTCCGTCTTTCCAAAACATTTCTTCTAGTTCTAGTCTTCCTCGCTATCGTTGTTGGACCCACTACTACGACTACTTTCCGACCCATCTGATTATTAACTCGCCTTCCTGATGTGGCACATCCTTTACAGACCTACAAGTCTTTCGCTGATTACTACTAACAGAAATAAGCTTGAAGGTCGGTTTATGATTACTCGACCTACCAATACTTGAAGAATGAGACTGACAACTTACAACACTACGGTGTGAGAGCAGGTGACACTGCCGAACAGACCTACACATCGCATACTTATTCGCAATTTTAGACTAACTCCACCTTTGAGCTCTACTGCGTTCAATTTGAACTACATGCTTACAAATTAACATTACATTAGAACTTTTTACCTAGTCAAATTTGTATGACGACCAAGGGACAACTGAAGACGTTACATTTTCCAAGTTTTGTGTTGCTCCTTTGCACTGGTCAGTACGCAACTACGTACAGTTTGGTACATAACCTAACATCAGTATTACTAGACACTATTACAAAACCCATAATGCAACAAGATCAATCACCCACTAGAGTATTTGTCGTATATAATGTATATAAATATATATATCATGTTGCACTATACATTAAGATATTGACATTCATAATTTTTACCCAGTGATACCCTAAACATAGCTAGTTCGCTCTTATACCTATCTCGGAACCAACGTGCGCGAACATACCTATGATGGCTGAAACGAGTTTTTGTTTTCATATTCTATAGGTAAAAAATACCCGTAACAAAAATGTACATTTTATCAGAAATAATTCAGTGACACATCAATGCCAGGTCGGTGCGTTTCGCAGGAAGCCCGAGTTTATTCGCATTTAGCTTGGCCAGCATATCTGTCCTCATGAATATGGAATAACTGTCTAGAAATGGTGAACAACGATAGATCCGCAGTATGGGATACATAATGGACTATCAGGCGCACTTTCTAACGCAAAATAAAGAGCACTCAGTGAAAAAATGCACTTGCCATCGATATCCGTAAAATACTTTACTGAGAATATCCACACACATAAATAAATAGGAATTGACGATAGCTGACTGCATTAGACAATCATAAAATGATAAGCAATGCAATGACACGGCTTGATTCAGCTACAGTACAGATTGACTGCCCGACGCCTAAACCCGTTACTTCGTTTTACAACATGAACATAGTCATTGCAACAATGCCCATGAGAAACAGTATGTACTTCATACAAACAGGAATCATTTATGTGGGATACACTTGCCAAAATGTGTACGTTTCGAGGGACAACCAAATCACACTAGTAGAGACCGGAAAAAAATGAAATCATGGATTCTCAATCATACTTGAGCTTAAGAACTGTAGGATGTTCAAGTCTTCCTATTTTAGAATGGCTAACTATAGAAGAACGACAAATCACCGTTTATAATCAAGCAGATCTGGACATATGCGTGCTGATTGCATAAAATCAATATTGCAATCCGACCACTTACTGTGACACTACTGCGCACGTGCCGAGCGAAGGCGAAAGACTAACCATAACACAAACAGAACACGAAATAGATGACGTCAATAAATCTTGGGTCAGTGGACGCTCATAGCAGAAATTCGAGACGCGTTGATCTGGCAATGACAGGAAATTTATTCTAGAGAACAAGAAAATTTGTAGTTACGTTGTACTAATATCAACCAATCAGTGCATGAGAATGCATGATGACTAAGAACTATAATGCATTGTATCCTGGCTTGTACAGGGATCTAGAAACATTTAATTTACCAGTTTTAGGTAAACGTTGCAGCTACTTTAGTAACGGAGTTTTTCACAAACCTATTGTTCTTATACGATATCGGATGTAAACTTGATCAATCACAGTGCAAATAAACGCAATGAAGTAGCATATAAAAGGATCGACTCTATGACATTAAAATTTACAGCGACATGAACTCAGATCACCCATGAATTTAAAATACAAGCATCTTAACCGTACTTCATTTATTTTCAAGTGTACTAATCAAAAAGCCCAAAGCCCATATCTTCTTCAGATTCGGACTCTTCCTTGACCTCCACCTTTGCAGGCTTGACATCTGCTTGCGGGGCTTCAGTCTTAGCTGGTGCTGCCGAAGAAGGTGCAGCAGAGACAACAGCACAGGCTGATGGCATGGAGGACAACTTCTTGGATCCTTCAGCAATCAGTTGTGGGATATCTTTGCCAGACAACGAAGACAACAGCTACAAAGTTAACTTATAACTGCCAGCTTACTTTTTCGAGTCTCTCAGAATCATGCTCAATGCCAACAGAGTTTAGGACAGTCTTGATATCATTTTCAGTAGGCGTCTCTTTACCACCTAACTGACAGAGTAGAAACGCAGCCAAGTAACGCATCACGCCTGAAATTCACTAATTCCGCGACTGACTGTTAGACAGAAAGTAACAAAACAAAAGGTTCAATAATTTGTGAATCCTTATGGTAATACTCATACGGCGAACTCTGTTGATTGAAGTACGAGGTCTGTATAATGCATAAGAATACTCGACCTAAAATTGAAACTTTGCTAAAGAGTGAAAGAAAACTTCATGTTAAGGATGTTAGACACAAATCCCGTTAAGTCATACGACCTATTTTTGGATCGAGATTGGGGCTTGAACTCCGGGGGTAAAACGCCATAGATATGTGCCAATCCCTTTCTGCCATATTAAGATTTGTCTGGTTTTCTAAATAAGTCTAAAGGGCCAATAAGACATGACTGAGCCCTAACTAAATCATCCAGCAGTTGGGTCACTGAATATCGAACGATTTACCGATCGCATTCAAGGTCAAGAGTAATCAACGGGGCATCGATCGACTGCGCACCAAGAAGTGGCCCATGAACCCGTTCTTACGAATGTATTTCTGTTATAACGTTGCTTGCATTATATGGTCATCAAAGTAGCCATATTATCTGGATACGACTAAAGAATGGTCTACGTTAGACATTAACCGTAATAATTGACTTCGACGTCAGTTGGTTGGTCGAGCCTTTCTCGTTGAACCCGAGTAGTCCTTCAGTCATTAACACAGATCACCTTCGTTGGTGATCTACAAGTAAGCCAGTAGACACGTTACAGTAGCTAGTTACTAGGTGAAAAAACCTGTACTCTGTGGAAACGTTATTGACAAATTGATTTTAAAGTGTTGAAAAGCCGTGATGTAGTCAAAAGAACAGGGCACTAATCTTGTTCGCATTTGCTCATTAACGCCATATACTTTATCGCAAATTGGTGTTAAATAAAGTGACCAGATGAGATACATTCATTAATCTTTGAGTGAACCAAGAGTCAATAGCATAAAGGTGACTGCTATTTTTTGAGCTTCCCTGAGGTGTGAGTACCCTTCCAAATGAAGGCTTGTTGCCTGTACATAGTTTTCTAATTTTTATCTCATGATGGCTGTGTTAAGTTTAACTTACGTATTTTCATGCATACATTTCATGTATCAGAGCTTCCTCGTTTGTTATCACAGTGACAGTACTTCGTTGGCTCTCTATATTCAAGTACATTATGCTTATTTTTCGGTTGCTATTAATATGCTATCTATAGATTCTGTGCTTGGACCAACTTAATATCGTTTGAGTTTTTAATAATGCCACTCATATCTAACTTATCATTCCTTTTTGGTGAATATCACAGTGAATTATCAGCTCTTAATTGTTCCTATGGTAGCTGGTTACTTTTGTTCTGTTTCAAAGAGAAGAAATGGGTTCCCTTTTTCTAAGTAGCGTTAATTATTCTTTGCGGGTCATATTTTGTAACGTTTTTGCACTTCTTCATAACTATTACTTCACATATTAATTTCTCAGTTTTTAAAAAATTTAACCTATTTTTTCGATAGGACGTCGTTCCTTGCTTAATCGGAACACCGTTTTCTAGTTCACATGTAATCAGTTTGTATTCATAAAGACTAAGAGGTTAGTTGTCTTACAGTCTAATTGTACAGTGTTTCTATGATCGGCGATTGTTCTCTTTAAAGAAAAGATTGTTCAAATGTACTTTGTTTTTATCTACATTTACTTTTACAGTATCGCTTCTGCATTGTTTTTAATCCCTCTCTGTTATTACACAAAAATTTTTAATTATGACTATATGATATGTTTAGACAAGTGGTGAGTCGCTGAACATTCAACGACACAGAACTCCTGGAATCCTTGGAACTTTGTATTTCGCACCCAGCACTTAGCACATGATCTAATGCTTCAGTAAGGTCATGTAGACTACGTCCACTAATTACCCTTGCCTAACCCCTGTTTGCAAGTATTAAGATTGTCATTCATGTTAGACTCTTTCCAAAGCTGTGCTGTAATGCATGTACATCCATCTGACGAGTCCCAAACAGGACGAAACGTGTGTCCTGGATTCCACTGCTAGCCACTATACATCTTTGCTTACCATATTTAAACTCTGCCCTCTTAGTCGAAAGAAGAATTATGAAGCCTCATGATGAAAGCCAAGATTCTTCTGAAGTCACGAGGCCGATACCCCTTTTAACAACCAGAGCAACAGTTTTCCTAGGTACACGGAACGTCAGGACAACGTAGGAGACCGAGATAACCCGTCAAATGGCAACGGAAATGAGGAGACACAAATTGGTAGTACTTAGAATCAGCGAAACCCATTGGACACAAGCTGGACAACAAAGGCTAGGTACGAGAGAGATGCTGCTGTACTCTGGTCACGAAGGGGAAAATGCTCCACACACTCAAGGAGTTGCTCTGATGCTGTCCAGAGAAGTACGAAATGCACTTGTAGAGTGGGAACCTCTCGGACACAGGATAATCAATGCATCATTCAAAACAAAGAAGGAGGGGATCACAATGAGTGTTATCCAATGTTATGCGCCCACCAATGATAGCAACGACGACATTAAAGATCAGTTCTACTCGGGGCTGCAATCAATCATAGCTAAATGCTCAAGAAAGGACCTCACCATCCTGATAGGAGATCCAAATGCTAAGGTCGGGTTGGACAACACAGAATATGAAAATACAATTGGACGACATAGACTAGGAGAAAGAAATGAAAATGGGGAGAGATTTGCAAATCTAGGTGCATTCAACAAATTGGTTATAAGAGGCACAATTTTTCCGCACAAACATATACACAAAGCTACGTGGATCTCCCCGGACCACACCACAGAGAACCAGATAGATCATATTTGTACCAACAAAATATTCTGGAGGATTCCGAAAGCATAAAACAGTTATTGTACCGCGCCCGTACACGTGGACAGTCGTATTACCTGTATGCAGACTATAAGAAACAGTCAGTTCACTTTAGCTGTAAAGATTGAAGTAAGGATATATAAGCTAAATGGATTTTATGGATTTACATTGTAGTGCTGAGTATTTAAGTTCCATTCAAGTCTGACAACTACCATTTTTCTACACTTTCTACAAGGGGTGACTCGAGAATTCACACTACTTTGAACCAGATAATTTAAGACTAAGAATCAATTCCCGAAGTATCAACAAACTTACTCTTCATAAATTCAGTGACACCAAAAGGAAAACAGCTGTGAGGGCACAACATCGAAGGATTCAGAGTCTGCAGAAAATGTATACATAACCACTCTATCTGTGGGATGAATATACACAGTACACATTTTTAAGGAATCCGCTCATCCAGATATAACTCTTGAGTTATATATTTTTACTGTACAAGGGATATTCATTTCTTGAAACATGTTCACAGAAGAGAAACTAGTCAGGCTAAAAAACAGGTCTTACTCAGTTAGCTTCGAAGGAGGAGAAGGTATATGATCATGACTACCTTATAATCCCATTAGTTCATCCCACACGAGTTGACCACGGAAACGTTTCAGTAACAAGTGACACTTGGGCGGATACTCATTGAAGATAAAATGGAAAAAAGCCATACATAAATCCGTGAAAAAGTTTTATGTGTTCGGATTGATGAGCAACAAAACTCTCAATAGAAAGCTAACTTGATAGCAACTGTTGAATCTTTCAGAAGACGACTTGCTGATTACTTGAGCTCTACAAGTACTTTGCGTAATTACTCTATATATCGCTTTCCTATCATTTCTTTAATGGATCAAATTGTTCTGCCCCCCCTCAACTTCCACAAGGAATATAAAAAGATCATACCTTTCTGTAAGCAAGAGCGCACTAAGAATTACAATGGCTCAGACTTCAAAGAATTAACAATTCACTACTTCTGAGGCTAGTCTGAAATATTTCCATAGGCTCATGGTCACATAGAAACCTAGATATCAGTGGACCTGCGTCATCAAAAGGCTTAACTCTGAAGATCCTACCAGCTTAGAAATGCCGGAAATCCTTCGTGCCAATTTCATCGCTCAATTATGATGGGAGCTTACAAGTGGGTGACATTGTCTTAGTCTAGTGACAGCTAATGGTTTGATAGACGTCCGTCTTAATCTCATGTTAGCGTTGTGGAAAATGAAATTCAAGAGTCCTGGAGAGCCGCCAGGGTGTAACAGTCTCTGCCTCCAAATCCCTGGAATGTGCATAGAGACCACCAATACATCGCAGTGTTAACTGTTCAGGCATTCACTAGAGTCACAGCAGGTTCCCAAAGTATGAAAAAGCCTCTCTCTACATTATTCAAAGGACGGAAAGGGTCAGATTATTGCAGACTTGCTGCCCTGATTCTGAAAGTGTTGAACGTTGTGGGGAGGCTTGTCAATGATTGAACGAAGAAATACTTGAGCAGAAATAAAATACTTGTTATGACTCAATGGAAATTCAAGAGGCAGTACACACAAGTCCGATTTCCTACCAACTTGAAACAGATGGACACACCGTTGGAACCGACAGGTACTGAACCATATAATATTCTCCAAATTTGCAAAAACATTCCACAGTTTATCATATGCAATCCTGGAGAAATTTGCTAAGATAGATTTCTCTGATCCGCTTCTATATAGCGTTACACTTTCGAAACCTTACATTGTCTATTTCTCGTTTCGATTATCAGCTTGTCCTGATCTCGTGCTCATATTTTTGTTGTCAGTTGTTTTCGTTTTTACAAGTAAACACATTTTGTGTGCTTATTGACTGGCCGACTGAATCTCTCTCATGTTCTTTGCCAATGCAGATGATGTGACCTTCTTTTCCTAACACTCCCCCAGTATTCTAGGTACCCTTAGGCTAAACGCAAACATTCCAAAGCCTGACAGCTACACCTGATTCCGATGCCAACTGGAGAATAGTATGTTTCGGGCTATGGTACAAAGCACCGACACGGGTCGAAGGGTCTCGATATTGAAAGCTCCACACAGAGCCTTTTTATGCCCACTTCTACTCCTGAATTTCACCGGCGAATTTCTAGACATAACTAACTTATCGACCTTCATTTACTTTGGCATCGCGAAAATGTGAAGGTCCATAGAGGACGAGAGGAATTCAATAAAGCTACAGAAGTACCTTGAAATGACAATGTTTCTTAAACATGCGATTTTTGAAGCGAACAGGCAATAACTTAGGAGACTTTCACCAAACACTTAACATTTGGATAGTGTCAATAGAAGCCGACGTCAGAACACAATTGGAGGGAAGTAGCTAGGTTATTTACGCTTGTCCGCTTTAAAAATCCTCCCAGTCTCCATATTAAATATATTATTCTATCCCCAGCTCCAATGGGTCATTTGAATGTTTCCACAAACAACCACTGACTTCGTGATATAATGAGTCGGTATGGATAATGATGCAATTTTGGCTTAAGATCCCATGGATTAGGGAGTCATATTATGACACGTTCACAACATTTGATGAAGTTAAGAGGTAGCTCAGCAAAATGTCATATTATGAACATTCGGTCAAACACAGCACAGATAATTTACGTTCTTTATGTTAAAACTCCCCTAATTGTCTTCACAAAGCTCGTTTTAAAACCTTTAACCATGCAAAAACCTGTAAGATAGTTGAAGTTGCAGCGAAGGAGCTGCCAAAGTGAATCCGATTCCGCATTTTACATGAAGACAGGTCGATAAATTTACCTCAGAACCGTCTCTTGAAAACATACTCACGACCTCACTCTGAAGACTAAAACTTTGCTGCTCCCCCTCTTTGAAAGAAATATAAGACTCGCTTATCAAGCATAAAACGGGTAACAAAGTGGATGAGGAGGCTGAGAAGCAAATCTCACGAAGATACACTCCGACACTTGGGACTGTTCCCCTTGAACTGTAGGAGAGAAATAGGTCAACTGAAAATACCACACATATAAAAGGTGTTCTAAAGCATTCCAATAAGAACATCATACTAGAGCATCTCCGTCATGCTCCTCAAGGCAATCTTCAAATGATTGCAGAAAAAAGAGCGAAAATCCAGGAAGGTCCCGCATTTTCTCATTGAGAGCCCCATACGCTATGAATGCTCGCGCGGCCAAAACTAACATACCACCCTCAATGGATAGTTTCAAGAGGGGATTTACTAATCACGTACGAAACATTGAATTACCATCTGTAACCCGGACCATGTGTACCTGATGCATGTCTCGTAACTTATTATTACTTATATCAAATACTGTCAGCTCACTTTCTATGGGCTTCATTTACCTGTTATTTCCACATTTAAGGATCCTAACGTTGTTCATATTGCTCATAAACTAACTTATCTACTTACATGTTCTAACAATCGTCTTGTAGCTCTTTGCCATCCTAATCTTCCTTTATTATTTTTACATTACAACTAACCAAACTCCGGTCTTGTAAAGTAAGCACTGCTGATTCCAGAAACCCCACTGCCGTGAAACAGGTACACGCACACAGTCCTTCTCAGTTTCTATTCATCCTATTCGTGTCTTCTTCCGATTCACGATACAGCGTGTTATTTGGCCTTCCTCTTTTCCGCTTCCCTCCGGATTTCAAGTTAGGGATTGCCTCGTGATGCAGTTTGGTGATTTCCTAAATGTATGTCCTGTCCACTTCCGACGTCCTTTCCTAATTTCCTCTTCAGATGGAACTTGGTTTGTTCGCTCCCACAATAGGCTGTTACTAATGGTATCCGGTCGATGGATATTCAGTATTCTACATAAACACTTGATTGTAAATACTTGAACCCTCTTGAAAATGGCTGTAGTAGTTCTCCACGTTTCAACTCCGTACAGTAGGACTGTCTTGACGTTCGTATTCAAGATTCTTACTTTAATGTTGGCTTACAGACAGTTGGTTTGAGTTCCATATGTTCTTCAATTGTAGAAATGCTGTCCTTACTTTGCCAATCCCTACCTTTACGTCTGCATCAAACCGTCCACATTCATCGATGATGCTGCTGACCAGCTACGTGAAAGATTCCACGTGTCCCAGGGATTCGCCACCAAGCGTGATTAGCTTGGTGTTCTCCCTGTTGTATTTGAGGATCTTGCCTTTCCCTTTATGTATGTTGAGGCATGCTGATGCACAGGCTTCTACTACACTGATTGATTTGAGTTGCATTCGTTAGTGTGTATGAGACAAAATATTTACTTTGAAGAGGTTAAAAAAATTCAAAAAGGGTCTGGGTAGCATAAAAAAGAGTGAATGCAGAAAAGCTGTATATATGAGCTAGTCAGAACACCCTGAACAGAAAAAATTGAATACCACTAACCACATCTTGATAACTGCTTATTAACAAGTAATTTGGACCATATGTCTATTCAACCTGTTGGTGTTACATTTAGTTTTATTCCTACAAAAATTTGTTTTAATGTTTTAACATCGCAACTATGCATTTAAATTTTATAATCTTACATAAACTTTAACGTTTTAACAAACTTTTCAATTACGGATAACGAAAATGATCGACATAGATATTGTTACCAATGTTTGACTTGACGATTTCAAATAAACTGAGTATTGAGTAGATTGTCAATGATAAAAGTGATGATATATATTTGCAATATACCAATGAGTAGAAACTTGAATTGTGCGACATTTCGTGGCTCAGTGTAAGACAATTCTTCAGTGAATAAATAAGTAAACAAATTAACATATCTTTAGTATTTCACTGAAATCATGAACCAATATAAGCTAAACTACAGTTGGGATTATGGGAGTGCCGTTTCGTTTTAGTATAATATTCCTCGTAAGCTGGAGACAAACCAAGGATCTTCGGTCCCGCGAACGAACACTTAGCCCTTAGACCACTGAGGTTGCATCCATTGGCGTTAATGTTTAATGTGTGTTAAGTAGTAGACACAGACTACATTTATGCGCTAAATTGTAATTACCCATAACATAAAGGTACACGTAAACGTGCACTCATCATTTTTTTTCATTATTAGCCTTTCACATTATCCACATCTTACCATCCAATATTTTCTCTTTTTAACAAAATCAACATCTGAATATGTAATGAAGTAAACGAACACACAATTATGGTCATTTAGAGTAACCTGAATTGAAATCAGTCAGTTGAAATAAACTTATAAATTTAAAGAAAGTAATACAATCGAACTAAGAGAGAGTTGCAAGAATGATGAAATAAAATGAGTGTACCGTCACCATGGTAAAGAAATATTGATTACTGTCTCCTTTTTGGACACAAGTACGAATTAAGGAGTTTGATGAATATCGCTTCGGGAAATTTAAGAACATTAGGGTTTGGTTGTCGATAGACGATTTTGAAAAACTCCAGTCTATGAATCTGATTTCTTATTTCAAAGAGCATATACTTGGATTAGCTTTTGGTCTAGATTTATTTGTTAAATTTTATTATCTTAAATATTATTGCTAAATTGTTGGTGAAAAATAATGGAGTTCTATACAATTAAGGCCATGGTAGCGATAATGATAAGATGTACTTGTTTTGTACGCACAACAAAAACTGATCAAGATTCAATCTGAATATTAACAACAGGATAATAATGATATATCCTAATAAATGTTTCGGAATCTACTGTTGTATGTGGTATCCATTTTCACTCATTTTTCTAATTTATTAGAATTTTATCTACACCAGGCTATTACTTACTGGCTTACCTAAGCCTATTAATCCCAGTCAGTCGTAGGAGAAATACCAGGGACCACCAATCAAGTATATCCATCCTAGCCTGCACTTTCTAGTTCTTGCCAAATGTTATTCCTGATCTTGATATCTGCCTCCGATTCTCGGTGCTTTGATCTCCCTCTTTTTTATTTTGCCTTAAAAATTCCAAGTTACGGCTTGCTTTGTGATTAGATTTGACAATTTCTGTAAAATATGACCTATCCACCTTAAGGGTCTCTTCTTACTTTCTTCCTCATCTAGAAGCTGATTTGTTTTCTGTCACAGTAGGTTACTACTTATAGTGCTTGGCTAATGGATCTGGAGCATTTTGTGTCAACAGCACCATACAACAAAAGTGTTTCAACAGTGGTGTTGAAAATCCTGACATTAGTCTTGTATAAGAGTTCTTTCGAGTGCCAGCTATCCTTCAGGTGAGTGAATTCAGTCCTTGCATTGTCGATTTGTGCCTTGTTTATCATTGATTGTCGCCAGATACGTAAAGACTTACAGAACCTCACCATTAGGTATGATTTAGTTGGTACTTGCTATGCTATACTTCAGAATCTAGCCTTATCCCTTGTGAGCCATGACGTATACTGCTCCACAGATCGCCAATTTATTGGCTGTTTTCATCTGCATATGCTGATGTGTATGAAATAGAACGGTTTGGTTCAAATCGTCCAGCTGTGTCTAAAGTGTACACTGTTTTTCATACTTCTACTGATATGTAAATATCTTCATAATCGGGTCAACAAGCAGCAGTAAGATGGAAGGTGAGAGTAAACAGCCTTTCTGTCATTATTTCGCACCTGAAACGTATATACAGGGTGACTTCCATCCAGAGCTTCACAATCTAGCCCCTCATAGGAGTTCCGCATAGTAATGATCTACTCAGGTACACCAAAGTATCGAAGAGTTCACAAAGTCCTCCTATCCACACTGTCAAACGCTTCCTCATAATCAAAGAACTTGATTATAGTGATGAGTTCTGTTCAGTTGATCGTTCAATAATGATACTATTGTCACTTTTTGGTCAGTATACGACTAGTGTTTATGAAAACATCCTGTCGGTCTCGGAGTCGGGTGCCTAACGAACCTATCATTCGGCTCAGCAACACTCTGTTGAAAACTTTTCCTGGTACCGATAGTGGTGTAGTGCCTGTGTAGTCTTCATATTAAATAAGATCTCCTTTCTTTGGTATCCTGGTGAGGTATCTTTCTTTCCAGTATGTTGGCACTTGTTCTTTCTTCCAAATCTTTCTGAAGAGAATGTGGGGCATCTTTCCAGTTACCTCTATATTTATACACAGTGATGCAACTGGTACGCTGTCTGCCCCTGCTACCTTACAACTTTAATTTGTCTGATGACCGTGCTGGTTCCTTCGATTGTTAGTGGGGTAACATCTACAGGAAGTTCTGTTGGTGCTGCTTCGATATCTGGTTGGTTCAGTAAGGTTGGTCTATTCAGGAGCTCTGCAAATTGTTCTACCTATTTCTTCCTCTGTTCTTGAATCTCGGTGATTGTCTTTCCTTTTTTCCTTGACTGGTCTCTCCGGTTTACTATATTTACCTGCTAGTTTCTTCGTTGTTTCATATGGTTATTTCGTATTCCCTTCTCTTTCAGCTATATCCGCCGTCGTTGCTAGATCTCTCATTCATTTCTGCTTGTCGGCTTTAATGCACTTCTTTACTTGCTTGTTTGCTTCTGTGTATTCAGCTTGTGCCTTGACTTTCTCTGCCCATGTTCGACTGTTGTTAATTGCCATCTTCTTGTTTTCCCTTTCTTCAATCTTGTGTGTGGTTTCCATAGAAATCTACTCCTTACGATTAAGCTTCTTGCAACTCATAACCTCCTGACACGTTGGAGTTAGTTCTTCTTTGATCCCTTTACAGTTGCCCTCCATCGTAGTTTCTTTTTCTTTCAGTAGACTCTGTAAAGCTTGGAACCTGTTGTTGAGAGTTATCTTGAATTCGTTGAGTTCAATAGTATCTCGAAGGGAGGCTGTATTGAACCTTTGTAGTGCTGTTTGTCCAGTTGTCCGGTGTTTCTTTAGCTTCAGTCTCATCTTGGCCACAACCAGGTGGTGATCTGAAGCTATGTCAGCTACTCTGTGGTGTGGTCCGTCGAGATCCACGACGGTGGATATAGCTGCAAGAGAAGGGAATATGAAACAACTATATGATACATCGAAGAAACTACAAGGGAGATATAGTAAACCAGAGAGACCAGTCAAGGACAAAGAAAGAAAGACAGTCACCGAGGTTCTTGAACAGATGGGTAGAATACTTCGAGGAACTGTTGAATAGACCGGCTCTATTGAACCCACTGGACATCGAAGCAGCACATACAAACTTTCCTATGTGTGTCACTTCACCAACGATTGAAGAAATCAAGATAGCCGGCCATCAGACAAGTCGACAGTGGAAAGCGGAAGGACCTAACAATATACCAGCTGAAGCACTGATGTCAGACATTGAAGTAACTGTAAACATGCTTCACTTTCTATTCAAGAAGATTTGGAGAGAGAAACAAATGCCATAGACAAACTGGAAGGAAGGATACCTCATCAAGATACCAAAGAAAGGAGATCTGAATAAATGTGAGAATTACAGAGGCATCAGGTCTTTGTCAGTCCTAGGAAAAGTTTTCAACAGAGTGTTGCTGAACCGGATGAAAGACGCAGTAGACGCCTGACTTCCAGATCAACAAGCTGGATTCCGTAAGGATCCGTCATGCGCAGACCAAATTGCGACACTATGGATCATCGTTGAACAATCAATTAAATGGAATTCGTCACTATACATCAACTTCATTGACCATGAGAAAACATTTGGCTGTGTGGACCGGAGAACATTATGGAAACGTCTTCGACACTCTGAAGTTCCTGAGAAGATTGTCAATATGCCTATAGGGACGAACATAAGAACAGTTAAAGTCCCAGACGATAGCAACACTTATTTTAGCAAAAAAACTATCTTTGACTTCCAATATCTTCAAAATAATACCTAAAAAACATACTGCCTGAAGGAATACACTGACTTGAGTTGCAGCAGCGAAAATCGAGAAAACAAAGCTGGTTCAAGGACAGTTTGTGCAAACACTAAGAGTAATACACAAACTGAGGAATTTCGGCACACTGAAACATTTAGTTATGCAGCTACACAAAAGAACCAGAGGAAAGAAGCACAGAACGAAGAAAGCCGACCGTTATTACTTACAAAGATGGTGGATATAATAATTTCCGCTTCACTCTGACTGGTCGCTAAGTAGACTGCCACGATTACGAAATCAAGTTGAGTTTAACTGTAGCCGGATTCTCAAGGTTGAGGAATATGTTTGTGGTCGTGCTCTCCCAAATGGGCATAGTCGAAAAGTAATGCCACTGGTTCTCGCTCACATGCTACATGTTGTCGAGAGTTCATGATATTCGTGCAGTCCAACGGGCACCCAAAAGGCCCTCAACAACTCAAATACGGAATGACCTCCTCTTGCCAGGCCGTTCAAGGTCGTTAAAACGAAACGGCGGGCGACTTTGAAAGGCTCTGACTTTTTACCGTGCCCCCCAAATGTCATTGATAACTATTGACAGGTCACTTATAGAACCAGAAACTATAGGTTGTTTTCGCTTCACGAAATAAAACATAAGGATTGTGACGATTCAATTGATGGCGACAAGTATGAGTGTTCATCTAGAAGCAGGTACCTCATATATGTTATCTATTCTGCAGCCAAAGTGAAGATTTCATGATGTGCAAAGGGACAGCTATAGACCTGAACATTCACTCAAGAAGAAATTCTGGTTGCATTAAGTCAAACGGTATTTTTCCCTTCTTTTTCTATTTCTGAAGATCAAATGCAGGATCATCTGAAAAGAATAGTCTCTATCCTTCGATTTGGAGACTTTATTCAGCTGGTTGTTACTTATAGAATTCTTATAATTTTTAAAGATTATCAAGCTTCAGAGTGCCAATCCAAAGCCCCATCAACACAGATATTGTTGTGTCATATCTACTTATGGGAAGCTGGAAACTGAAGAATCTTTCGTCCTAGGTGTAGATATAACTGAGGGACAAGCCACTGTGGGTTTGGTTCTAGAAATATGGCAAGACATGTCAATCAATTTGTGTGGTGATGGGTAAGCACATCGTTGGCTTTCGTTTTTAATCATATTTGACAATTTTTTACTAGTCTGTTAATAATTTAGAACTTATCGTTTTTCCCACATGAAACTTAGATTCCAACCAATTTCATACCATTGATCCATCGATATGTCTAGTGCTTTTTAGGAATCACGGGTGGACTACGCTGGATTCAGGACATTATGACTATATTAAACTGAAATCAGATCATCTTCAGTATATAAAAACTCATTTACATTTACAACCTTTCGACATCCGACAACTTTAAAACCCGGGTTTCGTTGTTAGGTTTCTGGACGTAATTTTCCCTCTCACCATTAGTTATGGAAAAGTTTTATGAATTAATGGGAATTACTCTATGGATCGGTCTGAAAAACAGTATGGCTAATTGCAGCGGATAATTAAAATTGGCATGAAAGTTACTGGATGATTCTTTTTGTCTACAACTTATCACATCTCAATTGTAGAGCAGTAACTTAGTGGTTCTTGCATTCAGCATTGAATCAGGTCCAAACCCCAATTCATTTACTGTCTGTACAGATAGATAGTTTTACTCCGTCCACTGTTAGATAAAATTTAGATGCGATTCATCACTCACCCGCAATCCCACAAAGTAATTCATAGGCTGCTTATTATGAAAAATTGATTTTACATTTCAGCTGCTAGGACCACGAATAGTATTTCACCTATTGCTCTTGCTCACAAAACGTGGTATTCTACAAAGGTTTTAATTCATAGTGAACGTACTCTATATAAATCCCTCGACCGTGAGAAGATTGCGTGAGATTTGAGGTATTTAGCAGATAGCTAGTTAAAGAGTTGAAAGATCTGTAAAGAAATTAGCATCCTAATTCAAATCGTATGAAATACCTCATTTTCTAATTAAAACAAATCAACCGTCCTGTACTTCCAGATTATCAATGGTAATCTAACTTAGATCACTTCATGATCTTAATGTAAAACTAATTTGAATTGAACTAGTTTTGCCACCTAACGTAAAGTGCTTTTTTGTTTTCCAGTTTACTCTTCTTATTAGTAAAATATATGGAAAAGAGATGTTATCTTAGTTTTCTTCCGTTATATAAAGTAACTGCTTGATTATTTGTATTAAACTCGTCCAACATGTTCTGTACTTCATCTTTGATTTTAAAATACATAAAAGTGTCTTCATCGTAGCAACAACAAAATGCTAGCTAGTTTTTCACAAATTTTTAGGCGCTATTTTCTTATTTTGCTACGAAGAAACCCTCTAGGATTAAACATCACACTGTCTGTAAATCTCTGTATTAAACAAAAGCTGTGTATTCATTTTATATTTTAAAATAAGTTTTTTGAAGAGGAAATGGGGTCACCAATTTCTATTCCTCGATTTTTCAGTTCACTACACGTTACGTCATATGTCTACATCGAAGACACATTCATAAATAGGGATAAGACATCAAATATTATGATGAATTTCTTGTTAACTTTCAAGTTTCTAAACGTGTTGGTAAATTGAAACCTTTGATATTACCTTTTCCGACTTCGCCTAAAGTAGCCTCACAAGTTCTACCAATGACTTCACAGTTGCGTAGCCAAGTGAATTTAACATATCTAATAATAGACAAGGTAACAAACCACTTTTATGTACTTCTGATAAACCATAAAGTTTGTATGTTATGATGTCAGTAGGTTTAAGAGTTTCTGTAAGTCTTGAGAGATTGAATTAATTTATTTATTTAGTACATCAGTTAGAAAGTACACAAACGTGTTCAGATCAAAAATTCTGTTGCTTTTTGATGGATAAGATATACTCATGCATCTTTAGTTTTAAAACTTTTCAGTTCTTTTCATTTACTTTCCATAATTTCTATTAATAGTGGGTTTGAATTAATCACTAAGCATACAGTAAACCAATTCAAACCTGTTTCTGTACAAGCTTTATGGGCTGCATTTCAGGCTATCAATAAAGCGTGCCAAGTGGCTCGAGATAAGGCTTATTTCTGTCGGGGTTTCACCCATGATTGGGTCAGTTACTATCATAATTTGCCAGCGTCATCTACACACCAAATACAAGAATGGTTGAAAACGGATGAAAGTGATGAATTCATTCAGTCGTTATCTTGTTCCCCTCTCTCGGATAGTGCAACTGACGAGGAGTAAGTGATTAAAATTAATCTGTATAGCAGTCTTTTTGTTTTCGAGTTCATTTATACTGCAATTATAGGTAAATAATGAGACATATGATGCTTAAGTATCTGGAATATAAATCCCAGTTATCTCGGTTGGTACAGATTCTAAATATCTATCTACCGCTTGATTTGTTTTCTTTTCTGACTCGAACATCGCTATTGCTCCATCAGTAGCTATAGACGCCTCAACAGTGTTTGGGCTACATTTATTTTGACTTTTTCCTGTAATTTGCTTTTAAGAGTCGTGTCATAGCCGAGTACAGCCTGCTGCTTCGCTATAAACTTTACTTTTCTAATATTTACTTAAAAATCACCTACAAATCCCACCAAAAGTAAACCAACCAACTTCGTTATTGAATTCTTTGTAAACAGTCGATAAGCCGCGAAAATTCTGATTTACTCTAACATCCCATTTGGGTTAAAGAAAGGCGTATAAGTAGTAACGGACTTTTTTCTATTGTTCTGATTCATAACTAATATAATTATTCACTTAAAGTGAAAGTCAACTTATCGGGATTTATAAATCCCATTAGGCATATAACTAGTTGTTAACTAACTTATTTTAGTCGGTACGATGTAAGACAATGGCTGGTTATTTCGTAATGGTATGGGACTCCTCAGCTGCCTCTACTTATGGCTCCACTAGGGACTAAACCCAGTACCTTCAGCCCTCTCAGTGAGCACCTAGTTTTTAGACTACTGAATTAGTACCCAATGGCTTATAAGCTAAAAGTGTGAACCATTGGATGCCAATCTAGTGGTTTAAAGGCCAAGCTCTTTTTAAGAGGCCTAAGGATCCTAGATGCAACCCACGTTTAGATCGTGTATGTGCACTGCTCGGTAATACTACAATAGGATGTAGCAGCCACCAAATGTCCTGGTACGGCTGAGGGTGTGGAGAGTCAGCTTTCCCTCTCGAAATGCTCTCACACGGCCACACGTATACGGCCGTTACAAGGGAAGTCTCGCCCACCGCCTCCTCGCGGTATTACTGTTGTTTACGAAACTAAGAGGACGAAAAGCGAATGTCCGGAGCTTTAACTGGGTTGGTGGATATAGAGGATCCACCTAGGGAAGTTGGAAAACCTTGGTCCCAAACCAGTGGTGTATATGGGCTCGGGATCCTAGGGAAATAAATGGCTTATGCATCTATTGCTGTCCACTGGCTACCATGAGACTGCATCTCCCCACGTTGCTCCACTGCCTTGTGGATTAGACCTTTAGGCCAAAGGCTCGTGGCGTGGCCCCCTGAGAAAAACATCTGCTTCGGTTTAGTTTGAATAATATACTTTCAAGTAACTATCCATTTTAATACCTGTAACATATTACGCATACTAATTTACCAACCATCTACTTATACTATTGGAGATTCTTCAGTAAAATATGTGTCGAATGTCATTTATCTTGGTGTAAGTCTTACTTTCGATCCCTCTTGGTTTTCCCATATATCTTTAATGTCGAAGAGAGTCTTTTATCTACTTTACGATTTTAAGAGAGGCTATGTGTTTTCAGCATTACTCGATACTTTTCTGTTTTACATATTGCTTGTAAGTATATACTGCCCCCACTTATTCTCTCCTTAACTTATGAGAAAAGATTGTGCTATGTTGTGTAGATTATTGAAGGTTACTAGTAGAAAAAGTAATGACTAAACATTCGGAATGCTCCAAACAGTTGACAAGCGTTATTTTAGTAGATCCGAATCATTCCAATCTATTGACATCTTCCTCTTTGTACATTTTGTGGTAGAATGAGACAAAACTGTGATAAGATTCATACACTCAAAGAAAATTCTAAAGCTCTACAATACCGTATCTAACCACATATACTACCTAACGAACAGGTAGTAGTAAGAGCTGACCTAGCTAAACACTTACACTTATAAACTGGTAGATTATTCGCTATTGTAAAGTTTCTTATTTCCTTACAAATCTTTAATTCAGTTTTACGTAATTTTATTGACTTATTTTACGTATACATTTATGTGTATATATTTTTCGTGATTTATCGGAAAAGTAAGAAATTTTTGAAAATTCTATCATGTACTAAGCACGTAACGTTGAGTAAAACGATAATAGTAGTAATAATAATCATTATTGTTACTACTATTATTAGATTACTGACTGCCGTATCGGAAAAACACGTATATTTTCAATGTTTTTCTTTTCCCAAAACCTCCAATTCACTGACTTTAACTCTTCAAAGCACATTTAAAACGAATCTTTTATTTAAGTGGACTCATTTTTATTCTAGGGTAGACTAATTGCACTTATTGAACTTTTTTATCTTACATAATCGTGGATCTCCAACTCTAGATTAGTTTCATCTCGTGAATCACAAACAAAAGCGGTAAATAAATACGTATGCGCATTAGCTCCCCAACCAGGTTTTCGTACTCCATTATGGATCGAATTAAATTAGCGTAGAAGATCAAATGGTCGATCAGAAAAAAGCAGATTATCTAAGGTTGCTCTAGTTAGTCAGACTCATTTCATTGACAGAAAGGTGTGGTTTGGTGAAGCTGAATTTTTAGAACAATTTAATTCCTATCAAATCCCAACTATAATCAGCCCTAATATCAGGAAATATATCTGCCCACATAAACAAACCTATCATAGTTCATTGGCTAGAAGTTTAATCATAGCAATACGTTAAACTAACAAGGTCAAATAGACCTACAATCATAACAAGAATAAAAATTTCTATCTCATTAAGAATATTCTATTTTTGTGTTCTATGGATGCTGGTACCTTATTGTGTTCAATCCATATAGTTTGGATTGTTGTGTTCGGATAGTGATCGTAAGCTTTAAGGGTAATTTCAAGATAGGCGCGTTATATATATATATGGATACTTCACTATTATCTATAGAGAAACAAACTACTCCAATATTCATCTTACAATAAAATAGTCTGAGTTGGTATTGTACCACTGGGCTCCTACTTAGCGGTTATATATGTTAAGTGTTCACCGCGAGACTGGAGAGCACCAGTTTCAATCCCTGATAGAGTCGTGTGTACACTTTGCTGAGAATCCCATACTAACAAGAAACAGCTGTCTAGCCCTCACTGGTTTTCTATAGCACCCCAACCGAAATCAATCTGTAACAAATGCAATCTACGAATAGATCCCCACAATACTCCTTCCAACAAGATAGTTGCTCATTTATTCAGGTGTTTTGTGAACCGACTTTAAAGAACTATAGTTAATATGATCTCTAGTTGTTGATATGTTTGCATCTAATCTGTAACTGCGTTGTCATTGTTTGTAGTGAGTGTAAACAAGAGTTTGGGCTCGGGAATCTTAAAGAAAGGAGGATAGGGTGAGTAAAACGAGATCAAACGTAAGTTAACCATTCACCATACACAGAATTCATTTACATTTTTCCCAAATAAAAAATCGGTAAGAATTAACAGTGTACAAACGTTTGTCATTCATGACAGTTCGACAATTGTAACTATAATTCATCACATTACACATATAATATAATCAACATTTTCCGGAACATGCTCACCAACCAATGCATATGAAAGCAAATGTTATGAGCAAGATAAGGTATTTTTGTTGAATTTTCAATTTGATTACTCCAGAAATCTACACTTGGATCCCAAATAGGAAAACAATAGGCGGGAAATGTAAAAACAATTTTTTCTATGTTAGTGTACAGATTTAACAATGTTTAAAGGTAGATTTGTGTGACCTTAATGTCCTAGAAATGTTTGGGAATGTGCTTAAATTAGTAACTAAATCAATAGTTATCTAGTCAAAATGCGACACAATTTGTTGTTTTCTACCACCCTATGTATAATTCTGTTGAACACTGATTATACTGGATATTTTTAGCTCTTTCCAGTTTCTGAATCAAGGTTCTCCAGAGGAGCTCTCAAGGTTAACCAATATTTCCTATGAAGTGCAAATTTACATTCAATACTAATTATCAATTGATCCAATGTCTTCTGACCGTTCGAGAACTTTTTCCATTCGCCCTTCCCTCATCTACTCCATTCAACTCATTTAAAATCATTATAGAGTTGATCATCAAAATATGTCCTAACCAATGGTAGATAATATGAAAAAAGTATATGTATTATCAAATTCTTTCTTAAGTGATTTAAAGCAAGAAATTGGCAAACAAAACCGTGTGACCCAATGGTACTTCATGTTATTAGCATTCGTTAGCAAAGTACATACTCTTCTAATTTTGATAGTATTCAGTAAGCACTTGAAATAAATGAGTTAATAAAATGGTTACTATGACAGAGATTAATCAGTTTATACTATCTTAAAAATGATATCGCAAGATGTCTATTATTTTTTTCGCTTAACCACTGTTGATATTTCGTCAGAGTTATTTTAATTGACAGTGACTTATTATTAGTTACATTAAACATTTTTAGTGTTTCAAAAAAATATTCGTCATATGGTGTTTATATCATGTAAATACACTGGATCTATTGAATACCTGTGTGCAATGTATGTATGTATGTATGTATGTGTCTTTACGTACTGATGAGTATTTATTTAATCTTATGCCTAGAACTTTTTCGTCTTTAATTGTTTGTTCGCTAGTTCAATGTAGACTCCAGGCGGTCCACTTTTTAAGATTGTTTTAATAAGATCAATCACATGTGTACCAGGACGTAATTGACATTCGCAAATATGTTTAATTTTTTTAGCAGTGATTTTAAATACACGCTATACATATCGAAAAGGGAATAAGTTTTATCAAAGTCACGGTTGACGAAGTCAGTGTATAGTACGAATCTATGAAGTCTGATTTTCCCTAAGTGTAGGCATTCTAAATGATGAATCATGTTAACACTGGAAAACCCAGGTGTTTGATAATTCCAGGTGATATGCATTAGTCTCGGTCATTCTTCGTTTCCCCTCAAATCTTAAACGTCTTATTACTTCATAATTATTTTTGTCACCCTGTCTATCGACGTTAGTATTCTGTTTCGATCGATTAACTTTCTTTACATTTGCTAGTGTCACTAATCTGTTTTCAAGAGTAACGACATGACGTCGCAGTGACTTAATGGTTAAATCACTGGGTTTTAAAATCAATAGATTACAGGTCGAATTTCCATTCCATGTCACTATCGTTTGAGCAGTCGAGTAGTATCACATCATCTCTTACAATAAACAGATGGCTTGGAGTCAAATGCATGAAAGCATATTTAAATAATGGATTTGACTACATGCCACACTGCAGCAGCTCAGATTAATATACATTAGCGCAAGGTTAGACGCTGTTGTATTGATTACAACTTAGTTACACCTAATTAATTACCTTTGATTTACGCTTATATGTTTTGACAGAAAACAACGTGCTGAAATGGAGGTATTAATTCGTGTAAAATTACAAGAAATCATGTATACAGTTGACTTAGAAGAAGTTACCGTCTTTCAAGTGAGTGATAAATTTTCATCCATTGTTATAACAAAAAACAAACTATGGCACTAGTATCGCTTACTCATCAATATTTGATATACTGTAGTGGTGACTGGTAATATTAATGTCTAGTCTTTAATACTGACGCCGAACATTATCGATTCAACATTTCAGTGTTATCAGTCAGCTGTGGATGAGTTCTAATAAGCTCAAAATATAAATACACAGATTCAGTGCTACTGGTATACACCTCTGTTTTTGTTCAATCTACACAATTCCCAATTATCTTTTTTTCCATTACTCACTTTCAAGATATTTGAACGTGTGCATGTTACTGCTAAACCACAAATTTGTCCATATTTAAGTGTTTCAGAATAATTTTTGTCGCCAACTGACTGATACATTTTCTGGAGAACTATTGGAAAAAATACAGCGAACAGTGAATATCTGTTCCGTTTCAATTTGTGACTCATCGACTCAGAACTATTCGTCGTTTACATAGCAGATTGATGATCATCTAATGTCATCGAGTTTGCCACCTTTAATGATCTAAAGATTATATGCTCATTTAAGTAGTCCTGTGTACTTTGATTTAATCCTTCCATTCAGTTGTATTTCCAAAACAAAACTTATCAATAATATGATTTACAGTGACTCTCTGTTCATGGTAATTTATCGGTTGGTAATGAAAACTGTTATCATTACTATTACTATCTTTTAATTATACGGATTTTCAACTGGTCAGTCAATTACTTTTCTCGTATGGTAATTTTCTCCGTTGAAATAATGAACCTATGGCGGTTAGATCACCAGGGAAAACTTGAAAACAGTGGACAAACGTGTTGTCCTAATATGGGACTCCTCATCTTTGCGAATCCATGATCCTGCGACCGGAAATCGAACCCACGTTTTTGCGCACGAACGCTTGACCTCTAGACCATTAAGCCGACATCCAACAGAGTTAATGTCTAACTTCTACAATCTGCACAACTCCATATAACCATTGTCATGTCTTCACTAGTAACTAACTTTGAGAGGGAATTTTCAGAGTTTTAATGGAAAGTCGTGACCAGTGGAGTTCTGCAGTGTCAAGTGTGAAGAAGGCACCTACTGAAGAAAATGGAACATGTTTTCACAATATCGTTTATTGGTTTCAGTTGGGGTTGTACACCATGGAATGATGGACCAGTGGTCTAGAGGTTAAGCGTTGGTGCGCGACACGAACTTGTTTGTTGAATTGTCGGTTTCAGAGTCGTTGATCCGCATTGTTGGGAAGTTTCGTACTGAAGAAATGACATTTTAATGCTTCTACACTTTCACTGATTGTCTAACTTAGGCAGGATTCACTATTTCACTGAAATTCAATCTTCACAACCCCATACTGATAATAATAACAATAATTTTCTTTGTAATTGAGCGGTTTTACTGAATAAAGTCATTTACTCCAACAAAAAATTCAGAGTTGACTAATTTAAAAATGGTTCAAAGCATGCAAGAAAACCATTTAAAGGAATCACTAGTATCCATGTATATGTGCAATACATTAACTGATATTTACAATACTATGTATATCTTTTCATCCGAAAAATAATTATTTTAATTAAATATTTCACCTAAAATTTAAACAGTTAATTAGCGTAGACTTTAGTGAATCTATTCATGAATATATCATTTATGTGTTTATGGTGAACTTGATCGGATTTATATTTTCAATATTTATTCTTTATAGACATGATTCGAATTTTGTTTATTGTGTTAATATGAATTGTATTAATGTTTTAATAACTCACTGAAAATTCGGTATGTTGTTATGGTAGGAATTTTAAATTACAGATCAAGATTTCTATGCATGACTTCACTAGATCTTTTTCTCATAACTAAATGTTATAGAACTGTTTAGTGCTTTTTTCTAATGAAAGATTTCGTAAGAGATGACAAAATTATTTATTTTTATGAATATTAAACAATCCAGAAACAAAGATATTCACAATTAGATAAATAAGATTTGTTAACCTTTTTTCTGTATTATAAATGATTGATCAGTAGATAAAATTAACGTAAGAAAATTCATGGTGAACTACTCTTGACTTCGGATTATCACTTTAATTAGCTGAAAATTGACTTTCAAAGTCCAAGATCATTTATAACATCGTTCAAGTTTGTTCATGTAGTATAACTGTAGTGAACGAACACAGGTGGGAAAGACCAATTTATTGTTTAATGCAAAGTTACAGAATGTCTTCGTAAAATATGAAAACCATACATTAAATACTTCATTTGGACATCTCCCACTAATCGTCTCTTACAAACTTCATCGTTCCTTCATTCCTGTTTTTATTACAATTAATCTCCGTTTACATTCCTGTTCTCTTCAATTCGATCTCGCTCTCCTGCTGCCAGGTATCGCCTATCATGATGATAATTATTGTGAAATTTAAGCGGAGTTATCAGAGCAATTGATGGTATGCGCCTTCTGACTTAAGTTTATTCCCTGATGAAACGGTAGATAATAGTGAATTATACTCTTCAAACCCTAATTTTTCACATAATGCTTGTACTCTTACTACTTCTACCACTATGGGATTTGAATCGACAACTGCATCTCTGTGCTAATGTGGTATGGCAACTCGAACTGATTTACGTACGTACGAAGTTCTACGTTGTGACTGACCGGGATAATAGTGAAATTAATTAATCAAGTGAATATTATGTGGTGAAAAAAAGATATCAAAGGGATAAAGCTAGCAGAGAGTGTTTAATGAAGTGAAGATGAATAAAAGTCAATCATTGCTAAAGAAAGTTTTAAATACAAATTTTCCTTTGAAATATTTGCGAGTTAAATAAGCAAAAGACGGCAAACTGTTGTAATGATCAACATTTTATGCTGAGAATTCTTTTCTGTAATCAAACACACGGTATTGAGCGGAGCGATTATTATTTTTGAAAACCTAAACTTTCTTCGTCAATCAATTTCTTGAAAAATCAAGATTATAGGGTGAGAGAATAATATTTGACGTGTAAACTAGTAAAATACACAATATTCAATCATCGGGACTAATTTGACTAAATTCTACCTGAAATTAATTCGGTCAAGGCAACCATATGGTAGTATTTCTATTAATAAATAGGTAGACTAAAACTTATCATACGGGATGGTACGTGGTTTTTGAGCTTAAGTGATTAGTTCGAAGTTTAAATGTTATGGGGTTAGAACCCTGTGTAGGGCGTAGATTTCCGCTGCTGAGAAGTCCCATATTAGGATGAAACATTTGTCTAGTGCTCCCTGGTTTCCATTGACCGTCTAACCAAAGTCAGTTCGTGATATGAAACTTTATAATTAATTTAGGCTAAAATCAAATAGGTAAGACAGGACAATGATAGGCATTTAAATTTTAAAAAATCGACTAATTTCTACAGTCATGTGGTGTATGCTACTTATGTCAACAGACATAAGTAGTATGTATCACCACTCAGTATATAGGCCAAATGTTAAGTGAGAGATGCTGATAGGCGGACGCTATTCGTAAAAGTTTGACTTTAATTCTTAAGAAAAGCGACACACAATTTGTCGAAAATATGACCTAATTTTCCGGGGAAGAAAAATATATATTTGTGAGTGTACTGGATTTGACTGATCAGTAAACACTTCATGCTGACTTAGTTTTGTGACTCTAGTAGACCGTTTGGGAAGCTTGTATATCAGTATCGAACTCGGATGACTATACAACGTAATAATAGGTTGCTAGCTTTTTATAAACGCGTTACAGGAGTACATGCACTTAACATACAGCATTGGTCATTTGTAACAAATTTAAAACAGGAAAACTTACTGCACTGTTTGCGCACCAAGAAATTTCAGTCGATTGTTAGTATCCTATTTATTATAGAATCAGTATATGATAATAACTTTAAACAATCACTTTAATAATTTCTTTTATAAATACAATATTGGAAGAATGTGAAGAATAACTGTCATTTGTATGGTGTAAATTTATAACCCAAAGTCTATGAGTGGTGACTAAGTACACCCATTTTTCATACTACTCTGATTCGTGAACAGTTTCCCCTTCATACTTTCATCTTCTTTATCACTTTAACATTTTATTCTTATTGTTAGTTTACTCTCATAGTATTTTCCTATTGTGCAAACGGACAAACTGCTTCCCTATTACATCAGACTAGATATTGTGTCAAACATATACATAGGTAATTTTATTGAAGTGTTTTTTAAAGTAAAAATGCCCCATCATTTCAACATTATAATGTGCCTTTTGTACGGTTCCATATCCAGTCACTGTTATAATTGTATTTTTTTGCTATATAAACGACCCAGCTATTCCCATTGCTTAGTATTCTTATACGATGACACTTGACAAGATCCCCAAATCAGAACACGTTGAACAGGAAAGAAATTGTATTCAAAATAACAATGGTATGTGAACAGCAATCAATAGTTTAAATATCGTTCATATATTTATAGTATAAGCATAAGAAGCTTATAGATTTTTCTGCAATAATATGCCCGGGCTGATCGGTTTAAAATTAACCAATCAGCGCGCAGCAACACCATCATGCATAAAACATGCTTAATCCAATCTATATCCCACTAACACCTCCCCCTTGAGCAGATTCGTAGGATCTGGTGTTAGGGTCCAACTGCAACCGCTTTACTGGTTTGCGCTTCCGGTTAGTCCATCTTCTAGGTAATAAGGACGTTGTATCATCCTTCGTTTGCACCTTGACTGTCCTGTCTGTTTCAGGTGTTTTGATCTCAAAGGTGTCTAGCAGAACATCAAGAGGTAATCTATGCTGCGTTTCGTTGTTGGAGATCGAGGTTGATTTCAGTTGGTTAGCATGACGCACCCAGATTTCTGAACCAACGGACACCTCGTAAACCACATTTCCTTTCTTTTGCACGATCCGACCAGCTATCCATGTAGGATGTTTTCCTCGATAGTCCATAGCAAGTACCTTTTGACCCACACTGAACAATCGTTTTTGTGCCCCATGATGACTATTGTACTGTTTCTCCATCATCACGTTTCGTTGCGGCTTAAGAGCTGGAGTCGGACGAATGCTCTCAAAATGTGTACGTATTTTTCTGCCAAGTAACGCTTCCGCTGGGGAGACTCCATTTGTTGTCTGAGGGTTCGGTGTCGAACGGTAGATAAACAAGAACCTCTCTAAGATCTCTTCGGTGTCCCCCTCCCCTCTTGATTTTTTTAGAGCATTTTTGAACGTACCAACAAAACGTTCTACCTGGCCATTCGATTGCGGATGGAATGGAGGTGTTCGGATGTGCCTGATTCCGTTCTGCTGACAAAATGCTGAAAAGTCTTTTCTGACTTCACCTGACGACACTGGAGTGTTTCGAATTGCCGCTACTGCAACACTCCGTATTTCTGGAACCTTTTTACCTGTCTTTTTTACATATGAGGTGGTGTCTAATGATGGACACGACACGTTACACACGCTGTTAATGGGTATATCCATTAATCCAAGCTTTTCTAACATATCTAGACCAAGTAGATCAAGGTTTGGTCGTTCTGTTAGATAGCATACTCCTTTACAGCTATTTCCATTGAAGGAAAATTCACATTGTAATTCACCAACTAGCTTCAGTACACCTCCAGATACGTTTTTAGCCGTTTTCTTCGATGGCTTCATTGGCGGTTTTCCCAGCAAGTTATAAGTCTCTCTAGACACTAGAGTAATATCGGATGCTGTGTCAATTTGAAGACGAACCGCTATACCATTAATCTGGATCGTAACATACTTTCTCCGAATGTCATAGTCTGTTTGAAGGGCTGCTACCAGAGAAAGTGATTTAGATTCGGCTGACTTTATGTGTCGAGGACGTTTGTGCTTCTGCTTAGGCTGGGACGTACGATTTGGAGGACAATGACCTTCTTTATGCCCACGTTTGTTACACATCTGACATTTATGTTTCTTGAATGGGCAGAATCGTACATAATGCCAATCACCACATAACCAACATGCAGTCGTTGGTTTGCTACTACTTGTTTTCGGTTTCTGAACTTTTAACCTCGTAATAGCATTGACACTACTGCAGGTTAAATTAGGATTTACCTGTTCAATCAACTGATTGTCGTGTTTGATGTTCTGTAGCCGCTTACACTCATCTGTTAACGTTCTGAGTGTGATGTTAGGATCTTGATCCAAGCGAGTTAGAAGTCTGGTTCTAATCTCAGCATCTTGTGGTGACTGGAGAGCTTTGATGAATATAAGGCATTTAAATTGATCTTCAGTCAACGAGCGTAACTTGAACTTTTCACATTCTCTGTTGACGATGTCTGCTAGAACACCATATTCATCGGCTTCTCGTTTCACCAAATTAAGACACTGGTAGCGAATACTAAACAATGAGGAAGATTCACCGAATATTTCTGACAGCTGAGATACTGTCTCCTCGAAACTGAGCTCTCGAGGTAACTTTGGTAATATATGATCAGCATAGCGTGCATATTCATGACTTTCCAACTTGCACATGAACAGTTGAGTCTTCCATTCGTCGTCTTGATTACAGAACTCTATTCTAAATGTGTCTTCCCAACGCTTGAACCACGTGAGAAATGTATTGCCACATTCGGGGTCATAATAGAATTCTGGGATGCTGCTGGCAACTGCATCACAAGAAGAAGTACTTGTAGTAGCATGTGAACTCGAGTAGTGTATGTTAAGCTGTTGCGTCAAAGTTTCTAACAGGCGCATTTGTGCGTCAAGTTGTGCTTGCTGTTGCTGTAGTATTCGGCTGAGCTGGTCATCTGATATAGGCATTTTGAATGAATTTTCCTTTTTCCCCGTCGCCACTGTTATAATTGTATTTTTTTGCTATATAAACGACCCAGCTATTCCCATTGCTTAGTATTCTTATACGATGACACTCGACAAGACCCCAAAATCAGAACACGTTGAACAGGAAAGAAATTGTATTCAAAATAACAATGGTATGTGAACAGCAATCAATAGTTTAAATATCGTTCATATATTTATAGTATAAGCATAAGAAGCTTATAGATTTTTCTGCAATAATATGCCCGGGCTGACCGGTTTAAAATTAACCAATCAGCGCGCAGCAACACCATCATGCATAAAACATGCTTAATCCAATCTATATCCCACTAACAGTCACATAAATGTCTCTCTTTCTATGACGACACGGTGAAACTAATCAATAAAACAGCATATTTTTCCTAAACGCTTTACTCAAAGAAATAACGACAATAGTCAGTCAACAACATTTTTATTTATTTAAACACAAATACTGGTACAAAGGGGCACCAAATACATATGCGCCACACAAATCTCATTTGGTTTGTGTGAGGGCTGTGATACTGCCTGGGTGCCCAAACCGAAACAGGTGGTTTTCTTAGGGACCCACACCCGGAGCCTTTGACCGGAAGGTCTGATCCACAAGGCAGTGGAGCATCGTGAGGAGATGCAGTCCCATGGTAGCTGGTGACCAACGATTGATTCATACTCCATTTGTTCCCTCAGGATACTGGAGCCCATGTGCACCATTGGTTTGGAATCAGGGTTTTCCAACTCCCCTAGGTGAACTTTCCATGTCCACCAACCCTGTTAAAGCGCCGGACATTCTCTCTTCATCCTCTCAATTTCGTAAACAACACCGGTGCCATGAGAAGGCAGTGAGTAGGACTTCCCTGTTAGAGGCTATATATGCGTGGCCATGTGAGAGCATTTCGAGAGAGAGGGGGGGCCTTCTCTACTCTCGGCCTTGTCAGAGAATTTAGGGACCAGTCAACAACAACGTCAAACCTGAAACATATGTGCATTTGTTAAAGTTGTCACATAATACAAGCACAGCGAGATGAAAGTATCAAGACAAACTCCAGATTAGCAAAAGTAATAACGGTATTGTTGATAGTAGAAAAGATCAAGAATAAAGAATATGAGATAATTTTGAAATTCAATATCTAATAGAATACAACAACAATAACAACGACCTATCAGTAAAAGGTTGATAAAATTAGTTAACAGTTTAATTATTAATGTTAATAGTGAGATTACAAATTCCATGGTCTTCAATTTTCAATTTAACTGTAATAAACACCTGAACTATTTCATCCAGTTTACAGTCAGATAAATTTGTGAATGACATTACAAATCCTAGTAGACTATCTATCTATCTAACTTCGTATTCAGAAATCTCATTTAACATGTACGCCTTCTCTCCTCATCTCTTATTCTTTGTCTTCTCCCACCATTTTTAAAGCTTCGTGAACTATTAGAAGAAGGATTTAAACAGCCATTACACAAATTTCGTCATTTTATTGAAAAACAAATCCTTACAATTTGTGGTCAAATGGATAAAGCAAGTGTAATATTTGACCATGTTCTATTGGGTACATCATTCAATGCATCAAATCGTGATGAATTGAAACGTCTCAATGTAACGCATATTTTAAATGTAACACGTGAAGTGGATAATTTTTTTCCCGGTGATAAATTTGAATATAAAAATATCCGAATATACGATGACGAACAATCGACATTGTTACCTTATTGGGAAGAAACGCATCGATTTATAAATGAAGCTAAGTAAGTGATTTACTTCTAATTTGGGCTAGTTTTTAAAGATACTGGTCTCCCATGATTTTACTGATTTTCTTTCTTTCAGTCAGTTAGCTACAACGTAGGACTAGATACATATATGTATCGGTCCAATTCGCTACACAAGATAATTACCAAATTCATAAAAGTAGTTACTTCAGTGGTAGTAATATATAAAAGAAAGATTGTATACAAGGATATAATACAGGGAGAAAGAATTAGTTCGTAGAAAAAAATGTATAAAGTAATTTTAATCTCACGGTTTGAGGAAAGACAAAGAGTATGTACACCTACACCATTGTGGTCGATTCTGAGCCATGTCACCCAGAGTCTCCAACCACTAATAATACTGCATACAAAAGGCGGATCTCCGAATACCAAGAAACAATTGTTTCGTCCTAATGTTCGTCACTCATTAATAGCATGCGTCTACGGTTCTACACAACATCGAACCCGAGTATCTTTAAGTCTTGTGATAAACAATATTGTTGTCCCCACATCCCTCTCCCCGAAGTTTGCACTAATGATGTCGTTCAGAAGGACGATGAAAGCTCCACGACCAAACCATCCAGCTCAGAGAATAAAACTCCATCAAAAACTATTGCTGTTCCCATGTTTTTTTTAAAAACGAAGTCCTGAAATGTCTACTTATTAGCCTCCACGCTTAACCTTAGGATACATTCCTCTACATCATCACAAAATGGCATTATTAAGGATATCTTAACGAAACTCTTCATAATTGCATAGTTCTTGGGAGACTCCATATAAACAATTCTTATATCCATACAGCTCATTAGTAGGTGCATATAAGTGATAACCATATTGAATAATTCGTTACCTAAATAGTCAAATCAATCGACTATTTTCAAATTTTGCGAATGATTATTCACTATTTGGATTTTATTGTTTCCATATTTTGGTACATAACAAAGATTCTGGGTTTGATCCCTGTTAAAATCGTGGGTGCACGCTAATGAAGAGGTCCTATTTTAGAACGAAACAGCTATTCAATACTTCATAGTTTCCATTGAAACCCCAATTGAGATGAATCTATAATGAATATAACCTACAAATTGGACCAGCGCCACAAAAACCCTTTCAACTAAACCTAAATGGTTATCGTTAAATTTAACCGTGACTCTTCACACCCTAACCGAACTAGTTTTACCGTACATAATTTATAGTAATGATGATGTGTAATTTTCATTACTGTTATCATCTCACTAATTGGAAATGATTATTGAAAATATTGTATTAAGATATGCTTTACAAACCCACCATCTGTTTGGGAAAATCCAAACAGTTACATGTAAAGTTTCTTCAATTTTAAATAATGAAGTAAATGGTTTCTTGGACTGATCTCCTTTTTTGCTTAGTCTGACGTCAAATAATTAATTGTTTATGCGGGATATTAGAAGATCCGTCGTTTCTGGAATAGGACAGTTAGTATTCAAAAAAGTCATATCATGAATTTAACGTTTAATATAAATTTTAATATCAAACATCATTTAGTCATATGGTATGTAGCATCCATCACAAATATGGATCAGTTTAAGTTGCCACACCGTACCAGTATGTCGAGTAGTTGAAGCAATACGAGTAACAGTGATAGTAGAAAACACTAGAAATCGACTATTTTGTTCGAGAAGAAAGAACGAATTCGCGAAATATAAAGTTTTAGATAGTTTCTAACCTTGAGATATAAGGAAAGATGAGTTAATACATCTTTTCCATTCTGACTAATTCTAAGTCGTTTCATTTAACAACTCCAACCATTGCTTACAATAATCACGCTGACCTTAACTAGATATTTTGCAACTTCCTGTACAGCAAAGTCTAACAGTCAGTGACTTTGAGGGCTGATGTAACGTATTGGTTCGGGCACTCGTTACTTTTCTTTCAATCTACTCCTACATCCACGAAAATCCCGCATCGAAGTAGGCGTTGGTTGAACATAAGTAATACATGTCCTAAGCATCGTAGTTGATAAAGATTCACTATCTCATCATTCTTACATTATTATAGTACTCTTATTTTATTATTTATTTATTTATTTATTTATTTATTTATTTAAACACATAAATATTGGTACAAAAAGCACCAGATAAATATGCGCCTCACAAATCTCATTTGATTTGTGTGAGGGCTGAGATACTGCCCAGGTGCCCAAACTGAAGCAGGTGGTTTTCTTAGGGGGCCACACCCGGAGCCTTTGACCTAAAGATCTAATCCATAAGGCAGTGGAGCATCGTGAGGAGATGCAGTCCCATGGTAGCCGGTGACCAACGATTGGTTCATACGCCATTCGTTCCATCAGGATAATGGAGCCCATGTGCACCATTGGTTTGGAATCAGGGTTTTCCAACTCCCCTAGGTGGACCCTCCATGTCCACCAACCCTGTTAAAGCGCCGGACATTCGCTCTTCATCCTCTCAATTTTGTAAACAACACCGGTGCCATGAGAAGGCAGTGAGTAGGACTTCCCTGTCAGAGGCTATATATGCGTGGCCATGTGAGAGCATTTCGAGAAGGAGAGCGGACTCTCCCCACTCTCGGCCGTACCAGGGCATTTGGGGGTATAGTACTCTTAACCTCAACATTGCTCACTGGTTTAGCCCAACATATATTGTTGATTGTAGTTACTGGCTAAATAATTAAATAGGTAGCAATAAAACATGAGAGTTGGTTGAGTACATCTTGAACACTACTCTCTTGCTCTTTACACAATTTTGGAACAATTACCGAAGTTGATAATTGTAAAAATATTATACGTTCTTTATCGTAGTCGGATTCGATTCATCGGTTATATTTTCCTATTTTCAGTCATCAAGTGAGCATTATTTCTCTCGTTCGTTTTGTTGAAACTGTGCATAGAATATTCAATAAACGAAATTACCTCAAAAATTGTTTCATTTCCAGTATGTATGGCTCTCTTATTATCTAGAAGTATTTCATTTATAACCCGCTAAAGTGTCATGCTTTCCGTATTCTGTCATCTATTACTATCATTATTATCATTATTGATATTTTTCTTTCCACTTTCACTTACTTTTAGGATTATGGGTACACGATGTCTTGTTCACTGTAAAATGGGCATAAGTCGTTCAGCATCTACAGTAAGTAAACACAATCTTGATATGTTTAGTATGCTCAGTATGATGTTTTGAATTTAACGTAAAAACGTGAAGATAATTTTTGTGACGTATTGTAATTAGCCGAGTACGAGGTGTGGGTGGTCCCTAGAGAAGGAAGATTGTTGACTGATACTCATAGAGGACTGACTAGTAGTCTAATTCCAGTTCGTTGACTCCTCAGAAATGTGCATAACCAAACTTAAACGACGAAACCGAGCTCATGACTTTCAATTGTAAAAGCAAATTGCATTATGTTTAGACTCAATTAAGCAATAAATCCAATAGTTCACATTCTTAGCTGTTGTGCAGTCCATCGAAGTGGAGTAGTGGTTCGGTAGTTTGGTCGTTCAGATTATAACCACTAAGTCTCAGATCCGAAATCCCCTCCACCTACTGCAGTTTAGACAACTGAATAGTATCACTAATCCTTACACTTAGAGTGTGGCTCGAATTCGTACCTGATAAGTCAGTAAATAGAAAATCAATCCAACAAAAGAAACATATCGCAGCATTGAGAAAGGAATTGAGAAAGTTCGGCGTAGAAAATTTCCTTACTGACAATATCATTTACCAAAGTTATACAACCATATTTTTGACTAATTAACACCCACAAGTCTATATGCAATAAAATGGATACACCTTAACTCTTTTTTTAGAATATCAAAAGTGTCTTTAACTATCAAAAGCGATTATGTAATTGACTGAAAGGTGTTGTGAAACAGCAAAGTGAAGATAGATTATAAATGAAAGATAATTGTTCATTTGAAGAATATTTTAGAATTGTGACTAGAGTAGTGTTGCATCATAAAGGGAGAGGATAAAAGGTTGTAACTTCTAAAACTGGAAAGAATTTATTATAAGTATGGTGAGTCTTTCTAATCACTGTAGAATAAGAGTTTCAACAGGGCGTCTTTTAAAGCCCAGATGAGGTTCGGAATTATGAATCCACTAATCCTTGTACAGGGTATGTATTTCTGTTCTGTATTCATTTTTAGCTTGATTGTTTAATATTATAGGCGACTTTAGAAACTGCTTCTGAAGGTTCTACATGATCAGAGTTGATTGCGTATTTGAGAATAGATCTATCTGTCCCGAGCAATGCTCAGAAATGTGCTTAGAGAAAGTACACTTTGTGTAACCGATATTACCTGCTGCATAACCTCAAGATTATTCATTAATACGATTTACGTTTCAATTAGGTCCCAAGATCATTTCATCGTCACTTAAGTTAGCTACTAAAGCATAATTACATTCATTAGTCTATTTCCACCTGAACTTTCTAGTAATTGTGGGGTAGTCATTGAAGTTAGTCAATTATACTGTTGTGTATAGTATCAATGTTTCTATTTCTAGTAATTTCGAGCTCACAACAGAGATAGTATCTTTATTGGTTACGTTCAATCACTTAATATCACATATAGTGTAGGCAATGATGTTCACACATTAAATTTATCTATCACATTAAAATTTGATCGCTTGGAATTCTATCAACCTTAATGACTATGATGGACATGCTATTGGTTTCGATTCGGTGATCAGTCATCTTATTGCCTGCCACTTCGCTAGTTCATTGATTTATGAAATTTTGTAGAAACATTAACTATGTTTCACAAAAACTATGAATCATTGTTTGATGATGCTGAGGTCTTCCCGTTTTTGTTAATCTCCAATTAATGCGCTTTCCTCAACTTGATGAGAATGATAACCAGAAACGTTTGTACAGAAATATTTTCTTAAAGAAAGCTGAAAGAATATCCAAAGTTTTTGATGAAAAACATACTGGAGAAGTTTCCAGCACTTGTTCGATTCGTCGACTGACTCCGACTAGTTGGTAAATGAATTTTCTCACATTGACCATCCAACAGTTAAGATGTTTTCGATGAGTAACTGCGTCACACTTGACACCGTGGAACTCCAATGGTCACAGTTTTTCATTAAAACTCCGAAAATGTCCTTTAGAAGCTAGTCATCAGTGACCACATGATAATTGTTAGTACAGGGTTTTGGGGATTTTTGAATTTTATTGAGAACACATACCAACATAAGTTAGACAACCAATAAAAACCTGAATGGGCTGAAGATTCTGAGTTCGATTACCAGTTGCAGAGTCGTGGATGAGCACTGCTAAAAAGTCATATTTCATGGCGACATGGGGATCCATTGCTCCATCGTTTTCAGTGGTTGTCTAAAATAGATCAGTTCTATACAAGTCAACTATCTCCACAACCCCATACTGATAGATTCTTTGTGTTTACAAAATTCTCATCCATAATAATAATAATAGATGTGAATAACAGTGGTTTTAGACCTTTAATGAAACGGTTAAGAATTGGTCACGATGGAATAAAATACATTGATTATTTATCCTCTTCTTGATTCTGAATTCCAGTGTTCGTTTCTGCATACCTTTACACTCTGTTTTTTAACCATACTCTCAGCGTTTAGTCTTTATTATAATTTCTACTGCATTATTTCTGTCTTTTTCACCATTAATTTTGTTAATTTGATCTCATCCTACTAATGTGGTATTACTAATCGTCCCTAAAACATTTGTGTCGGAGTCTACGTTGACTATGACTGAGAACAATAAACTTGTGTTTATAAACCAAACCACTTTACAGCAGTAACAACTCATTATCAAAGCTTTTATACAACCATCTGACGGCAAGTTTTTATGAGCATAGAATCACTAATCGGTTAAGTACAGTTTGTATAGGACCAAGCACGTTTTCATTGCTTGTTGAGTTCAAAATTCAATGAAAAATGCCTCGATCTACGACGCTCTATATATTCCAATAGTTCAGTATTTAATTTTCTAGCCCTTAATCCTTAGTTGTCTTTAATCAAGGGATAAAACTATTTAACATATACAAATTCTATGTCGGTGTATAGAACTAGTTAGGTTTACGTGAACTATTAAGCTTCACATTCATGATCTCAATCTCCACAACCCTAAACTGGAAATTTAAAAACGTCAAATGTCCAAGTCTTCAAAACAAAATTCACACAACCTTTACTTTAGTTTTGATAAGTTAACAAATCTAACCATTTATTTTCACTTTTGTTTTAAACTTTCGTAACCATGACAAATTTTCTTGTATGAACAGCCAAAATTTAAAAAATTATGCCATTTTTCACTCACCATCGTTTTTTGTAAATACAATGTTGTATGTAAGCGATTGAAATAGTTTGTTTGTTTGTCAATAAACATATCTATGCACACACTCAGATTTGAAACCAGTTTAAAGATCATTTTTAAACATGTAAGAAAGTTTATCGAATAATTGATAAATGAATGCTATGTCATTAATATCCATCGGAGGTGAAAAACAATAGATGAAATGTTTTCTGAAGATCTGTGTCTCATGCTTCCTTACAACCATACATTGAAATGATCTATCTACAACTCTAAGAAAATTGAACCTCACCTAAAGAATTAGACTTGGTTTGTTCATCACAAAGATGAAGGTGTTTCAGTCTTGAGCTACCGATTGATTATATTATAAGATTTGATTAATGGATATTGATCAATGTCTCGCTACAACCTTAAGCTTAACTTGTTTATATTACTAAGACATTATAGGATATTGATTCCAGTGTAAATAATTAAGCTAAAAGACCACTAAAGTAAACTTTAGCCAGAAGAGTCATGCTTTTCTTGAATGTCCCAGTACTGATGTCTTCTTGGTGGTACTCAACCAGCATCAAACGTATATTCAAAAATTTCTGGCGGTCGATTGTACCATATCTATGATAAGAAAAAGTGTTTGATGAAATTTACAGTATTTAGTCGTTCAGCAACAACATCTCTCTCTCTCTCTTATTCCATCTTTAACTTTTAAGGATAACGGTTTGAACGTATGATAAACTTCCAATTGCCTGTCATTTGTAATTATCCTTTCCTAGAGTACAGACCATCAATGCCTACAACCTAGCTTATAGTTCATTCCAAATTAAGCTAATTCGAATCAAGTACAATTATTGATTACTGATAAGCTGTTTAGCAACAAGCTTACCACTTTATACTATCACATTTTATAAATCAACTATTCTTTTTTTCTTTTCTAAAGGTCATTGCATATGCTATGAAAGAAAATAATTGGGATTTAAAAACTGCGTTATCTTACGTAAAAGCTCGTCGTCCATGTGTACAACCTAATCCAGGTTTTATGAGAGAACTACACACTTATCAGGGTATATTAGAAGCAAGGTAAAAGTGTTGATCTGTTTTTTTCACTATTATACATGTTTTGTGTGTTTTTCTCTTTGACGGAAATATTATAATATGTTTTATATGATCAAGAAATATTAGCATCTCCACAGAAAAATTAACGTCTACTGTTGTATAGTATAAGTTGATATCGATCATCTAAATTAGTGCGTTCATCTTTACCCCATCTCCTCATCCTCGCCTCCCCCTTGATTTCGAAGATCTATGATGAAAGTACAGAAGTGTGTTCACAATGCAAATTGAAAGTGTTTTTATCATCACTTCTATGTTTTATAAACAATAATGGATGGTGGCTAGCAGCGGAATCCAGGACGCGCGTTTCGTCCTGTTTGGGACTCGTCAGCCGAATGTACCTGCGTCCCAGAGTTTGTTATATCCTGGTGAAGAATAAAGTAGGAGTAACTTCTGGGATCTATTAATGGACTAATATTCTATAAATATTCTTATTGTATAACTATTCAGTAATTAGATTGTGTGTATCTATATTCGTCTTATTATAAAATTCATTTTGATCTATAAATTATTATTATACAATTTACGGTTCCTAAATTGTATTCAGTTTATTGATTACTGTCTCCCACGTTGACAGCCACATTATGAATTGATCTTGTACAAATGTTATTTTTTATTTTATGGTGTGATGCGGTCTGTTTGTCTGGTATATAAACCAAGTATGTTTGAAATAAATGATTCGCATAGTAGGAGCTGGTATTGGTGTTCTGGACTTAAGTGGACAGGCTAGGCGGACAAAGGACCAATAAAGACGCTAGGCTGCTCGTAGCGGTTGAACGTCATTGGTTTGGCACAGTGCTAAGATAGGATAAGTCGTATTTCGATTAGTGAATAAATTATGTGGTAAAAAGCCGGGCTTAAATACACACTAGAGTTGATATTCACTTCGGGACTCGAACCCAGTACTGCTCACGTCAAACTCCATCGCGTTATCTACTTAGCTGCTGAGTTTAGATAGCCACTAGCTTATGTAATTGGGTGAAGTTTTAATTAATTTTCTTATTGGTTGTTTGAATCTCCCGATTGATGTTTAGGAGGCATAAAGAGACTGATCAATTGCAGTCCTGAACATCAATGTGAAGATTCAAACAACCAATACAAAAAATGAACTTTTAATTATGCTGACAACGATATAAATGTGGAGGAATATAAGATTCTAATATGGATGAAACATATTTCTTATCATATCATTTTATCATTAATATGTAATCTCTTTTTTCCTACTGAAAAACTCCATTATTTAATCGTAGAAGTAGATTAGAAATGTGAGTAAAGACTGACTTTCCTAATTTTTAATTAAACGATGAATATAAACTATGAAATGATAGAAACAGTATGATAATTCAAAAGTAGAATAATTTTGATAACGATTAAATTTACTAAGCTGAATGATTCAATGGTTAAGTGTTCATTGTTTAGAACAATAATGAAAGTTTCTTCATTATAATCTAATTCATCTCAAGAATCTTAAATATTACCTAAAATATAAATTATAGATTATTATTCTACTTGAAACTATTCTTAATAAACAGTTAAATAGGTTACTATTTATTGAGTTTGGTTTGTGTATGTGCATCAATGCGTGTATTATGTCGTTTATATACATATATATATATATATATATATATATATATATATATATATTGGATTACAATACAAAATCTACTTTCAGTATCTAATCTAATGAAGAAATTCATTCTAACTGTCACATGTTTCTCACAAAACTACAGAATTCAAATTGATATATATGATATATGATTCCTAGAAAAATTAATCCCTATTCTCTGTCATCTGTGAATACATCAACGCATCAAATATACTGAAATATTCAATGTAGGGTTAGCTAAAGTACTGATTAATTTAAACCGTAACGAATGTAGTAGAATTTTCCACTGATGAGTATACTAAACATAAGTTAGATCTTCATTTAAACAAATTTCCAATTTTTTTTCAGTTTGTCATTATGAACTGAATTTATTTTAATAATTATTGAAGACCATAAAGCACTGGACAGCTATTTGTATTATCCCAGTATCACACTCCGTAGCATCTCCCATCCACCACCCTACTAGAATTCTAACCTAGAACCTTTAGGTCTCACAGCTAGCTTACAACTTCAGACTATTGCGTTAACATTGAATGAATTTATGGACAGCAGTAATTATTGAAACGTGAAAATGGATTCATAACTCGTAAATTAATCAGAGAATCAGTTAGATATCTTTGTGCAAACAAAGCAAATAGAACATACAGGATAAAGATGATAATACGATGCATTAACTCGCTTTTGATGATCTAATATTATGAACACTTAATTGTGAACAACAGTCTTTACTTGCAGATATTTTCCAATGTCTTTAAAAAAATAAAATGGTCAACTTTTTCATATGTCAGTTAACTATTTACTAATTTAGTTATTTGTCCAATTTGCACGAAATCAGTGATAAAATCTAGTCGAATAAATACTCTTCTTTCATTGCCTCTGTTTCTATGTACTAACAGCAATTATCTTGAGAACATGTACCTAAATAGCAAATAAGCAGTGAAAACAACCAAAGTTTCAGTGTGGTAGTTGTAAGATACAAATTTGCTTATTCGTCAGAAAATTTAATTTGTTTGTTAATAAAAGAAATAGATGAATTGAGGCCTTGGGGATAGATAGTTGAAGGTAATCGATAGGGGGTATCTTGACAACTACGTACAACCACACAATGTCTAAAAGCAGTCCATACTAGTTGCCACAATGCAAATCGATCAA
>NC_031497.1:18943237-18950897 GCF_000237925.1 Schistosoma mansoni
TATTTGTCTCTGTTTAACATGTATAATAGATCATTAGAAATCGTCTTCAAAATGATCTCTGTCTAGATCAACAGAAGAAGTTGAAGAACACTACACGTCACCAATAAGTTTATTTGTTATGTAGTAGCGAAGACATAAATACGGGTAACTAGATTATCTATATCTATATTCATCTTATTGTAAGCTTCATTTTGACATATTGATTATTATTGTATGATTTACTGTTCCTAAGTTATGCTCAGTTTTATTGATTATTGTCTCCCACGCTTACAGCCTCATTTGGCCTGGTTTTGTACAAATATAATTTTCTATTTTATGGTATGGTGTGGTCTGCCTGTCTGGTATATAGATAAAGTATGTTTGAAATAAACGTTTCGCATTACAGCAGCTGCTATTGGTGTTTTGGACTCAAGTGGACGGGTTAGGCGGATAAGGACCAATAAGGACGCTAGATTACTCATATTAATCGAACGTCATTGTCACAGTGTGAAGGTCGTAGAAGGCGTATTCTATTGGTGGATAATTTACGCGGATTACGTCCTTGTTAAATTCGTAAGGTCATAACGAATCAGCGACGACCTTGGTCAAGTCATAACAATTGGCTACCGCCTAGGTCAAGTCATAACAAATTGGCGACGGGGATTTCGGTAAAAAAAGTACAAGAATTGGGACGTGATTTTGTCGAAAAAAGTACAGCAGTCGGTGACGTATTTTGGAATTAAATAAGCTGTAATAATTGCCGGCGGCTTTTGGAGTTATTATTATTATTAGCAGTAAAAAAATGACGATTTCTCTGGAACAGTTGCAGATAATATTAGAGCACCAGAATCAGCAGATGTTAAGCTTCCAGCAGAAACTATTTGAAACATTTTTGGACAAATTTTTCACTAAACAAAACGTCTCAGGAAATAAAGAAATTATTTATAATGCAGATAATGGTGTGGAAATGGCCGTCTCAGAAGAACGCCAAGTTGAGGGTTCAATTCCCTTTATATCTGACGGAAAATGCAAAATTGGTAAGTTGGCCGGTTCAGAGCAAGACAATATCTTGCCTAATGCACATGGGACTGTGACAGTATCAGATGAGCAAGACAAAGAAGGTTCCGCAGACAACCCCCGGAGTCCAGAATCAAATGAAACACCATTAAGTCCGCCCATATCTGAAGACAAACTTAAGTCAGAACAGAACTACAGTTTGCGTGATGTTGGCCAAGAAAACTGGAAGAACGCATCTCCAGAAAATAACTGGAACAGTACAGTTAACCAAATTGCGCCAAATGTGATTCGAAATCATGGGGAGACAGAAGCCTATAATATGGGTTCGCGTAATGATGCCCATAATTCTGATGAAATTTCGTATAAAGATGAGCAAAATAAGTCGGTCGAATCAGATGGTGATAAAAAATCTAATGCAATTTTATTAGGTGCCGATTCTCCTAGTTATCTAATATCCTCTAGTGAAAATTTTAATGAATTTGATGGAGATATTTCAGAAAAGCTGAATTCCGATAACCTAAAATCAAATATCGTTCATCATCATCTATTCATTTCTAGTAGATTCTGCGTTCAATACGAGGAATATGTCCTAAATAAAGTCATACTAATTGTATTTTGGAGATATGAGGATCCAACATTATTTCGTGGGGGAGGAAATGTTGGAGAATTTCAACTTACAGATAGTTTTTTTTTAAATCAGAAGCTAATCTTCGAATCTTCAAAAAAGGGGAGGTGTTATGTAGTAGCGAAGACATAAGTACGGGTAACTAGATTATCTATATCTATATTCATCTTATTGTAAGCTTCATTTTGACATATTGATTATTATTGTATGATTTACTGTTCCTAAGTTATGCTCAGTTTTATTGATTATTGTCTCCCACGCTTACGGCCTCATTTGGCCTGGTTTTGTACAAATATAATTTTCTATTTTATGGTATGGTGTGGTCTGCCTGTCTGGTATATAGATAAAGTATGTTTGAAATAAACGATTCGCATTACAGCAGCTGCTATTGGTGTTTTTGGACTCAAGTGGACGGGTTAGGCGGATAAGGACCAATAAGGACGCTAGATTACTCATATTAATCGAACGTCATTGTCACAGTGTGAAGATCGTAGAAGGCGTATTCTATTGGTGGATAATTTACGCGGATTACGTCCTTGTTAAATTCGTAAGGTCATAACGAATCAGCCTCTTCTTTCATTGCCTCTGTTTCTATGTACTAACAGCAATTATCTTGAGAACATGTACCTAAATAGCAAATAAGCAGTGAAAACAACCAAAGTTTCAGTGTGGTAGTTGTAAGATACAAATTTGCTTATTCGTCAGAAAATTTAATTTGTTTGTTAATAAAAGAAATAGATGAATTGAGGCCTTGGGGATAGATAGTTGAAGGTAATCGATAGGGGGTATCTTGACAACTACGTACAACCACACAATGTCTAAAAGCAGTCCATACTAGTTGCCACAATGCAAATCGATCAATGAAACTCGATCAACACTATAAAGAACTAGGAAAACATGATACTAGCCACTAATGATTGACTAACCATTGTAAATTAACGCCTTCCTAGCAGTACTTATAAATCGATAATTATCAGTATATGGGGTTATAGAGATTGTTGAATGTCATTGGGATCACGAACTGATTTGATTTTGTGATCTCAAAACGTATAATTCATGTTTAATGACTCACCTGTTTTTTGTTCCACTTTTCTGTTTTTTTTCCATTTAATATAGCTCCAACCGATATAAGCCTATATTTCACAATAATGAAGTCAAGTCAACTAAAACGGTATCCCCAGAGTACACATCAGTCGATAACCAACAAAATTATTGTCCACCAAATGTTTTAATTAATAAGTCAACTGGAAATGAACAGGATAACAATTTATCTTCATCTACCATGAAAGTAAATATGACCAGTGAAAAATTAGAACAAAATCCGTATAATAGTACTGTTATGAATAGTAGTTTAATTGCAGATGGATGTTTACCGACTACTCTACTTTCTTCTTCTCTGTCTAATTTTTCATCTTTAAAATCTTCGACATCGACCGTAATAACAACTCCACTTTCATCATTATCATCACCGATAGTAGGACAACAGTCCTCCTCTTCGTCTAAATGTAATGATCACTTTACAAATATCATTCATCAAGATTGTGATTGTAATTGTACATTAAATTTAGAAACTGAATTATTTGCCTTCAAACATTCAGCTATTCCCGATGTAACAACAAAATTTACTACTAATAATAATTATCTTTTGAATAATAATAATAATAATAATTCAAAACTGGATGAACAAAAACAAAATTCGCCATCATCATTGCAACAACAACGACAAGAGGACAATCAATTATTGATGAATGGATCATCACCATTAGATAATGTCGTCAAATCTTTGTCTCCATCACAAATGAATCGACCAGTTCTCTGGTATTTTAATGATACAAACGATGATAAAGCGAAGAGTTCAGGTTAGTTAAATTTTAAGGATTGACGATGTTTGCTGATGTTTGGGTTATTGGGAATAAAGTTAAGAGGCGACCTAACTGACTGTTGGTTTGAACCATGTTAATAGATACAGACTACTTAGTTGGGTTCTTGACATAACCTCAACCAGTCGTTGTCACTGTTGGTTAATATGCTTTATTTTTCATAGTTTTATTGATGATGAGGGAATACAGTAGATAAACGTCTGTTTTCACTGAAACAGTTGTTTATTATAGTGTAATTACCTTCTTTTTAAATGAAAAAAACTAATATGTATACAGTATATTCTTGATATTTTCCTAATGTATTCTTAATGTGGCGCAAATATATCTGATGCCCCCTTTGTACCAATATTTATGTGTTCAAATAAAATAAATAATAAAATACATATATTCACTAGTTAACATTCTTCTAAATAATTACTTATTCCAATAATAATAATAATAATCACCGACGGCCAGTCTGTTTGAACTTCCGGACCACTGATTTTCTATTTGTACAAATCTTAAGATAAATGTTTCTATCTTTGAATGATGTTTTTATTAAATTAAAAAAAGTAATTATATATATATATATATTAATAGTTGAATTCATCAGTCGATCTAAATTTGACCAACATTGAAAACTTGGAAGCACTGGACGGCCATTTCGTCCTAGTATGGGACCCCTAAGCTGTGCACATCTGCGATCTCCACAAACCCCCATTCTGATCATAATTATATATATGTCAAACGCTTAAAGTACCCAAGTATTTTGTTTTTTTAAATACAACATTAACAACGTACCGTGAAGTTAGTTACTACATCATTTAAATGAAACAATGAATGTGGGATTAGTAAATAAATTGTAGTTTTTGTCCGTCATATGAAAAGTAAAACAAAAAATGGTAAAAATTCTAATGGAAATTGTTTCATTCAAGAAGATTGTTTTCATAATAATGCATATTTTGCACTGCGAACTCCTTACTACAATCATATGTATTGTATTCAATGAATCGATTACTATTATAATAACAATGTACCTTGGAAATTAATGCTGAATGCACACCAGTTTGCTAGCATGATCAAGTTGACACAAATCACCAGCTATTAATCATCATTATCATGATAAATAATAAAACAATTTAAGTTTACACTTTCCAAATTGATATGGTTTCTATGTTACTTCAAAATAATTATTTTGGACATGATTGTTAGTATTGTGATCTATTGCATGCAGGATGCATGAGTGTGAATTGACTTTACAATACAGTATTACTAATCGTATACAATCCATTAGAAAAATACATTCAACAAGTATAGCGTTGTCATTAGTATACAACCTGATAGCATCATAAATAAAAATATTAACCAGGTGACATGAATGGATGATTGAACGCGTCTTAGTATGAAAAATACTATATATTTGCACAAAACGTATATATACCAATCTAAGCATCAAAATAATAATATTACGTAAATGTAAGTTATATGTCTATGATCCAGTAGACTGTATGCAATAAATTAGCAGTTTGTATTTCTAATGAAAACAGTATTGTAATCCAACAGCTTGTCAGATAAGTACTCTTCTATTTCTCTAATTATAAAAGATAATGATTTTTGTTTGACCGGACAATAATCAGGTTGTAAATTGAGTCTAAAATAACGTGAAGTTCACACATTAAGATATTTATTATCTTCTGGCAGACAAAACTCTATAACCAAGTTTATATCTATTTATTTGTCTATTAGGTGTTGTAAATAGTACGATTGTAGCAAAAGATTCTCATTGTTTACGCCAATGGCATCCAGATGTATTTGAAAATGTTAATGGCTCAGATCGACATTGCATTTTGAATAATACTAATAAATTGCAAAAAGCTATATCACCATCGCCGTCTTTACGTATTGCTGTGACTTCTCCTTGTGCCATAACATCTGTCAGTAACCCACAACAACACATTCACCAGTTGAATTATGCTGATACTGTGTCATCTATGCCGTGGGATTATGCAACTGAATTAAAAATGATGCCGTCTACGAAACATGCTAAACTTTGTATTATTCCGTATGAACCAATTTGTATTCCATTGATTACATGTCAACTAGTTTTACACGCATCAATTATTGTCAGTTCATTGAACATAGATAAATCTATCACAAGAAAGAAACATGTGGATATAGAAGCAATAACAGATGATGAACGCACAAAATATTCAGATAGGAAATCAACTAATGTACTGTATATGTCATCCAAATTGTCCGGTAAGTATGGAGGATGCTTTTTCACATTTTTATACAATTTCATGTCAATGTTAACATCTTTATGTGTATCCTGCTAAATATTTCATAGGATAAGACTAAAGTATTTTATACTCATACTGCTCACCATGATCTAAGTAGTTTTCTATTTTATAATTTATTTTTCCTTATTGAGCTCCAATTACCCTACCAGCACAAATTATGGAGACATTCTTTGCATTATAATTCTGGGTTGGTCAAAAATGTTCATAAATAACTGTTTTACGCCAAATAACAATTCTTCGCCGTTATTATCCAATTGTCATCCTTCGATATCCGTGCCCCTCAGTAAAGCATGACATATTGATTTTAGCAACCGTGCTTGTTATCTCTGCAATGTAGTAACTTTACATATAGTCTAGAATAGTAGTCAGTAGTTAACTCTATTCCAGTCATTCAGTCACTAGCAGCACTGAATCTAGTACATACGTGTATTCATTCAGAATTGACTTACCCTGCTGGAACTGTTTGCTCTTATTCATCTCTTCTACCTGAATGACGTCTATTTTGGTTGTGTTCTTACTGGAAGTGCATAATTTCATTCATTCTATGCTTGGTTCTAACGAATTTACTGTATAACCTTTACCTCCCCTATTTCTTAATATTTTTATTCTGTTTTGTGTGAATATACCACCTACTTATCTTCGATCACTGTTAATAAAAGCATGTAAATTATGTCAGTGGAATAAACAGCATATTGATGTCTTTATATATTTAATCTTTCAACACTGCAACACAATAGATCAGTCATTACAACACTTGACTTTCGCCCATTAGGTCCTAGATTTAATGCCTACTTCATTTACCTTGATATGGTAACGGACGATAACTGAGACTTACAGTTAGATCCTAATTGTGATGGCTGATGAACAACCTATGGAACTTAAATTCGACAATCACGTTCCCAAAGGACTTCATTCATGCATTTCGTTCTAAACATTTTATATGTATATAAATTTTTACCATATAAAATGGGATATCTTGGATGATCGGTTATTCCGTCTCTCAATATCCATTCATTTCCGACTTGTATCAATAGTCTGGGTTGGAGAATCATCATTTAACCACATCAATCTCATCACTTCCGTATCCACATAGTTCACAATATATACCCTCTGTTAGCCGTGACAATCACGAATGTTGGTTCAAAGTCGAGTACAGAAATATGTACCTTGTAATTCTGAGCTTCATTGATCCCATACTATTGGTAACAGGATTCAACACTATACTTATTCAACTTATTGTCTCAAAACACTGTTTCCTCCCTTCAATTACTTGTAACTTGTAAAACGAATCCTAAGGCATACTCCCTCTGTATGTTGCATGTTACTTATTATATACACAAAATACTACTAATATTAACCGAAAATATTATTGTATATCAAAATTGTCTTTTTTAATATCTAACTTAGATTGTATTAAATCTAGACCTTACGATTGATTCTCACAATGAAATAGAATTGACCTTGTGTTTCGGAGAAAAAGGATTCGATAAAAAGCTGTTGTATACTGATAATCTAGTTATTAATCCTTATTAGTTATTACCCTTTTGATCCGTTCTAATCACCACTTCCCTCGTAGGCATTCAGGTATATTCATCAAATTGCACCATGAAAAATTTTCTTTATCACAAGGGGGTTTTGTGGGGATTTTAGTAATTTTATATAGTTAAGATCATGAGTCAGTTGAAGCTAGACCACCATCGAAAACCTGGAAGCACTGGACGGCCGTTTCGTCCTATTATTGGACTCCTCAGCAGTGCGCATCCACGATCCCGCCCTCGCGAGATTCGAACCCAGGACCTACCAATCTCGAGCCAGATCCCTTAACCGATAGACCACTGAGCCGGCATCCAATGGTGTTAATGTCTAATCTCAACCAATCC
>NC_031497.1:18951097-18954320 GCF_000237925.1 Schistosoma mansoni
CATAATAGGACGAAACGGTCGTCCAGTGCTTCCAGGTTTTCGATGGTGGTCTAGCTTCAACTGACTCATGATCTTAACTATATAAAAATTTTCTTAGTAGTTTGTTACGATAACGAGTCTATACTGAGTTATGTACAAAATTACTTAAATGTGGTCCAGTAAAGATATGTATAGTTTACTTATTTCTATCATTCATCTATAAACTTCGTTGTCCAATCGCCTTCAGCCCAGTCACTCATACAAAGCAACGTAGAACTCACCGTATATGTTCGTCGGTTCAAGTTGCTACACTTTATTAGGACAGAAAAATCCAAGAGTAGTAGTAATAATAACCCTTACCTATTCATCGAAGAATAGAATGTACCACCTAATGAAGTCCCCTAGTTTAATCCGCCTATGGTAAATCCCAGTAAAAGAGCTTAGTAAAAATGTAACTTTAGTCACAGTTAATTATGTAATACCAAAAAAATATGAACACTACAAGCCAAAGTGTCTGTTTCTGAGTAAAACAAAACGGTTACAAGTAGCACTCACAACAAAATGGTATATTAAATAACAAAGTGATAACAGTTGTTATGAAATAAATGTTACTTGTAATCTTCTAAGTAACAACCACATATGAGTTCACTTGATTAACGAAGGTTCTTCTGCACGTGGTGGCTCCAACGACGTGATGAGAAAGATTAAATCCAACAGTATTATTCAATAATAATCCGGGTCAAAACTCCGGCGCAATGTAGAACGGTCTAAAAGGATATTATAACACGACTACAGCCTCCATTCACATGCCGTGGCCAATAAAATAAAAGAACAGACGATAGAGATAGCGTTTATTTTAATAACAGAGGTAGTGTGTATTAGTATTAGTACAATCATATCCGATTTTTACCATTGATACAGCAAAACAAAAGATATTGAATATAAATGTGATTACATATACGGTGTCACGAATAAGGAAAAAGTGTAGTCTTTATTTTGAAATTACAAAAATCATTGAATATACATATCACTATAGGCCTCATTGCTAATTTTATCCATAAACCAAATGATATTGAATACTATGCTCAGTACAAATAAACCTCAATGTTTAATTTTAAGAAGGATAATCAATTTTTATGTTGACATCCGCCTCCGCCACCCTCACATCTTCCAAAAAAATCTGCTCAATCGGACCCAAATCAAAAGTGGGAAATTTGTATAGGAATGAGGAAAATACGTAGATACATCTTCATCAATAGCCTTGCTTTATTCATTTCATCGAGCCATTTCAGTCTTGTTCAGTTGAACAATTAGCAGGAAGCAATTATTTCACAGACATAATCAAAAACCATATCAGTAGTAACATATAAATATGTTGTGCAAGACATAACAAATCTCAATTAAAATAATTTAGATGCATTTTCTGCAACGATGATAGCCTATTGGTTAAAGCTGCCGGCTCCAATCCACCAAATCATAAGCTAGAACCCTCCGTCTTTTTGTCCACTTCATTCCAGCTAAATAAATAGAGTACAATTAGGCGGGCGAACAAAAAGTAGTCGAATATATAACACCTGTAATTGATGTTAATCAGTTACATGGTATTTATACAAACACAATGTTATATTTTCATTAATAGTGAAAAGACTTATCGTTTCCCTGTCTCTCCCATGCTTGTTATTTCTGTTGAATTTTTTTAGAATCCAATTTATTGATGACTTCAGTGAGTCAAGGTAAAAAGGAAAAAATACTAACATCATACGAATCCGCATTTACTCCTACATTGAAATGGAGAAAGAATCAATTTATATGTAACAATTCTAACACTACGACCACTACTACTAACATATTGACCACTGGAAATGATGTATCAAATGCTACATTTTTATCTTATCCTCATCAATGTGATTTAATGACACAGTCAACCACTAAACATCAATATATGTCACCAAATGATTGTATTAATAAATCCATAAATGATAATAGTAATGATTTAAAGGAAATTAGTTTTATTCCTTTGTCAAATATAAAAATGGCATTGACTGAACGAAGGAAATCATCTTATCCCGATTTATTCATGCTAAACACTAATCAAAATGTTACAACAAATCATGCTATTGTCGTATTACCAGAACGTTCACATTCTACTCGATCATCTCGTACATCAGCGCGTCTTCGACCTGATAATAGTTGGATTATGAATTATGATTCTTGTATAGATAATACTGTTACTTCCAATTCATCGAATTCTATTAGTACTACTAGCAATACTACTACTACAACTAATCATTACACTATAACGAATTCATGTTCACTCTTCACTAGTTCCTCACATTTATCTTCTAAAGCAAATCGTACTCATGATTCACCATCAGTCGTCGTTCCTCAAATTTCTGATCAATCTGTAATTTCATCAAAGTCTGTTCATAGTTCATTATCGTCGAATAACAATGAAAATATGAAAAGTGAGTGGAATCATTTACAAATAAAATGCTCAAAATCCCATAATCGGATGTTTAGTAAGTGTCCTCGAACAGTTAGAATCGAATTATCCCATGAAATTTTCTTCATCCTCATCATTATCTTTAACTGTCAACAAATTAACAACGAAAACAACACCTATTTATGTTACTACTACTGATAGTTGTAGTCATGTTTACAGTATTAGTGGTAAATTCTCAAATTCATCGAATCCCATGTTAACTAAGTTAAATTCAGGATAATAATTTCATAAATAACGAAAAATAATTTTCTAGTAATAATAGTAACAACAATAATACTATTTTTTAACAGTAGTAATATCGTGGTGTATGTTATTTGTTTTGACAGATATAAGTAGTACCTGGCACCAATCAGAAGTGGAATGTCTGCTAGCAGAAGGTTAAGAAGATTGAAATGGAGAGAAGAGAGAAGTAAACTGAAAGCTATCAAGATAACAGTAGGAATGAAGGGACAATGGAGCTTGTAAGAGACGATTAAATGAAGATATGCAGATGATGTGTGATTTTCACATTTAAATAACTCACTGTGTAATTTTACAATAAACAATAAATTCAAAAATGAACAATATTTGAGCGAACAATTGTTTTCAATAACTTCATCATCAGGCTCTACAGTTATAAGTCCATAATTATAATATTTTACAAAGTCCAAAATGAGGCATGTATTAATGAATTTGACAATGTTATATGTTAAAAATGGTAAACGTTTGCATCTGTTACGACATATATATACTTTAAAATTG
>NC_031497.1:18954520-18957986 GCF_000237925.1 Schistosoma mansoni
TTTCTACTAGGTATTTCTTAACGAACTTATCCGGGTAGCCATTCCTTCGCAATGTATTTTTCAGTATATCTATTTCACTCTCAACAGTGTCCTCAGAACATAATAGCTTGATTCTGTGACTGAGACATTTAACCAAATTTATTTTATACTGAAGAGGAGTGAAGCTTTGGAAATGGGTATACTGACCCGTCCATGTATTCTTTCTAAATGTATTTCGTTTGATGGAACCATCTCTCCTTCTAGAAAGTAGGACGTCGAGGAAAGCTATACTATTGTCTTTCTCTTCTTCGCTGGTGAATTGAATTGGTTATCCCATCAAGTCTTCGTTCATAGCGATATAATTAGTACTAAGGGTTTTTCATTTCTGATTGTTATATGAGATTCCTTAGTGGATAGCCTCTTCATGTCACTTAGTCATAAGATTTCATTATAGATTATCATTAATTACTTGGATATCTATTGAGTTAACTAGAAATCACTTATTTAAACCTTTATTTACATGATTCAGATTGACAGTTGTATTGGTTACTGTACTTCAACTGAGTTTTGGTGAATCATTCTAACATTTGATACTCTATTTAATTTGATTTAACCAGTCATGTAGTATAATTCATTAACCGCTTACATTGCCAACGATAAAAAGTCAGCAAGCCACAACGTAGAACTTGGTACTTATGTACATCAGTTCAATTTACCACATCTTATTAGCAGAACGAGATAAAATTGTTAGATCAAATCCTGGAATAGTAGAGTAGATAACAGTATCACCACACCCTAACCCTTCAAACTTGTATAGGTAGGAAATGTGTTACACTAATATACTATCATTATTGATATCGCTGTGTTAAATTAGATTAAGTCGATATTAAATGGTAGATTCTATAGTATACTATAGTGGTTAAATTTATTTTTTTTTAAAGAGAAAATCCAAAAAAATAGAGAAAATAGCCTCATTTCAACAATATCACATGGTAAACGGTTTTCATTACTTGACGTTTAAAGTTATTGATTCTTTAAAGAGCAAAATAAAGCACTGAAGATGAAGTAAATGTTAGATGGTTGTAGGTAATCGGTGGGAGACACTCTAAATCTAGGTCTCTTGCCAGCTGTCACTCGTCATCATGGCGTACCCTTAATTTTGAGGAAATCGATACTCCCTGTAGGCCTCGAACCCACATCAACCAGCCTGATATGTTACTACTAAGCTATTTGTGCTCCAAATGACCTCTTGTAAAGCAGATATTCCTAATTGTGTTGGTCACTGACTATTAGCATCAAATTATTTGTCTAGTTATTAGCGCTGATCGATAATACGGCAGGAACCCAAGACCTTTTCCAAATGAATGATAAACAGTTTAACCCAATGATATTAGTAATGTAGCTGATCAAATTGTCGATTAAAAGTAAGATTGCACTGTCAACGATATATATATATATATCAACCCTTTACTAATTCACTTTTTTCCCAATTTTCTTGATTAATGAAGTTGGTTTACTTGTTTAATTTTTTTCCCTTGCCCTTCTCACCTTTCTGCACTTTTTCTAAAATGTTTTTTCTTTTCATTTCGTTACAGTTGGTTCTGTTCCCAGTTCTGATTACTATACCAAAAATCACAACTACAAACCAATTACTACTACTACTTATCGTCCGTTACGTCATCTGATTAATAACTGGCCTCCACCTCAACCAATCGATCCAATCCAAGTAACTGAATCTTATTGTACATAAATCTGGGCTATTCTGTCAAATGACTTGCTTTCCTCTATTTACTCCCCACCTCTTTCCTTCTCTCTCTGTTCTATGCTCCAATTCTGTGGTATTTCGTTTAATAACAATGACGAAATATCATTCTAAGACAAAATGTAGATTATTATTATTGATTGAGGACAGCAACAACATCATACAGAGTAGTTGAAATACGTTTGTTCCTTCTTCTTACACCCATCACAACACTTGTTATTTAACCAGTGAAATATATACCAGTATTAAGTGTTTTGTACATCCATTAATTTGAAATCAGCACAATAAAATTCCCAATATTTATTTGTGTATGTATGAATCACATGGAAATGAGTAGCTTTATTTCATGATATTTGATTATCCAATGACTTAATATGATAACGTACATATAAATATTTCTATCCTCTCTCACATCAGATTTCATCATAGTCGTTTAGTCTGTTTGTTTCAGAGAATTATGCTTCTATTTCTTCGTTGACCAGAAATTTCCTTATCTTATGAAACAGTTTATATATGTATGTACACTAACTTACATTCAACCAATTAATAATCAACTGTAGGTTTTATCTCTTGAATTTTGCAACAGTAATACATGAAACTCTATAGTCATATTTGTTATGTTTTGTGTTGGATTCTTTGTGTAAGTTATTTGCCAAATATGGCGTTTGGTTATTTCACCTTCAAACCCACTAATCATCATACCCTTTATGGTCAGGTTCATTGTGTCATGTGCAATCTATATGTAGTTGATGTATTTAACATGAAATATGTGAGCAGAAAAATATCACTATTCAACCGAAATGATGAGAAGATGGAGGTTTAGTGTCTGAAAGTGAACATTTTTAATTCTAAATTCACTGACTCGATTAGGTACTTGGCCATGAACCATATTCGAGTTATGAGGGCTAATGACACTACGCGGTTGCTCAAATCAAAATGGAGTAATATTCGAACCTGGAACTTGCCTACATTGACTGAAAGTTGTACCCCTAAATCACTAAGCCACTTTAGTGAACAACTGTCTCGTACTATTGTTATCGTTAAATTATATTTTTTTATTAAAAGTAAACACTCCTTATCGTTTTTATAGGTAGATTGACTAAATGGTGAAGTTTATGAGAATTTTTTCTTGTGTAATGATTGATCGATCCTGGCGAGAAGCATCAATGTGATTATATGGTAGTGTTAAGTTAATTGATATCATGCAAATCACCATGATAACTGATACTCATTACACATATTTATAACATAAAAGATCTGTGGAAAATTTATTCTTCAAACCTATCCACAAGCAATTTCAGAATTGTTACAAATCAACAAATATTCAATAAACACTTAAAGAATAAAGCTTGTTGTGTTCGAAGATGCTTAAATTATGGGTGGCCCCCAAATGCCCTGGTACGGCCGAGAGTGGGGAGAGTCCGCTCTCCTTCTCGAAATGCTCCCACATGGCCACGCAAATATATAGCCTCTGCTAGGGAAGTCCTACTCACTGCCTTCTCGTGGCACCGGTGTTGTTTACGAAATTGAGAGGACGAAAAGCGAATGTCCGGCGCTTTAACAGGGTTGGTGGACATGGAGGGTCCACCTAGGGGAGTTGGAAAACCCTGATTCCAAACCAATGGTGCACATGGGCTCCATTATCCTGATGGAACGAATGGCGTATGAACCAATCGTTGGTCACCGGCTACCATGGGACTGCATCTCCTCACGATGCTCCACTGC
>NC_031497.1:18958186-19017098 GCF_000237925.1 Schistosoma mansoni
CTCACAACCACATTTAGCTTGATATCGTATAATTGTTATTTTCTATTTTATGGCGTGTTGTAGTCTAGTCTGCTTGCATATTAACTACGTATGCCTGAAATATATGATTCATACGGTAGAAGCTGAGATCGCCTTTTGGACTCGACGGGCGGGGCTAGGCGAGAAGGACCAATAAGGATTCAGAGTTGACGCAAGGCTGTTATGATGTGTCGTTGGTTTACCACAAAAACAAGGTCATATAAACTGGCATTCGGATTGATGATTTTGTGACGTGATAATTAACGGAGCAAGTCACAACAATTACGATCTTGAAACACCGAACTCGGTGACTTGGATATGTATTACGAATGTCTTCTCTGCAAATTAATTCAGACCACAACACGCCATAAAATAGAAAATAACAATGATACGATATCAAGCTAAATGTGGTTGTGAGTGTGAGGACTGTAACCAACAAATTGGGAATAACTTAAGAATAGTCAGTTGTATAATTATAGCCGATAGGTTAATTGAAAGCTTATGATAAAAGGAATATCAATATATATAATCTAGTTACTTGACAGTTATACAGTAAGAATATATGTATAATAACAGTCTATAAATAGTTCTCGGAAGTTACCCATAAATTAATCTTCTTCGGATGCACCAATGACATCAATTGAATTATCGTCATTCCGTTCGAACACACGTTACCGAATCTTCACATTACTAACATGGTGTTGTAATTGAATGTCAGCAATCGTTCGGAGAAAACGATGACCAAACACAGAAAGTCGCTTGTCATTCTCAACTCTGAGGTCAGATTTTTCAAGCATAAAACAAAACAGCTCTCATTGACTCGTCATAAATTCGACCTTCAACGGCAAGACTAACATCGAGAAGTTCTGGAAAAATTCGCCTAAACCGCTCTGGCTTTCACTATACGTAGCTACATATCCATTTCTTAAGTGAACTGGTTTTACCACTCATTTAAAACTAAGTTGCTACAGCAGTCTATTCAAAGATTGAAGCGTTGTTTCTAAAAGTTGGAAATATCTATACAGTAAAGCTATTCGATAATACATGTATCCGAAGAATCTATACAACATAGCTGTAAATATTAATCAATTGACATAGTTTGGATACTTTACACAAACACATAACTCATCAACATATGAATCTGGTCCAGAACGAAGTAAGGTGACCAAACTAAAATTTTGCATCGGATCACAATTCCGTTAATCTTAAAGCTAGTGTTTTCAAGGTAATTTGGATACAGATTTGCGAGTCATAATTAGTGCAGTATGACTAGAACTCAACCATATTAGGTGCGATATCTTCATTTTTCAGCCGTAGACGTCTTATCATTCCGTCTCAGAGTGATTTCGCATCTACACTTTTTTGGTAATTTACCACTATTAGTATCTGTACCCCTAAGATTTTCCATTTTCTTTCGCTTTAACAACTTAAATCGACATATTCTCTGAATTGTGATATAACGAATGGTTTAAAATATGTTTATCACCCTAGATACACTACGATAATACGTTATATCAGATCAAGGGTTCATGACCCCGAATAACACTAGATAGTAATTTACTCAGCATAGTTACAAGCAATGGAACTTGAGTAGGAATCAATAGGAGGAAGGGGAACCACATATTTAAGTCAATCAGGCTAAGTGCCTGTTTGTCCACGCTCAGCGACCAATCACATTTTACTCTCACTACCATATATTAAATTGTATGATGCCTCGTACAATACAATACTAATTAGACGATTGTAAGGCTTATATTTAATCAGAAATAATATCGTTAGCCGAAGTCGTGACCTGAAATATGAGAAAATGTATCTCATCACAACGGAATTCTCCCAACCTCAAAGTAAAACCCACCTAGTGATTTATAACTGTTCACTTGATGAGTAAAGGACATATTACTAGAGAAAATCGAAAATATGTACAATTGAATTACCATTTGTGATAAGTGCAGTCAAAGAAAACGTATCAGTAAACAGTCATGATTATTCTGATTAGATAATTCAATTACTCTATATTACATCGCATCAGTCCATAATAAAAGTATTTGAACAAAAAGTTCTAAATAAAAGAAGCTAATACATACAGATAAGGAGCATAGGAAGAAAGGATTTTGTGGTATTAATCCATAGGCTATCACAAAATTCTTGTGTGCACAATAAAACCTGAAATTTTTTTAAGACAACAAAAATAATGAGGATTACACATCGTTATCATATAACGTCAAAAGGAAACTGATAGAAAGCAGAAAAACAAATAATAAAAGTTTGGTTAACTATTTCATTATCATCACTCCCTTTCAGCTGAGGCAATCAATCATACAGGTTTTTTGGTAAGAAGCTGAAAATAAAACATAAAATTAGGGAGAGAAATCATAAACACACACGAAAAATAAATCTCCACATAATTACTTTTTAAAAATATTTAGAGGCAAATAATCCAACCGAATAAGTTACTTAGTTTCTGGTCAATTTGCTAACTTCCAACTGCATATATTTCTGTGCAGTAGATTTACAGTATTCAAATAATAGAAAACAGTCAAAATAAGCATACAGTAGGACACATTAGTTATGCATAAAAATAGAAACAAATGTAACTGATAAAAAGACGACAACTATTACGCTAAACATTGAAAGAGGGAGTATATGAAATATGAAGATCTGAACATGCTTAATTATCTCTGTTTATCCGAGTTTTCTGAACATTGGCTAATCATAATAACGATTCTCGATTGCTGTCGTCAAGATCACTTGGAGTTACGTGTTTGCTTCCAACAGTACGATTGTGACGACTAATCTCGGAACTCTTCGGTTTGTTTTTTCTTGGAGATGGTGATAGTAAAACCAGTTTGCTCCCCATTAAACCTGATGTGACCTGAGTCATATGCCTTGGTACAGAGGAGACAAAAGAAGGAGGTCTGTCAAAATCAATACGTTCATTTACACGTAGCGAACACCCATCAGATAATAGTACACGTACGATACGTAGTATATTAATAGCATCATCTAAACCACGATGTCGCTGGCCAACAAAAGACAAACCCAAATCATGTAACATAACATTCAATGTTATACGATAACGTGATGGAAACTTATAGAAAGCGCGAAATGATTTGGTCAAGTTAATCCATATATTGACCCAACTAGGCATAGATATATTAGACAGACGACATTGAATACGCATAAATTTACTCATATCTGCACTACAATCACATACAATGGCACATCTCTTGTTGGCCAGTTTATGTCTTTTGAACAGCCATTCTTCAATCTGTAATAAAACGTAGGGAAACGGTTGAGCGTTATCTACTTGGATTTGTTGAATCTGTGTTAGATCTGTACAAAATTCACTAAGGTCTGGATGTAATCTTGGCTTACAATAAGCATGAAATACACTGACACACTTGCGTAACCTTGTACTATATAGTAATATGGGAAATTCGATGATTTCATGTGGATAATCGGCGTCAGTGGTTATCTTCTCTTTTGATTCACAAGTAGCTTCCAGGTCAATAATTAACAAGTAGTCATAGAATGTATCTGGTGTCAATATAACTGGTTTTTGTAGTTTTGTCGTCGTTGTAACTGATGGGTTCCTCAGTCTGTGTCTATCATTCCTACAGTTGTTAATTATTTGAGAGTTTAGATTCACTTCGCCAAGAACAGTACTATCATGACCGCCGTAGCTGCAACCGTTATTCTCATCTCCATCATCATCACTGATTTGGATTCCAATATTGTGATCAATTGATTGTGCTACACGTGCCCGTCGCACAAACTCTTGTAAACGACGTTTTAATACGGTAGTGTTTCCCAATTGATTTAAATTATGATCATATAGACAAGTGCGCAGATTATCTAAAGACATATTGTTTATACGGCTATTACAATGACTCAAACGATCTCGTAGAAATATAGTCCACATTTCTGTTATAATTTGTATACCAGGTGGAGAAAAAGCAAGGGATGTTGAAGAGTATGGCAAAGATGCCAAACTATTATTGAAAATTGTACGACGTTCAACATCCAAAGGGATGATTTTACCATCATTGTTTTTAACAGGTCCTAAATAAACATCACTAATCGATGTTCGAGCTAATAATTCTTCTAGATTATGCAATTCAATATCTGACTCCGAAGATTGTATAAACGATGAGTCCTGATCGGTTTGTCGTATTTGTAAATTTACACTAGCCGTTTCGTCTAAACCATCATCCATCGGCTTTTGAATGTACAGCTCATCACCATGTTGTTGCACATTGTTTTGCGTCCCGTTTTTAAATGGACGGAGCAAACCGTTAACTTCATAATAATCATTATCGAATGCCTCTAGAATAGTATGATTAACATTATCTGTATATCCTGGCAGCAAATTTAACGGTACACTGGCAGATGGATTCATTGTAATTGAAAAATTGGAATGAATAAGATAATTGATCGGAGAGTAAAGAGATTATAATTATGGTCAATATTGGGACGAACTGGTTATTAATGATTTACAGAATTGACGACAGATAATCGAAATTACCTGACAATCATAAACATTTTGCAACGAACAGTGAATATGCACAAAAATAAATATGGTATTGATGAAGATCTATATGATGATAATTAGTTATATGGGAAAAATGTTTAATACAGAAGACACCATACAGTTGTTAGTGGATAATTTTCACGATTTGTCGAAAGATAATGCGACAGTCTATAATTAATCAAAATGACATGAATATTGTGAAAAAACTTCCCCTTAAAACAGGCTTTGAACTTTGCAATGATTACAAAGTGAGATTTATTTTTAGTTGCTACAGTAAGTAAAAGCTTCTTTCTTGAGTAGATTTGATGATGGAACTAGACACAATAAAAATGATGAATAAATTGTAGGAGTTGGATAACTGCTGGCATGACATGTGATTTGTTGATGAATATGTCCAAGTTGTACAGTAGTTTTTTTTCAATTATTCGGTGAATAACTACCAAAACATTAATTAGGTGGATATACTATGGATAGACTATCGAAACAGGATTAAAATACTGTTTGGAACTTGAAATATCAAAGCAACAATTGTGTATAACCATATTATAATAGGATTAGTTGGCTAAAAACGAATAAAAAGGAAGTTAATGTGATAATAACGGTTCAAAACTAAAGAGTACAACACAAAATACTCGTATTTTGATGAGCAACAGACAGGTAATACCCATGTATGCAGTAATAATCAAGAAAGAAAGCAAATCATTAATCAAACACAAATAGAACAAAAATAAATAAAGCCAAGTACACATCAAGAATATAATACGGAATGTGCATATATACCCATAGAACTCAAAATTATCTGAATGGTGTTTTGTAGCTATATTTGTTCGATTTGAGTTCTATATTCCCCAAAAAACAAACTAATAAGTTTTTGATGGAACAAAGAAGTAAAATCTCACCTTCAAACATAATAATTGGATATTCTATGTAATTGGTAATATACCACTAAGATACTAATAGCATACAATGCATTCGTAGATCACTAATAATTTAAGCAACTTTTACTAGTACGGAAATCTATAGTAACTGTCCTTTATTCGGAAACGTAGAGGTAAAATTAGTAAATGACCCTGGTTTACGAAGTCCCTAAACAGAAAAAGACAAGCTTCCGAACGGTATTGCACCAGAAAACCGTCACATACAATTAGGGAATTAAGGTAAGATTACCTATGCCTCTTCAACTTCGTCGATAGTCAACAAAGAGATTACCATTGAGGTGCGGTAGATTAAGCCTCTGGTCTAACCTGTTAGCGTATATCCAATTTCGTATTAGAAAAACCTCCAAACGCCCGTAATTCAGCAAGTATTGATTCATAATTTAATTAACAAAAAGAACTTATTTAACTTAATTTAAGCAATTGATTTCACTGTTATCAATGTCTCACAAACTGTCTTGATTAATTTAATAGTTTCGTATATGCATATAGATATTACTGTATATTAGAGTAAAGCCTGATGAGGATCTAATCGAAAACAATATTGTTCGCTTATATATGTTGCTTCAACTTAATTTACCTTAAATTATCTAAACTGTTTCTGCAATTATATGTTACTCTTGTTCACTTATTTTTGATCATACTCCTTTTTCCCTCTGTTGCATTATAACTTCATTTTCTAGTGTGGCGCATAATTACTTTAGTGTTCGGTTGTACCAGTAACCACTCGTGTTCAGTAAACAAATAAAAAGAATTCGGTTACGATTTTCTTACGTTCAGCAAAACCCGCGGAAATACATGTCTTCACAAGGGTAAGATCGGATCCCAAGCAGTAGCCCCCAGATGCCCTGGTACGGCTGAGGGTGGGTACAGTTAGCTCTCTCGAAATGCTCTGACATGTCCACGTGCATACAACCACTGATACGGAAGTCCTACACACTGTTTCGTCGCGGCATTAGTGTTGTTTACTAAATTGGGAGGACGAAAAGTAAATATCTGGTGCTTTGAGCGGGTTGGTGGATATAGAAGATCCATCTAAGGGAGCTGGAAAACCTTGACCCCAAACCAAAGATGTATACGGGCTCCAGAATCCCGAAAGAACAAATGGCGTACGAACCAGTTACTGGTCACCGGCTACCATGAGACTGCATCTCCTGACGCTGCTCCACTGCCCTGTGGATTAGGCCTTTAGATCGAAGGCTCGGGGTGTGCCCCCTAAGAAAACCACCTGCTCCTGTTCTGGGACCCGGGCAGTATCGCAGCCCACACATAAACCAGGCGACTTGTGTGACGCATATATATTCGGTGCTACTTTGTACCAATATTTATGTGTTTAAATAAATGAATAATTCCAACGATAGCCTATGGCGACATATATTCGTGTCTGTTTTAGTCATAGTTGCCAGGTTAGATAATGTCTTCCCTTATGCCAAAGTATCTACCTGGTAATAATAATCGGTCATCTGAGCTTGGTTGCAGTAGACAGACACCGTTATGTTTGTTGGTTTAGGACACCAGAAGATACATCTAAATGTTCTTCACCTTAACTTGGCCTGCCGACCAGTGTGTCAGAATCACCTATTACAACTACTACTTTCATTCCCGGAGTTCTGAAGATCATAAAACTTCCTGTAAAACTCATCGTTTCCATATATTGTTTGAGGCTATGTATATTTTTCTAGCTGCCTCACCACTTTAGTGCCCTGTGTGGACTCCATGAATGAGGAAGATGACTGCATGGTGCTTACTGGACATGTATCCTATCTACATCTCCACATATTCTGTCAACTGACCGCGTTAATACATGGGTAGATACAAAATGTCGAATATAGACTGTATTCAAAAAACCTTTCACCTATGCGAATAAGCAACAGATGAAACATACGATGCCGAGAATACAAAGGGCGTTGGAGTCCGGTAACATACTTTTAGAAAATAATAAGACTGCTCAATTTTGATTAACCATATAAGAAATACTAGCATATTAACATATATATACCGTGCGCACCCAGAAAAATGCTTGTGATTAAAATTAAGTAATTAAAAAGGCAAAATATATGGACACACAGAAAAATCTAGTAGGTCCTCTGCCCAGAAACTAGATGAGCTCACGTGGATCGCCAGACCATCTGAACTGTACTCATTGAGACATAAGTAGGAATGACGAAGTAACGGTGAACACCTCTTTCCAATTTCTTACCGCACACTTGGGACGGACAAGGAATAAACAACTGTCAATAAGACTCTAGTGATTTAGAGCCTGGTTTCAGACTTCGTACCATAGCTGCACCAGCAACACCACAAGATAACTCTGAATACACGGAAGGTATACATATAGGAGCACAACTATAAAAACACTTTTACTTTTGGAAAAGCACAACGTACACACCTAGAATGAAAGTCCAAGAAGCTACTCGTCAAACCGAAAAGCTAAATGATTATTATCAACCACTGCATATTCAAATACATTTACAACATTCGAATTACTGATGATTCATTACACACAAATCTCGCCCTGAGTAAGCATACAAAGTAATATGGACATAGTATGCTGATTTATTTTATTTGAACTACTTGTACATGCAGTGTTCATACCTTATGTTTTTCTTTGAAAATGTCCTACTGAGACATTTCAGATAGTGCCATCGGGAAACTAGTAAATAGGTATGAGCCGAAAGGTTAAAATTTAAAGTCAGTAATCTATCCTAAACTGTATGAATAAACACGAGACTTACAGTAAGACGTGATCGATAAAAACAACAACTAGTCATCTGGCATGACACTGTTGACCTACAGATGCCCGCTGTTTACAAGATACTATTCAAGCCCCAATGTATCAATAGTCCAAATATAAAAATAAAAGGGTCTAAATGGTTGTAGGCGTAATACAAGTAGCTTTCAATTTAATGGAATTTCGTACCTTATAGAGGTAGACCACCGATACCTCCAGGTATGGACCTAGATATATTTGAAATACAAAAGAGAAATATTGGTAAATCCTAATTAAGTATTGTGCTGATCTCACAAGAATACTTTGAGATGCCTCTTCACGACCCCTAGGAAGCCACTTGGACCACCTAGGCCGCCAACGAATTTCAAAATTGGATTACTCCTGAAGAGTATTAGGTATGCCTACAGTCACAATTGATTGATCACTGGGTGGTGATAAATGTCATGCGTGTCAAGTCCTTCTTAGTGCTGATCGAATGCTATCGGTCAAGTTACAATGTGGCCACCAGTCTAGGTGGCTCGACACTGCGTGCACTATGTTGAGATAAGATGGTGGTTGGAGGTGGTCAACAGAAAACCCTGGGCCCGCGTTTTGTGCTACTTGGCACTCGTCAGCAAGGTGTACCTGTAACCCTGAGGAAACTGATGCCCCCTGACGGATTCGATCGCGTGTCACTCAGCTTCACAGTCAGAGACGTTACCACTGAGCTATTCGGGCCGCGACCGACCTCCTGTAGCACTGAGATGTAATCACAATTGATTGATCACTGGGTGGTGATCAATGTCATGCGTGTCAAGTCCTTCTTAGTGCTGATTGAATGCTATCGATCAAGTTGCAAGGACTCATTGAGAACATAAAATAGATAACTGAATTAAAATCTAACAAATTGTGTCATTTTGTAATTCAATTAGTTTTTAATATAAATTTACGATTATTCACATTTAATATAGATGTGCCTACAGTCCATTATTCTGTGTCGTGGTTCCTCTTTCCAGATGTTCCTCCTAAATTTTCTGTTGAGACTGAGCTTAACTTACCATTTAAGTGCTGCTCAGAAGTAACTGAGATGACGTAAGTTATCACAAAACACACCCATCAAAAAATTCCTCATAAATTAAAAACCAAAATAGAAACAGAATTGGAATTTTCAATAGGTTCCAACCGGCTCACCATATGATCTGTTAACCAATCTATTTCCAGCTCATTAGAATGCTCTATCTTTTGAAAAATCATCAGTCTCAGTTCGTAAAGAATATGAGACCAGGTGACGTGTGTTGGTCCCGTCAATGATAGTCTCTCAGCTTACCCAAAATTCCTTGGTATGAACATGGGACTTCTATAACGTGTGGAGGTAATCAATTCCACTAGTTTTTGAATCAACAAGAAAGTTGATAGTCGTCTGACAAGTAATTTGTTTTGGGATTATAAACATTTCATCAATTCACTGATTTGGAAGACAAAAAACTAAAACATTTACCATCAACTAACTTAAGAACTCTGATCAAGTCGCATCTGGCACTTCTTTGCGACAATGTAAATAGATTAAGTTTAGCCAGTCTATCATAATATGGGAGCTTCGCTTTCTCAAGAGTCAGTTTGCTTGCTGTTCCTCAAACTTTTCAACACCTCATTGACACATCCCAGATAAGGGCCGGATGCTGGCATTCAATACTCGGGTTTAGCACGAACGAACACTGAAGACATAGTCAAATGGGTCTGAATATGGACGTGAATAAAAGCTCTACTCACTGATCCGAGAGTTCTCGAACCTTTGGTGGCCATCTCATGGTAGTATGTAGTAATTTTTAAGTCTTATCGAATGGTGAATCTCAGGTCATTGTGTATATGCACAACAGGTAGCTTGATGTTATTCACCATCTATGCATCCTTACCTCGGTGACCAATATGAGTCACAATGCACTTATAAGCGTTTACTGCCTTTCGGAAAGGATCAGATTTTTTGTCTAGACACGTAAACAATATCTTCTAAATAATCTTCTCCAAGACCTTAACAACCTCATTGTTGAGCTCGGCTACCAACACCCGATTTACCTCACGGTTTGGACTTTGGCAAACCAAATCAATTGCTAGCTCTTTTCCTATGGATATCAAGGGTAAACTAACTGATTCACACATTCTACCCCAATCGGATATGTTAAAGATGATGGTCAAGCGTATGGTTTCTGGGTTTTGTCTTGCCTTGTCAATGGTATTAGCTACTCTCATTCAAAACTTCGATTCACTTACATCATGATGATAGAAAGGTCTAGCTCTATTAATTTCACCAACCCACTAATCTATCAAAGAAACTGATTTGAAGCCATCAAATTTATAAAACACAATACCTTGAAATTGTTAGAAATATCCTGATATTCAGTCATTCGTTTATTATTCTTCTGTATGTATCGTCATTTTCAGAATAAACAACAGAAGATGCAGACGCTGTTTTCCGATCTGTAGAGTTTAAAGTCAATACTTTTTGGAAATTATATTCAGCATCAAACATTGATAACGATTTTATAAGAGCAGAAGACGCACGTTTACTCAGTTCTATGAGTTTGCAATTGTGCTGGTTCCTAACCACACGGTCTTTGAAGCTGAATACATAACTGCAGAGGAGATTTACACTCATTTATGTAACACTTAGAGGAGGTCAAAAATGGTGGACTTAGGAATAATTGTTCTGTATGGTGTGGCTCAGCTGTTCAGGTGTGATCACCTCTTGCATTTTGTATCGAGTATATTACTCTCTTCCCAGTGTTTTCCAGAAGCTCTAAGCATCGTACTGCTGACTGTCACGATGGGACGAGTCAGGGCAAACTATGATGTGACTTCCACATCATGAAAAATATACAATTTTTGGACTAGGTCTATCATTATAGTAAGAGATAAATTTACTGATACCGAACGAGATTACCGCGCGACGTGACCTGAGAATTATCTCCACTGAATAACCATTACAGAAGTTCACAACTCCTGTCCTGAACTTATTAGATGGAGATGATATACTAATTGTCCCTGTTAACCTTGCATACATTTCGTCAACTGATCCCATCAAAGAGAGCAGAGATAATAAGTTTTAAAAGGTACATATATTATATTCAGACAATTTAGCAGATCGGTTACTATTATTATTAATGGCTTTATCCAGCATTATACGTTTAGTACAATACGGAATTCCTGACATACAATAGTTCAACAATTTCCGCCCCCCCCCTAAGAAAAGAGAAAAACAATCAATAACCGCATGCGTATATACATGGTGAAAGTGAGTAACTATGCATGGCGCGAGTCCCATACACGTTTGGAAACTGGTCTATAAAACCCCGATCAGTGTATTAAGAGCCACTGAGATTTTATGGTTAACAAGCGGTAATCAGTATATAAATACAAATACACGTTGTTACCTACACTCAAATCAGAAGGAAACATATGTTGATGAATATTTTTACCCGTGAAAATACGTACTATGCGATTACTACAGGTTACATAGACACATCTAGTAGTCTGCTTTCTTCTGCTTATAAAGGAATGTATGAAAATAGGAATGATAAAAATGAACCTCGCCACAGAAACCCTAGTTTCTTCTAGCCTTACTTGCTTACTTACGGCTGTTGCCCCTTGTCGAGGAGCATAGGTCACAAACCAGCACACTCTATTCAACTTGTCCTGGGCAATCCTTTACAGTTCTTTCAAGTTGCTATTCATCCTATTCACGTCTGCTTCCAAGTCCTGACGAAGTGTGCTCTTCCTCTTTCTGTTTGGCCTCAGGACTCCGTGATATCGCTTGCTTCGTGACTCAGTTTGGCGATTCCTGTAATGTTGCATACATATATATATAACTCCTTAAAAATACTCAAATATCTTTCTGTACTATTCATATCGGACTAACTACAATTATTTGGTGAGCCAATGTTTTTTTCTAATCAACATTACTTCACATGAATCGAAAACCGAGTAGAAAGTAGGTAATAATAGAATAATTCTATTTTTGTACTATTTAATATATATGAAAGTTGGATTTCTGACGTTTCTTGGCTTTATGTAACTCACAAAAATATAATTATTTCATTACTAGTATTTAGCATCAGTTGAGCATTTTCTGTTTTGGTTACACAGTTAAATATATTCCCATTTTCTTGTATAAACACTAGATTTGATACATGTATGTTAACCTGTGGTGTTTGAATGAGCCGATGATTCCCTTGTATTGATGACTGTTTTGATTTTGAATTCCAAATACAGTACATTCGTTCGGGCTCATCTAATACTTCTTGATTAATTTGCGTTATTGCTGGGATTACTAGTTTATACCATAATTCAAATACTTCAAATCATCACATAACCCCAGTTAAATAAACTAACGATGAATAACATTGATGAAATACATACTATGCTTAACTTCGTAAATCGTACATCGGCTGATCATTGCAGTATGAGGTAGAAAATAAAAGTCGAATATATAACTGCTCTGGGTGTTCATACTTCATACAATCAAATTGGAAAACAGATGTAGAGAGATAGATGTGGATTCTCTAGACATTCAAGCCTTCTTAAAATGTCTAAGTATAAATCATCTTATATATATATATATATATATATATATATATATATATGTGAAAAACATAAATAGGTAAGAAACAGACTTATAAGTCAACGTTCAGGGTTAACACTGAATTCTGGACGACGACAAATAACAGAAGTAAACATAGAAGGCCACTGTGGGGAGTAGTGTAACGTCGTGTACTATATTACACCTACATAGCTTATTCTAGTTTCTGGACAAGCCAATTCACCTACAACGTTATGAGTCATATTTTAATCTTGTTAATTATTCGCTTATTGACCTTGACTATTTTTTTTGAGCGTATGTGTATGCACACTTCTTATCCTACCTATCACATGTCTGTCATTCATTTTTGTCTGACTATAAATGTTGATTAATGCTTGCTCATAGCGAGTTGGCTTACCAGCCATCTCCCATGCATGTCATTTTTACTTCGCTCGCTAACATTTGCTCATGTGTTCACTGCCTTCTAGCCTATGTTATTTGTCAATAAAAATGTAGTTGCCGCTTCCCTTTGTCTTCTGATATTATACACCGTTCAGATTGATATAATAACGGTTATCGAGACGATCGATTAACGAAGCACGCCACTACACCACAAAAGAGTGAATCATATTAGGAAAATCCTTAGCCCAAAAATTGGAATTAGTTCACATAGGCGTTATTGTCACATGTATTAATATTCATCATCATAATTATGCCATTGTTAAAGGTTTTCATGCTCTGATAATATGCATGTTGACAGGAAGAAACTTTGACAACCCAATTAATTGTAGCAACTGAACTGCGACAACAGTAACAAATATATCATGTTACAGTAAACAAGGAAATTCTTAAGACTTAAGAAACATTTTATAGTGAATAACAATAGTTGTACGATTAAATGAAATTGTGAGGGATGCAAATAATGACAAAAACTTACGTCAAACTAAATTTGGTTGCTAACGCCAAATTGATTTCAGACAGTTATTTGTCAATGTACTAATCATCGGCTAAAAAACACCGCAATTATTTAACTCTATATGGTTTTGACTTGGTCCCAGGTTTTCAGGTACCTGTGTCTCATAATCCTTTGTATATATCACTGGTATCCACAACAACTAAATACTCAGTGTTTGTTTGACTGGTTGACGGGAGAGGGTTATCCATAATACAATAGAGAATTGCAAACCGGAGATTGTCTTCGGCTTTAGTTCTTCACAACATTATAATTAACACTTAGGAACGAATATGCGGACAGTTAGAAAATCCCAGATGGGAGCAACACATACTCTGGTGTCTGATATATACAAGTAAATACTAAAAACAAAACGGAATAAAATTTTATCACATATTAAACGCAAGTTTGTCGGAAGGAATAAACTGGACTGGAAAGTTGTAGCAAAAAAAACGGAGAAAACACCACATGTTTCAAAAAGTAGCACCAACATTTAGAACATCCCATAAATCACGGCATTTCGGCACACGGAAATATTAAATACTACAATGACAATAAAAAGTTAGAGGAAAACACAGAGAACGGAACAAGCCGTCCACCATTCCTTACAAGGATGGCGTGAACAAAAACTCCTGCTTAATTCTGATTGTAGCAGTGTCAAAATTACTAATTGTACTGTGGTGTGGGCTGCTTATATAGACATAAGTAGTATATATCGGGAGACAGGAATAGAATATCTGGCAGCAGAAGATTGAGAAGACCGAGAAAGGAAGAACAGAAACAGAAAGCGATTGGTGTGAAAATCGAGAAACAATGAAGCCTGAGACAGTTAATGAACATTTTGCAAATGAAGTATCAGAGTATGGTTTTTCTATTTTACGAAGCAACTTTGTAACTTGCGCAACATACGTAGTTGGTTGTTCTCACCTGTGTTATCCTTCACTACAGTACTTGAGATAAAAAATTATTTCATGTTTTTTTTAATGTTCGTATGACTTTACATTTTCTAATCTTCATCCATATATTTTGTTATAAGGTCACACTGTTCTTGGACTATTTTCTTCTTATTATTATCATCATCATATTTTACAGAAACGTAACGTAGTAAAAAAGATACTATAAATTCTTTCTCTGCTATTTTCAATAGAAGTTTATATATATATATATTCTAGCATACAACTGGAACAGTGAGATCCTAACAATTAATTGTCTGTCTTTTACTTTGTTTCACATCAGTTTTCCGTAGATATTTCACATGTACATTATTATTATTACCACATATTTTTGTCTGGACTTATTTTCGTTTCTAGATTTCAAGTGACAGCATATTGTAACTATTATCATTAAGTAGCCTTACGTCTTCACTGGTATACTAGTACATACAATACCTGTGACTTAACAGACAGTCATCTCATTTTTACTGGTTTCATTAAAAAGATGACAACAAGATAAAAATGTCTAAACAATACCATACTTAATTGGTTTTCTGAAAATACCCATAATCCTGGAAGATTGGGAGATAAGTCAGCAAAACATTAATACGAACTATATTGCATACAATCGGACCTTTAGTTAATAGATGCAGAAACAACAGGTTTGAAAACTGTCTTTGATCCATATCCCTTACTCGTTTCAAGGTGTTAACCAATTTTAAAACTTCCACTACATATTTTATGATACTATCCTCAGGCTACTCACAAGTAGCCTAATCAAAAAGGTCAATATTCTTAAGTTTGATCATCTGTTAATATTACGATCGTGTAGTACATTATGTACACAATTTGTATGAATAAATAAATTTACTTCTATCATTCATTATCACGACACTGTTCAAGAGTTGTAATAATCAGAAATCGAGTATATTGAATTGAATAACTTGTTGATAATTGAAACAGTGAGTAATTTGACTCACTTAAGTCAGTAAAATGACCACACGAAAAGTAAATTATAGAGAGAAAGGACTGGTATTAGGGAATGATGGTAAATCAGTTGATCAGGTTGTGAATCTACATCGACTGAGATGGTTAGGCCACGTGTTACGTATGCCTGAACACCGATTACCACGACCCGCAATGCTGACTAGTATTGGGGATGGTTGGAAGAGAGTTAAGGGGGGGGCGGTCAAACGAAAATGTGGCATCAGTGCTTGAAGTCACTAACTTCTAGTCTGAGCCGTGTCGGTAGATGCACACTACTTGGTTGGGGTCCGAGTGACTATAGTAACCAATGGTTGGAGACTCTGTGTGACATGGCTCAGAACCGATCACAATGGCATAGGTGTATACACTCTTTGTCTTCTCTTAAACCGTGAGATTAAAATTCCTTCATATCTGTCTTTCTTCCTGTATATATATCCTTATATACAATCTTTCTTTTATATATTACCACTATTAAATTAACTACTATGAATTCGGTGTTCATCTTGTTGTGCTAATGAGGTATGGCAACTTGGACCGATGCATATGTGTGACTGGTCCTATGTTGTAGCTGACTGACTGGTTTGGATACAGATTCTCATAAATCCCTCATCTACTTGCTTTTACTTCCATAATCCTGACATTGACAAGTTAATAATGTTTTACTTTGATTTGTACAAAATCACGACAACTTTCTAAGATAAAATGCAGACAAGAAATAAACTTAAACAGTTAGTAAAGAACACTTCTTCACTTTTCGATAAATGAAACAGTTTTTGGTAGTTATTTAAGCTTTATCAGTTTGTTGTGAATATCTACCTTCAGATACGCTTGATAAATTCAGAGATACTAACTTCTGATGAATTATGCCGTGTGTAAGTTGCACGACTATTGACTAACCAACGAATTGACCTTGATAACCACTAGATTTTGACCAGAAAAAATCTTTGTCGTAAGTTGACCAATAAAAAAAGTTACACGATAGTTTATTCTCTATATCCGGATTTCTACTTTTACTACACCTTGACAGTAGTTTAAACTCCACCTGTATCCCCCTGTGGGCTACTGTCGGTCCCAAGCCCAGATTAAGGAGGAGGGTTAGGTATGGGGTCAGCGACCCCATCCCGTGGACAAATAACTCGCTAAAAAAGCGCTAACCAGAAAAAATAATTCGAACCACTTCAGCTCTGCCCCGGAAGCCAGAAGGTCTTCATTCAGAAGAGGTATGACGCTTCATAGTGAAAGCCGAGTTCCTACTGAAGTCATGAGGCCGATGCCCCTTCTAACAACCAGAACAACAATTTTTATAGGTACAGGGAACGTCCGGACAATGTGGGAGACCGGGAGAGTTTCTCAAATTGCTGCAGAAATGAGGCGATATATCCTGGAGGTGCTTGGGATCAGTGAAACACATTGGACTCAGGTTGGACAACAACGAATAGCTTCAGGAGAGCTTCAGTTATACTCCAGTGATAAAGAACAAAATGCTCCACATACACAAGGAGTTGCATTGATGCTGTCCAAACAAGCACAAAATGCTCCTACACGATGGGAATTTCATGGACCAAGGATCATCAAAGCCTCCTTCAAAACAAAGAGAGAGGGCATTACAATGATCGTCATCCAATGCTATGCGCTTACCAACGACTACAATGAAGATGTTGAAGATCATTTCTACGATAGACTGCAGTCAATCGTCGAGAAGTGCCCAACAAATGACCTGACCATTCTAATGGGAGATTTAAACGCCAAGGTTGGAATGGACAACACTAGATACGAAGACGTCATGCACGACATGGACTGATTGGGATAAAGGAACGAAAATGGTGAGAGATTTGCGAACCTATATGCGTTCAATAAACTGGTCATAGGCGACACTATATTCCCACACAAACACATTCACCACACCACATGGACTTCACCGGATCACACTTCACAGAACCAAATCGACCGTATCTGCATCAACAAAAAGTTCAGGAGGACTATGGAGGATGTGAGAACCAGAAGAGGAGCTGATGTAGCATTGGATCATCACTTGCTGGTCGCCAAGATGAAACTGAAACTCAAGAAGCACCATCACAAGTAATGGATCACTGTCGATACACTGGATAAAATTGAAGAAAGGAGGAACAGGAAGACAGCTATCAATACCAGCCAAACAAGAGCAGAATAAGCCAAGGCACAAGCCGAATACACAGAAGCAAACAAGCAAGTGACGAGGAGCATCAGAACCGACAAACGTAAACATGTGGAAGATTTAGCGATGACAGCGGAAAAGGCTGCAAGAGAAGGAAACATGAGACAATTGTATGATACAACAAAGAAACTTGCTGGAAATTACCGTAAGCCAGAAAGACAAGTGAAAAGCAAGGAAGGCAAAGTAATCAACGATATTGAAGAACAACGAAACAGATGGGTAGAACACTTCAAAGAACTCTTGAATCGACCAGCTCCACTGAACCCACCCAACATCGAAGCAGCACACACGGACCTCCCAATCGATGTTGGACCACTAATAATTGAACAGATCAGCATGACACTCAGACAAACCAAGAGCGGCAAAGCAGCATGACCAGACAACATCCCGGCAGAGGCATTGAAAGCAAATGTAGCAGCAACTACAAAGATACTCCACATTCTCTTCAATAAGATTTGGGATGAAGAACAAGTACCAACAGACTGGAATGAAGGACTTCTTATCAAAATACCAAAGAAAGGCAATCTCAGCAAGTGCGATAATTACAGGGGCATCACTCTTCGCTCAATACCAGGAAAAGTCTTCAACTGGATATTGTTAAACAGAATGAAGGACTCCGTAGACGCCCAACTTCGAAATCAACAGGCTGCATTCACTAACGATCGATCGTGTACAGACCAAATCGTAACTCTACAGATCATTGTGGAGCAACTAGTTGAATGGAATTCATCACTCTACATCAACTTCATTGACTACGAGAAAGCATTTGATAGCGTGGACAAGACAACACTATAGAGGTTTCTTCGACACTACGGCGTGCCTGAGAAGATAGTCAACAACATACGGAATTCCTATGATGGATTAAACTGCAGAATCGTTCATGGAGGACAGTTGACAGACTCGTTCGAGGTAAAGACCGGTTTCAGGCAAGGTTGCTTACTCTCACCCTTTCTCTTTCTCCTGGTGATCGACTGAATCATGAAGACGTCAACATCTGGAGGAAAGCACGGGATACAATGGACAGGTAGGATGCAGCTGGACGATTTAGACTTCGCAGATGATCTGGCTCTTCTATCACACACGCAACAACAAATTCAGGAGAAGACGACTAGTGTAGCAGCAGCCTCAGCAGCAGTAGGTCTCAATATACACAAAGAAAAAGCAAGATTCTCCGATACAACACAGCATGCACCAATCGAATTACACTTGACGGAGAAGCTTTGGAGTATGTGAATACATTTACGTATCTGAGCAGCATCATTGATGAACACGGTGGATTTGATGCAGATATGAAGGCGCGGATCGGCAAAGCAAGAACAGCATATTTACAACTGAAAAACATCTGGAACTCAAAACAATTGTCAACCAACACCAACATCAGAATTTTCGATACAAATGTCAAGACAGTTCTACTGTATGGGACGTAAACCTGGAGAACTACGAAAGCCATCATCCAGAAGATACAGGTGTTCAGTAACAGTTGTCTACGCAAGATACTTCGGATCCGTTGGCCAGACACTATCAGCAACAACCTGCTGTGGGAGACAACAAACCAGATTCCAGTGGAGGAAGAAATCAGGAAGAAATGCTGGAAGTGGATAGGGCACACTTTGAGGAAATCACCCAATCGCGTCACAAGACAAGCCCTCACATGGAATCCTGAAGGCCAAAGGAGAAAAGGAAGACCAAAGAACACATTACACCGAGAAACGGAGACAGACATGAGAAGAATGAACAAAAACTGGATAGAACTAGAAAAGAAGGCCCAGGATAGAGTGGGTTGGAGAATGCTGGTCGGTGGCCCATGCTCCATTAGGAGTAACAGACGTAAGTAAGTAAGTAAGTTACACTAGTTTAGCTTATCAATAGACAAAAGTGATGAATCTAGACATTTGATCAATGTTTCCGATGCTAGCTTATCATTTAAATGAGGTTTATTTTATGTGGCCAATCTTACAACAGTGAATTTTCGCGACTTAATATAAAACATACTTAATTTCAAGAGCAGATTGATTGACTGTGCAACTTATACCTGGTCAATGAATGACTTCAATTCGATTAAATAAGAATATCTTTTTATAGTCTACGTCTTGAAATAATTGTGAAACTTATTAAGGTTGACTGAAACAGAACATATGGTTCTCTATTCTTTCATACTTAATGATAACTTAATCAATTTTCCCCATCAGCTTTTCTTAAAAGTAGAACGAAGAAATGTTCACACTAACGGATTTTTTTTACTGATTACTTTACCATTACATTCTTTCTAATGATTATAAAAATTGTACAATGTAAACAATCAATTGTTTTCGAAGTTTTGATTTATGATTGGATTTATTAATCGATTAGCTGATCTATTCAACTCTTCTAAAGTTGGTATTGTCCTATTTACTTAGTCAAAATCTAAAAAAAAACAGTGACCTTGGATGACTTATTCCAAAATGATTTTCTCTAAAGTATATACCACAAACATAACAGACCGGCATATGATTTGCTACATCGATTTATATTTTGAACGATTATCAACGAATCGGAAAATAGTAGATCACGTGGTGAAAATGAATAGAATAATGCACCTAAAATTCTTTAAAAAAATGATTAGACAGAAAAATCAATCAATTAGTCAAAAAAATATAACCATAACACTCATTTTTGTTTGTATTTTTCTACAGGGAGTTTCCATGACCTTTTTTACAATTTATAACAAATAATATCACTATAGATCAAATAAATTATGCCCTAGAGGGTTTTTCATCGTGATTTACAGTGATTTTAATGAGCCCAACTATGTATATAAAACTCAGAATAATAAGGTTTATTTTTATGATATTAAAGTATTTGCTGTATTTTTATTGTTCAATTCTATTTATACGGACAACTTGTGAAATGTCAATATCAAGCAAATCATATTATTAGGGTTGTATAGTGTCGGTAAAGTCGAACGAACTTGAGATCTTAAGCCAATCAGGATACGGCAGACATCTGTAAATTACTTATTACATAAAGATTAAGACTTAGGATATACAATTTAGGATCCTTGACTTATAGCTGGTATCGATTTATGACACAACGGGTTAGAGTGTACAGCTCAGGTTTACTGATAGTGAATGGTAGTGGGATCCACGACGAGCATTTCGTCCCACTCGAGATATATATACCTCGAACCCAATACCGTTGGGCTCAAACACTAGTGTGATACTAGGTTCGAGACTTGATGTGAACATCAACACTGGAATCCAGGTACATTAAACACACGAGTCCCAAATGAAGTGAAACGCACGTCACTGTCACTGTCAACAATGTCTAATCAACTCACTGAAGATATATAAAAGCCAATAATTACTGATCAGTTGCAGCCCCTGGGATAAAAATATGTCGATCATGAAAACGCTTACAAACAAATCAGTATTCTAATAGTTGAATTCATGAGTCAATTGAAGCTAAACCACCATGGAAAACCTGGAAGCACTGAACGGCCGTTTCGTCCTAGTAGGGGACTTCTCAGCAGTGCAAATCCACGACTCCGCTCACGGGATTCGAACCAGTATTCATTGAACATCTTATTCATAATCTTAAAGCTCTGATGTTTTGTCTAGACAACGATAAGTTGCTTCGGAGTTGTTTGCTAAGTATAACCAGAAGCAAAATACTCATGATTTTCTCACCAACTTGTGGACTATTATCACATGAAATCCTAATTTTTCTAATTTAATTTATCTTTTTTGATTAGACTACTTATTAGTAACATAAAAGGGAAAGTATGTGGTAACGTCTGGTTTCTCGATACTTAACTGACCTTAGTATTCCATAGTCATCATTAAAAAGGACACACATACGATACTGTAATCTCGATCGATTTCTAACTGCATTTCATTCCACTCAATAAGATCCAAGTTAAAAATTTTACAAGTGTCCTAGTGTTAAGTATTCAGGTTAGTGAGTTAAGTTCGTGCAGTATATATTTACCTTTCACTATAGTTGTTTGATTTTGTTGTTTTCTAAAATCAGCGTTTCATAAAAATCTTTAAAAAAAAACTCTTCTCGATTTTCAAATCATTATTAATTTACTTTTAAGATGGTGGAGAAGATTCATGGTTCAGATAAAGGATTTTGGTGTAGATTCGTTCTCTGAGCTGAATAGTTTAATCGTGAAGCTTTCATTATCCTTCTAGACAACATCATCAGCACAAACTTCAGGTAGAAGTGAGGTATTTGAACTTCTTCATCTAAATAAAACTAATCAGTCCGGAGAATGAATTTCCATCAAAATCTGCTTCATCTTCACTTTGATTCGGTTTCCTTCTGTTACACATTCACTAATTTGTTCAATAACATGAAAACTTTCTGGTAAATAATCTCTCCTCTTAAGCTGTAATGATCACAACTTAAGATATCCTGAATTGCTTTTAAATACTTAGATTATCATAACATAAATATGAAGCCTGTGTTAACTTTCCTCGTTATGTTGTAGTTCCTATGCTCTGTACATGTTTGACTCTTGGTTCTGCCTCAAGATCTCTCTCGTTAAAATAATTCTACTACAGGCTCGTAAATCAGTTAGTTATATTCTTATTATTCTTAGAAAATAGGAGCTTGATTCATATAGAGAAGTCACTCTTTCCCCGTTTCCTTTATGCTTTTTTTCCTACATGAATATTCCTCTTCTATTGAAAACATGTGTTAGATATCCAAATAATCTGACTCCATGTACCCCAGTTCCTTTTCTTCTTCTGATTGCTTTCGAATGAACTGTCTTAGGGAATAATGAAAAATGGTTTATTTTGATTGATAATCTTGAGCACTGATATCTTACACAAGAGAAACTACATGTATCCGAATGACATCTATTCTACTGATGATTCTTTTATAAACAATGTGTCAAGTTTTCTTTTATTTTGATGTATTTTCGTCTTATATACGTCTTGTTCCTTATATATTTTATCAATATCATGAATAGTGTTTCATTTCACTCATTTTATGAAAAGATTACGTGGGTTATTAGTCTAATACTTTGAAGTTTTCAACTTCTTACTTGCTTACTTACTTACTTACTTACTTACTTACTTACTTACTTGCTTACTTACTTACTTACTTACTTACTTACTTACTTACTTACTTACTTACTTACTTACTTACTTACTTACTTACTTACTTACTTACTTACTTACTTACTTACTTACTTACTTACTTACTTACTTACTTACTTACTTACTTACTTACTTACTTACTTACTTACTTACTTACTTACTTACTTCACCAGTATTCTCCATCCAACTCAATCGTTACCCATCACGAAGGAGCATTGGCCGCTCACCAGTATTCTCCATCCAACTCAATCCTGGGCAATTCTTTCCAGTTGTTATTCATCCTTTTCATATCTGCTTCTATTTCCCGGCGTAATGTGTTCTTTGGCATTCCTCTTTTCCGTTTCCCTTCCGGATTCCAAGTTAGGGATTGCCTCGTGATGCAGTTTGGTGATTTCCTCAATGTATGTCTGATCCACTTCCAACATCTTTTCCTAATTTCCTCTTCAGTTGGAAGCTGGTTTTTCCTCTCCCACAATAGGCTGTTGCTGATAGTATACGACCAGTGAATGTTGAGTATTTTGCGTAAACAAATGTTTATAAATACTTGTACCTTCTTGACAATGGTTGTAGTAGTTCTCCACATATCAGCTCCGTACAGTAAGACTATCTTGACGTTCGTATTGAAGATTCTTACTTATATGTTGGCTTACAGACAGTTGTTTTGAGTTCCATATGTTCTTCAACTGTATGAATGCTGCCTTTGATTTGCCAATCCCCGCCTTTACATCTACATCAGATCCTTCTTCTTCATCAATGATGCTTCGCAGGTACATGAATGTTTCCACATCTTTCACAGTCTCACCATCAAGTGTGATTGGCTTGGCGTTCTCCGTGTTGCATTTGAGAATCTTGCTTTTTCCTTTGTGTGTGTTATGGCCTATTGATACAGACGCTTCTGCTACACTAGTCGTCTTCATCTGCATTTCTTTGTGTGTATGGGACCGGAGGGCTAGGTCATCTGCAAAGTCCAAATCGTCTAATTGATTCTGAGATGTCTATTGTATTCCGTGTTTCCCCTCAGATGTCAAAATCTTCATAACCTAGTCAATCAACAGAAGAAAGAGGAAGAGGAAAAATAGACAGCCTTGTCTGACTTCAGTCCTTACTGGAAATGCACCTGTCAGCTCTCCTCCATGCACCACTTTACACTGTAGTCCGTCGTGTGAATTTCGGATAACGTTGACAATCTTTTCAGGAACTCCATTGTGTCGAAGACGTTTTCATAATGTTCTCTAGTCCACACTGTCAAACGCCTTCTCATCATCAAGGAAGTTGATGAATAATAATGAATTCCACTCAACTGATTGTTCCACGATGATCCGTAGTGTCGCAATTCGGTCTGTGCACGACCGATCTTCACTGAATCCAGTCTGTTGACCTCGATGTCGTGCGTCTACTGCGTCTTTCATCCATTTCAGCAACACTCGATTGAAAACGTTCCCTGATACTAACAACAGTGTGATGCCTCTGTAATTCTCACATTTGCTCAGACCTCCTTTCTGTGGTATCTTGATGATGTATCCTTCTTTCCAGTTTGTCAATGGCATTTGTTTCTCTCCCCAAATCTTCTTGAATAGAAGGTGAATCATGTTTGCTGTTACTTCAATGTCTGACTTCTGTGCTTCAGCTGGTATATTGTCAGGTCCTTCCGCTTTCCACTGTCGATTTGTCTGATGGCCGGCTATCTTGAGTTCTTCGATCGTTGATGGAGTAGTGACAGATATAGGAAGGTCAGTGTGTGCTGCTTCGATGTTGGGTGGATTCAATGGAGCTGGTCTATTCAGCAGTTCCTCGAAGTATTCTACCAATCTTTTCTTCTATTCTTCAATCTCGGTGATTGTCTTTCCTTCTTTGTCCTTACTGGTCTCTCTGGTTTACTATGTCTCCCTTGTAGTTTCTTCGTTGAATCACATAGTTGTTTCGTATTCCCTTCTCTTGCAGCTTTATCCACCGTCGTTGCTAGTTCTCCCATTTATTTCTGCTTGTCGGATTTAATGCTTTTCTTCACTTCCTTGTTTGCTTCTGCGTAGTCTGCTTGTGCTTTGACTTTCTCTGCTCGTGTTCGACTGTTGTTAATTTCTGTCTTCTTGCACTTCCTTTCTTCAATCTTGTGTGTGGTTTCCATAGAGATCCATTCCTTATGATGATGCTTCTTGCAACTCATAACCTCTTGACACGTTGAAGTTAGTGCTTCTTTGATGCATTTCCATTTGTTGTTCATAGTAGTTGCTTCTTTCAGTGGATCCTGTAGAGCTTGGAACCTGTTGTTGAGAGTTATCTTGAATTCTTTGAGCTTGTCAGTATCTTGAAGGAAGTTTGCATTGAACTTTCGTAATGCTGTTTGTCTAGTCGTCCAGTGTTTCTTTAGCTTCAGTTTTATCTTGGCCACAACCAGGTGGTGATCTGAAGCTATGTCAGCTCCTCTCCGGGTTCTCACATCTTCCATTGTCCTTCTGAATTTTTTGTTGATACAAATATGATTAATCTGGTTCTCTGTGGTGTGGTCTGGTGAGATCCATGTAGCTTTGTGTATGCGCTTGTGTGGGAATATTGTGCCGCCTATAACCAATTCGTTGAATGCACATGGATTTGCAAATCTCTCCCCATTTTCATTTCTCTATCCTAGTCCATGTCGTCCAATTATATCTTCATATCCTGTGTTGTCCACTCCAACTTTAGCATTTAGATCTTCTATCAGGATGGTGAGGTCCTTTCGTGAGCACTTCGCTATAATTGATTGCAGCCTTTCATAGAACTGATGTTTATCATCGTCGTTGCTATCATTGGTGGGTGCATAACATTGGATAACGTTCATTGTGATCCCTTGCTTCTTTGTCCTGAATGATGCTTTGATTATCCTGGATCCATGAGACTCGCATTATATAAGTGCTCTACGTGTTTCTTTGGTCAGCATCAGAGCAAATCCCTGAGTGTGTGGAGCACTTTCCTCTTCGTGACCGGAATACAGCAGCATCTCTCCTGTACCTAGCCTTTGTTGTCCAGTTTGTGTCCAATGGGTTTCGCTGATTCGGAGTACTGCCAATTTGTACCTCCTCCTTTCTGTTGCTATTTGACTGGTCTGCCCGGTCTCCCACATTGTTCAGACATTCCATGTACCTATAAAGAGTGTTGTTCCGGTTGTTAGGAGGGGCATCGGTCTCGTGACTTCAGAAAAATCTCGGCTTTCATCTTGGGGTGTCATAATTATTCCTTCAACTCCCAGGACAGAGTTTAAATGGTTTGAATTATTTTTTCTGGTTAGCGTTTTTTTAGCGAGTTAGTTTTTCTACGGGATGGAGTCGCTAACCCCATGCCCAACCCTCCTCCTTTACCTGGGCTTGCGATCGGTAGTAACTCTAGAAGAGCTAACTATTACCTATTCGCCTGTACTGTACCGCATTATTTTTTCTTTATCTTCTGAGGAATGAGTGCTATTTAATTTATATGTCATTGAATATCATTAGTATGGTTTAAGTGTAAATCTTTACTCTATTATGAAGATGGCTGTCAAAAGACATCTGAAATCTTGCAAACAACTGGCAAGTTCTGTTTTATTAAGTATAAATAAGCTAACAAACGGACAACCTTATCTATCTATGTATCTCCTGACAAAAAAAGCAGGTACACTATAATTCGTTCATACAAGTAAAATATGAGAGCTTTGTAATACCTTTTTTGAGTTTGAAGAGGAATAAATGCTAATCACTCTTCCAAAGAATCCATTATTATTATTATTATTATTTCGCACATTTACTTTTTTCTGAAGTGTAAATACAGATTGAGAGGATGTTGTTGAAATATTTTCTAAGAATTTTATATTGAACTAAACATACTGTGTTGAATAAAGCGATTATTATTATATTTTTTGGAAAAGAAACAAAGTTGGTGATTAAATGTTTGTGATGTAAGCTAAATTAGACTTTTTTTCTAAAATGAACTCGATGTATTTTATTCAGTTTTCAATTGATTTGTAAACATAAAACTGTAGTTGCTTTTTTATTGACCAAGACAATACCTAAATCAAATATATGTTTGCTATTGAAAGGTTTGTATAATTCTATTTTGTTAGAAATACAACTGATTATCTTCAAATATTCAACAATGAATCGAATCCAGCAGTATCATGTCATTTACCATTTTCGTTAGATTTATTGTTACACAGAGTAAAAACTATATTACACTGAACAAGTCAACAAATATCCCAATATCATATTCAAATATAACTGAATTGTTTACTATAACAAGGTCGCATGCATATGTGTCTATTGTCTGGGTCATTTTGATTGACTATTAAAATAAACTTTGGCTGTCAGCATTTTATCCTTTCAATGCTCAGTAGATATATTCCCAGATGAATAAACTTTTAACAACACTATATGTTAAATTAATGCCTTCAAATGTATTTACCAAATAGCTTCGTTCATAATATCTACAATTTCTTTGATGAATGATTTCACTTTGATTCAAGACTATACTTTCTTTTGTAATAACTACTGATGTATTGAAGATAATGTTGTTAACCTTTAACAGAATGATTTTGTGAATAAATTAATCAGCTCAAACTTAATGAATTCGTAGTTTCTACAGAAAACAACAATGAAATAATAGTCAAACTGTTATTGACCTTCTTTTTTTCTTTTTTTAAAAAAAATTGATTGCTATCATCATTGGAATATTGATTTTCTTGATCATATAAACAAAGTTCATTGAATAATTACTATTAAATTGTAGGTTGTATTCTCATTAATTCAAACATTTAATCAATATTCACGTGATTTAAAATGCAATCAACTGTATGCACATTTAATTAAAATAATTTTCAAAAAATTTATAAATCACCGGTTATAGTAGCGGCTTATTTTTTTTCGGTACATTATTTTATTGTAGAGATATTAATTTGGAGTGCCCATTATTATTATTATTATTATTATTATTATTATTACTATTATTATTATTATTACTATACATACTGACCTTAGATTGATCAATTCACGAATCTTGTTAATTCTAATGATAGAACAATTTAACATTGAGAGTTGTTCCATAAATTTATTATTTTGTACCATTTTTAATCTTTCCAAAAAATTACTTACCTATCATTGTTCTGTAGATCGAAGTTAAAAAGATTGAATAATCTAAATAATGATGATACTTAATAACGAATTCATCAAAAATCTTCCGAATGAAAAGTTTTACTTGTTGTATCCGGAGGAGATTAAATTATGGGGAACTTTTGAGAACTATTTATAGACTGTTACTACATATACATTCTTATTGTATAACTGTCAGGTAACTAGATTATATATATATATATTTATATTCCTTTTATCATAAACTTTTATTTGACCTATTGATTGCTATTAGACGATTTACTATTCTTAACTTATTCTAAATGTCTTAGTTGCAGTGTTCCACAATCAAATCCACCATTTGGCTTGATCTTATATAAATGTCATTTTTTATTGTATGATATGATGTGGTCTGGTTTGATTGTATGTCAAACCAAGTATGTCTGGAATTTATGGTTCATACACTATAAGCTGTGTTCTGAACTCAACAGGAAGGACTAGACGAGAAGGATCAGTAAGGACTCTAGGCTGCTTGTACCAGTTTAACACGTCATTGGTCAAGGTCATATAAGTCGTATTCGAAACAGCGATCGTATCACGTGATATAACTGGGCAAAAGTTATAACCATACTTAACAACTGAATAAAAATCACGTGAATTTTACCTAGTCATTAATGTAAACAAAAACTAAGATACAAAATGAGTGTAGAAACACGAACTACATAAATAGGTTATCAGTATTGTGAATAACAACAGATAGAATTGAAAAATAGAGAATAACACAATGGTAAAAACGTGACAACGCAGACATGTAGAATAGTTCCATGAAAGTTTCAACTCTTTTTGCTTGAATTCAAGTTCAAGTATGAAAACCAGCATGATTACCACATTAATGTATTTGTTCATCTTAAATCTCACATGAAAACATGCAAATTCATTCGACGGAGTTAATTGAAAGTTGTTTGTTGCAATGTATGCACATGTGCTGTATGCGTTGTCCTCCGCGTTCAGCCATGAAACTAAATATTATCTATACAAAAGAAGATCTCTCATGAAACACCTATATTTTGCTTGGGAGAAAAACGTGACTGGCGCATTACTTTTGGACTATGAATTTCAATCCCATAGTTCATATTCTCAAATTCAGTCAGTTCGTTACGTAGCACGAGGATTATCCATTGCCTTCAGAAATACCCGTCCGGCACTAGTAAACGTTTTTGGTCTTATCTGAATACTAAAACTTCTCGAATATTTCTCAAAGTTGAAATGAGTTCAATCGGTTTCGAAATTGTAGATGTTCATCTTTGAGAAGATTAATACTAGCACTCAAAAGATCTTCAGTGCCCTTTGAGTTCCATTGCTTCATAATTTTAGGTCAGCCCGTCGTTTAAGCTTAATATGATGGGGATAATAATTCAGCTTGATGAGTAAGCATTAATTCCACGGAGAAGTAAATGACCCATAGTTGTCTTATTCCCCAATAGTTTATTGGTTTAGTGATTTTTTATCATGTTTACTCTCGCATTAACTCCGCCTGTAGCTCCTCCAGAGGCTACTGCCGGTCCCAAGCCCGGGTAAAGGAGGAGGGTTGGGCATGGGGTTAGCGACCCCATCCCGTAGAAAATCAACTCGCTAAAAAAACGCTAACCAGAAAAAATCATTCAAACCATTCAAACTCTGCCCTGGGAGTAGAAGGAAAAATGACGTCTCATGATGAAAGCCGAGTTCCTTCGGAAGTCATGAGGCCGATGCACCTTCTTACAACCAGAACAACAATTTTTATAGGTACATGGAATGTCCGGACAATGTGGGAGACCGGCAGAGTCTTCCAAATTTCTGCGGAAATGAGGAAATACAACCTGGAAGTGCTTGGAATCAGTGAAACACATTGGACGCAGGTTGGACAACAACGACTGTCTTCAGGGGAACTTCTGTTATACTCCGGTCATGAAGAAGAAAATGCCCCACATACACAAGGAGTGGCACTGATGCTGTCTAGAAAAGCACAAAATGCACTTATAGGATGGGAATCTCATGGACCAAGGATCATCAAAGCCTCCTTCAAAACAAAGAGAGAGGGCATTACAATGAACATCATCCAATGCTATGCGCCGACCAACGACTACGATGAAGACGCTAAAAACCAATTCTACGATAGGCTGCAGTCAATCTTCGAGAAGTGCCCAACCAAGGACCTGACCATTCTAATGGGAGATTTCAATGCCAAGGTTGGAAAGGACAACACTGGATACGAAGACGTCATGGGACAACATGGACTGGGAGGAAGGAACGAAAACGGTGAGAGATTTGCAAACCTATGTGCCTTCAATAAACTGGTCATAGGTGGCACCATATTCCCACACAAAAACATACACAAAGCCACTTGGATTTCACCGGATCACACTTCACAGAACCAAATCGACCATGTCTGCATCAACAAAAAGTTCAGGAGGACGATGGAGGATGTGAGAACCAGAAGAGGAGCTGATATAGCATCCGATCACCATTTGCTGGTCGCCAAGATGAAACTAAAACTCAAGAAGCACTGGACAATGGCGCGGACAACATCACAAAAGTTTAATACGGCCTTTCTTCGAGATGCTGACAAACTCAACGAATTTAACATAGCCCTCAGCAACAGGTTCGAGGCCTTTCATGACCTACTCAATGGAGAGGGAACCACCATAGAGAGCAGCTGGAAAGGTATCAAGGAGGCAATCGTTTCAACATGTCAGGAGGTTCTGGGCCAAAAGAAGCACCATCACAAGGAATGGATCACTGTCGATACACTGGATAAAATTGAAGAAAGGAGGAACAAGAAGGTAGCAATCAATATCAGCCGAACAAGAGCAGAAAAAGCCAAGGCACAAGCCGAATACACAGAGGCCAACAAGCAAGTGAAGAGGAGCATCAGGACCGACAAACGTAAATATGTGGAAGATTTAGCGATGACAGCGGAAAAGGCTGCAAGAGAGGGAAACATGAGACAACTGTATGATACAACAAAGAAACTTGCTGGAAATTACCGTCAACCAGAAAGACCAGTGAAAAACAAGGAAGGCAAAGTAATCAACGATATTGAAGAACAACGAAACAGGTGGGTAGAACACTTCAAGGAACTCTTGAATCGACCAGCTCCACTGAACCCACCCAACATCGAAGCAGCACACACGGACCTCCCAATCGATATTGGCCCACCAACAATTGAAGAGATCAGCATGGCCATTAGACAAATCAAGAGTGGCAAAGCAGCGGGACCAGACAACATCCCGGCAGAGGCACTGAAAGCAAATGTAACAGCAACTGCCAAGATACTCCACATCCTCTTCAGTAAGATTTGGGACGAAGAACAAGTACCAACAGACTGGAAAGAAGGACTTCTTATCAAAATACCAAAGAAAGGCAATCTCAGCAAGTGCGACAACTACAGGGGCATCACTCTCCTCTCAATACCAGGAAAAGTCTTCAACTGGATATTGTTAAACAGGATGAAGGATTCCGTGGACGCTCAACTTCGAAATCAACAGGCTGCATTCACTAACGATCGATCGTGTACAGACCAAATCGTAACTCTACAGATCATTGTGGAGCAACTAGTTGAATGGAATTCATCACTCTACATCAACTTCATTGACTACGAGAAAGCATTTGATAGCGTGGACAAGACAACACTATAGAGGTTTCTTCGACACTACGGCGTGCCTGAGAAGATAGTCAACAACATACGGAATTCCTATGATGGATTAAACTGCAGAATCGTTCATGGAGGACAGTTGACAGACTCGTTCGAGGTAAAGACCGGTTTCAGGCAAGGTTGCTTACTCTCACCCTTTCTCTTTCTCCTGGTGATCGACTGAATCATGAAGACGTCAACATCTGGAGGAAAGCACGGGATACAATGGACAGGTAGGATGCAGCTGGACGATTTAGACTTCGCGGATGATCTGGCTCTTCTATCACACACGCAACAACAAATTCAGGAGAAGACGACCAGTGTAGCAGCAGCCTCAGCAGCAGTAGGTCTCAATATACACAAAGAAAAAGCAAGATTCTCCGATACAACACAGCATGCACCAATCGAATTACACTTGACGGAGAAGCTTTGGAGTATGTGAATACATTTACGTATCTGAGCAGCATCATTGATGAACACGGTGGATTTGATGCAGATATGAAGGCGCGGATCGGCAAAGCAAGAGCAGCATACCTACAGCTGAAAAACATCTGGAGCTCAAAACAATAGTCAACCAACACCAACATCAGAATTTTCAATACAAATGTCAAGACAGTTCTTCTGTATGGGGCAGAGACGTGGAGAACTACGAAAGCTATTATCCAGAAGATACAAGTGTTTATTAACAGCTGTCTACGCAAAATACTTCGGATCCGATGGCCAGACACTATCAGCAACAAGTTACTGTGGGAAGTAACAAACCAGATTCCAGTGGAGGAAGAAATCAGGAAGAAGCGCTGGAAGTGGATTGGGCACACTTTGAGGAAATCACCCAATTGTGTCACAAGACAAGCCCTCACATGGAATCCTGAAGGTCGAAGGAGAAGAGGAAGACCAAAGAACACATTACGCCGAGAAATAGAGACAGACATGAGAAGAATGAACAAGAACTGGAAAGAACTAGAAAAGAAGGCCCAGGATAGAGTGGGTTGGAGAAAGCTGGTCGGCGGCCTATGCTCCATTGGGAGTAACAGGCGTAAGTAAGTAAGTAAGTTACTCTCGCATTCCATATTTTGTGAACAGGTGTGTTAGTTCGCTGGAGAAAAAAGCTCTTTTCTACCAAAGAATCGTGGCTTCCTGTTACAAGTTAAACTGAGGTATCGTTGACAGTATTCACTCGGCAATATTTTATTATTGCACATCATAAATTAATTAATATTGTACTCATTCACTTAACAAATCAAAAACTCATTCATAAAATCCTCCTTCAAAACAAAAATAAGAAGTGACCAATCTCTATATATCTCTAGTAATTATTATAAAATATTTATCATTTAAGATGTAGATAAACTTAAACTTAAGAATTTAATTTAAGATAAGCTATTCCTGAATCTAATCTGGGGGATAGATAGAGTAAATTTTATGTCAAACTTGACTTATTGGTGAACTGTAGATGAAATCGTCAACACCCACACATGGGTTATGACATCTAGTTTACTAATTTGTATTTTAATTTCAAAGGATAAAATAGCAACTAGTAAGATAATTTTATCTAGGATACAAGCTTTTGTCCTAAACAACTATGAAGATGGAGCGATAGCATTATGGATTCAGTTTCATCTGACGGAATTACCTCATATCTTAAATTCAATTATTACTACCTGTTAGGCTCTTCGTTTTATTTATATATTTCTTTTACCTTAAAGAATTTAGCTTTTCTCTTTCGAATTATCCGACAAAAACTCGACCACCTTCAGCCACCTAACATCAAAACGTAGTGTACGTGATGCTGAATCACCCAAATCGGTGATCACTTGGCAGGTTGATCAATAAAATACGATCCTCACCAAAAAATAGAAAACATGATATTAGTTGTTATTCGGTGATCAATCAATGCAAATATCTCAGTCCTACAAGAGTTCAATTTCGTCCTATGTATCTTATTGATGAAATCTCAAACTGTGAGGCTGGAAGACGCTAGTTCAAATTCACCACGGAACATCAGTCCCCTAGACAGTGAAGCTAAACTTGCTGACGAAACATAGGTCTGGGGTTATTTATCGACTACCTACAACAATCTATATATATATATATATATATATATATATATATATATATATATATATATATAGAAAGTGACAAACTTCATCATCGGTCGCATACTCCTATCAATACTTCATGTAAGTCACCTTACCTTTCCTACTCCCAAATGTTTTCTTGACTCATTGTCCCATTTCACTGTTTACCGAAAAGTTTTACCTAAAAATTTGAGCACCGTAATTTTTCAAATTATAAACTGACTGGAAAGAAGGAGATTAAATAAACTAAACTGATATCCATAGTATAGCGTTGAAGAACCTCTGTATGACAAAACGACTGTTGTATAGCTAAATTCTACACATGATTAAAACTGACCCTCTGTATGACAAAACGACTGTTGTATAGCTAAATTCTACACATGATTAAAACTGACTTCAAATTATTTGAATTTGAGAAAGAGTTCTGCCTACGGACGAACCAGTCAGATCTAAGAGTGAGACTCCTAGATTTCGGAGCGGAATTCATCAATATACATGGCTAAATAGTATTTTGACGTTATGAATTATCCCGATTCGTGATGAAAACCTTAGTTCTAATTCCTAATCCTAATTTATAACTCTAACTTCTCGTTTTGATTCCTTTCATTGATTTATAACCCTATTTCGACCGTAATAAGAGGTTGAAGTTTCTCAAGGACACCTTAGTATCTCTCGAAGGTCATCTGTAAATTACTGTGTCGCCAAAACTTATATAGAAATCCCTACTAATAATCATGGAAATGAAATTTAAGTACAACTGAACCGGTGTACAAATATCAAGTAAAAAATCGAACCTTCATAGTCATAAGTGGCTCAATAAATTCAAGATTTCCATCATGCTAACTATTTTGATTGTGTAGATGTGCATGGAATTGATCAATACAAAAACACAAACTACACAAATTTGATTAAAATTGGTTATATACATATATAAAGAGTTCAGCATTTGTCCAAAATAAAGAATCTTCAAATAGTGACCGGTCTCTTTACAACTTGTGCATGAGTGTATAACTGCCAGTTCGCGACTAGTTAAATGTGGAAATTCACGTTTCACTGACAACAAATATTCTTGTAATACTTTGTTAACACTTAATTCAATCTTTTTACTAAGTAAACACAATCACATATACGTGCTACGTCATCATAGTAAATAAGCAGATATACATGAATGCACATATACAATCTTTGACTTCATTGACTTGCGCAATGACCTTTGAAAAATATGTACGGTTTAACAATGATATTTTGTAGGAATATGTATAACTAATCGATAACGCGAGATGATAGTTGTTATATATGACCATCAAGTTCAACTTATTACCTCAATGGTTTGGTGCTAACCACCAACTCTAAAAATACTTTGATTGTAGCAATGGGAGTCACCAATAAGCTAGGACAAAATAACTGTGTTCAGTGCTGCTTGGCTTTCAGTGATTCTCCAAATGGATCAGGTTTACTGAAGAACACAGCCTCGTACATAGCAATATGTTGCATCCTTTCCATTAAGAGTATATGATAATAAATAGTATGAATACTAGACTTTAACATTATAATTAACAGAATTCCCCCTGTTTTGAATTCAAATAGTCATTGAGTACTGAGTACAACTGTTTTTGTTCATGTTGGGATGACCCTGCATTTTTCTCGCAAGCGACATGACAAGCTCGTTAGTCATCAAGGGGCATTTCAACCAATCAGCGAATAATTAGAAGTTATGTGAAATTATGTTACTAAAATAACGAAAATGGAAAAGTCACATGTGGAGATCCTGATTGGCTGATTGGTACACTGCTACTATGTTTAGCAGTATTCTAGAACTTTCAGTAAAAACTCAAGGACTCTAAATTACTATAAAATCCCCATATTTCCTGTATATGAATGAACCCTGTAGTAAAGTGCTTCACGCACACTTTGTGCCTTTTCTCTGGTCCTCAAGTCGGTGTATAGTTCTAGCTCGGGGGTACGGAACTAGCTTAGGGAAGCGAATATAGCGTTCACAATCGGCCAGATAAAACAGTTCAGACATTAGTTTAGGGACTTTTCTAAATTGACTCTTTTCACACTGTTAAGATAGTAAAATGAGACGTATCCACTGACATTTTGAAAATAAGAACCCTACATATTACTTAAGAAACTTAGGCTTGAATAAAAAGATTTCAGCACATTTAAGGAAATTGTATTCATCCTTCATCCCCTCCTGGGACTACTATCAGTCTCAATCTCGGATAAAGGAGAAGGGTTGAGCATGGGGTTAGCGACCCCATTCCGCAGGAAAATAGCTCGCTAAAAGAACGCTAACCAGAAAAAAATTATTTCTTTAAAATAGCCTCAGTCTTCGTGATAAAAGACTATTTTAAAACCAATTAAATCCACAAAAATTGCTAACTTTTATCAGTATTTTGATAATTTATTCATTACAAAAAGTAACCGAGGTTAGTCACACGATGAATAGTAAGGAATATCTCGTAAATAGTTTCAGACAAAGTACAGAAATAATTAACTTGGTACGTAAGGCGTAATCTTGAGAATATGTCCTGTACTAGATTCTCATTGACTAGATTATAATTTTATCTGCTCAATTAAGTGTAGTCCTAAAAACATTGATCATGCCACAACAATCGTACGAATAAACGTGTTTTAAGCGCATATGATAAGATGAATCTTGTAAACTAATTGTTCTCTTTTTCGAAAACATTCGGTTTGTAATTAGGTCAGGTAATTTTGGACTATGCACACGTCAAACCCTTAAATCGTTGTCAGCCTAAAATTCACCAGCATCACGTGATGCTATCTTGGATTACAACTTAAATGTCTGCTACTAATACGAAACAATTTTCCTGTTACTCTTGATTCACAATGGATATTTAAGTTCGGTCAGTTTGTGATATTAATGACATTTAGTTATCTCTACAAGCCTCCATACTGAGAAATGTTTAGCTTAGGCATATGATCTTGTGAGTCTCTAACGTGTATCGTTGAAACTTATTTAGTTCTTTTAAGGATTTTTTCTACTTGAAATCGTTCTTCTGATACTCAAAGTTATCCCTCATTGAATCCATCACGTGGTTTTAGGAGTATTTTGGCTGTAGCTCAGGAATGTTCCACTTCTGTCTGACTTATAACATGAACAATAGAGTACTTCATCCAACTGGAGAACTTGTCAACACTGTCCACCCACAACCTTACAAATGATTAAGTCTAGGAATTTCAGTTCTTGAAACAAATGGACTATTTGCAGACAATTGAGTCAGAGTTCAGTGTTCTGAATTTCAAAATTTAATCAATTAGCGATACAATATAACAATCATTGAATGACATCGTTAGATAATTGTCTGCTATGACTGAATCAAATCGACTACTACTTAACGAAACACAACAGTGTTTTGCGAGCTTATGAGAAAGCCTAACCTAAGTAGCTGTGAGAAGACGTGTCAAAGCTTATCTCTGTTTAATAACTAAAAAAAATCCTGTTTCTTCACAGCTGCGAATAGACTGTACTGAGGAGCATTTACAAGCATGAAATGAGTATTATTCAGGAGTTTTTAGTTAAAAATTATCGAAATATATTTTAATACAGTGTTAAATCCCATAGCTGACATTGGAGTCTAAATAAAAACTGAAAAGTCGGGACATTATTACATACAGATTCAATGATAAATGTACAGTAGTAGGAATTGACCGTGTTAGGAAAACATTAACCACTTTATTCTTACTTAGTGGTTAGAATGACAACATAGAAGTAGAGAAGCAGTACACAGCGGATAATGTATACAAATGAGTATTCCCAATGACTGATATACAATCTATCTAGTTTTTCAAGTTTTCAGAACTTATTCAACCATCAACATATTTGTAGTTGGTTTTTAACCTTAAAACTTACAGTTAACTAAGATTGCACTTCGTAAATAGATATATGATATAGTGGAACACAAATACATGGAAAGCAAAAGCTATTTACAAAACATATAGTGTCGGTAGTTTTCATTTATAAACTTCTGTTACATTTCTTTCTGTCTATCTCATTTCTGTGGTATATATTTTATCTGATTTCATTTAACATTTCCAACAATGGCCTTATAGATAGTAAGCTTATTTGTGTAGATTAATAAATTGTTTACTTTATTGAAGTTCTTAAATTTCCCAATAATTTAAAATATAATTTCATTATTGGCATTTTTGTTTATGGATAAATACATTCATCGGGTTATCAAGCAGTTCTTTTCAAATCGGCCCTACAGAATTAAGAACGTAGTGTAAACAAGATAGTCCAAGTGAACAAACGGAACAAGTGTCTAACAACAATCTCCATAACCCTATACTAACAATCATCGTGTGCTTACTAGTGAGTAGCTTCGAGAGATAATTCTCGAAGTTCTAGTGAGTAGCTGTGACCAGTAGAGTTCAACAGTGTCGGGTGCTGGGCAGTTACTTACCGAACACAAGAAGGTTGCGCGATTTCATGGGTTGATTGAAGTTGAACATTAACACCTTTGAATACCGGCTCAGTGGTCTGGAGGTCAAGCGGTCATGCGAGACTGAGGGTCCTAGGTTGGAGTCCCACGTGTGATATCGTAGGCGCGCACTGATGAGGAGCCCCACAATAGGACGAAACAACTGTCCAGTGCTTCTAGGTTTTCAACAGTGGTCTGACATTGATTGGTTCCTGGTCTCAATAAAATATCTAACAGTTTATATGAGAATATAAACCGATAATTTATCACACGGAAAACTACAGACTCTACATTTGCAAAAAACCAATAAACTTCTTTGTACCATTCTTTCACTAACTGTCAAAGTTAGCTTATAAACAGTCGTTCCTACAAGCAAATACAAACATGATTGTTCAGCATTGTACCGTATAAAGAATTATTTAATGCGTTTAGAAATGGTAGGTTCGTTAAAAAACTATCTGTCATCTGTCCAATTTATAGCAGAATGAATTAAGGATAGAATCAACAGACGAGTAGATGTAAATTTTATACGAATATAAAACTGTTTTACATACATTTTTGTTGTTTTTACCTACCATCAGGAACAAATCATTTATTTTCATTACTGTATGTATCAACGTCAATAGACCACCCAACTATCTGAAGAGCTCAGCAGGAAAACTTTTGATGATACTTTGTTTGCGAAAGATGCTCTGCAGATTTAGGTGTTACTTCATTAGAATCGGACGACGTAATCGTCAAGTTATTCACGGAAAACATCAGCACAAAGGTACATAATAAACGGGGTTACTGGGACTATTGTCATTGGTGTCACTAACAGCATTAAAATTGTTATTTGTGAAAGTGAACTTAATAATAACCATAGTGGACTATTTATGACCTTAAAAACACAATACCGTCTGCGTCGATGAATAATAACCAGGAACTTCAGTAATATCGCGTGGACTGATACAATGGAAAGAAGGGTTTCAGTAGTTATTAAAGCAGAGTATTCAACTACTCAGAGGCTCGAACAATCAAACAGGCAATCAATACAGCCAGTAATGTGTACAAAACCAATATCCCTAAATTAATAAGTATTCAGCATTTCTTATTTTAATCCATACGAAGATAACCAATAGGATTAGAATGAGTCTTCCGTTCTCTATCATATTACAGATCTATGATATGTACGTGTCTGTCTTTTAAATTAATCCCACTACATGTAAAAGGTAGAAAATCCTTCAAAGAGTGATTTAGTAATTAAATAACTAGGACTTGTCACTGTCCATCAACTTCAGCAAATCCCATTTTCCTGTGGTTGGTACTACAAACTAAATTTGGTTAATCTCTGCTGGGCGTATAGGTATCTGGAACGGATGCTTCGGTATTAAACGAATTTATAAGTTGAATTCATACTTTTGATATTAATTGGTGGCTATCACTACTCAGTAGCTTGATCGATAGCGTTCTGATGTTATAAGCGCTGAGTACTTACCTGATTTGAGCCTCATTATGAAAATCAACTATAAGATTCAGTGAAATACATTCAGATAATAGGTTCTAAAATTAGACGACCAGGGCGTTCTAAGTTTAACTACTAGTCATTGACTTCAATATTTAACAGATAATTTTGTATAGTTGAAATCATGAGTCAATGGAAGCTAGACCACCATGAAAAACCTGGAAGCACTGGACGGCCATTTCGTTCTTTTGTGGGACACCTCAGCAGTGCACATCCACGATCCCGCCTCGCGAGATTCAAACCCAGGACTTATCAGTTTCGCACGCTAGCGCTTAACCACTAGACCACATCATCGAAATCACCAGGGATAGAGGCCAGTACCTTCATGTGTCACAGTGGACGCTTTAGTACTAGAACCACTGGATCGGTATCAAATATAACTACTGTAACTCCAGTCAACTTAAAATATCCCACGACAATTGTTTATCTTCCGGAATGATTAGTTACTTTGGCTCTCTATTTTCTATTTTGCTACATTTTTTTCCAGATTATCGCCGTTATTATATAAACAGAGAAACTATTAAAAGAGTTTAAAGCAATTAGTCCCTTTTGATAAATTTCGATAGAGTAATAAGAAAACGAAGATTATCAGAACTAAGTGATATATTAGCGCATTACGTTTCGAACAATCTGATCACACATATACTTGTTAAAAACGTTTATATATAAAAATAAAAAGTCGACTAGACTGGAAATGGGGGGTAAGAGGAGACAAGGATAATAATTGTAATAACAATGTGAAAACAGTTTGAAGCTTAATCACTCTGGATGATAAGCTTATATTACCAGGGTAGGTTTAAGGTGAGAACAAACTGTTTTTGAATGCACAAAGGGGGTTTGTATTTTCGTATGGCTAAGGCTTCAATAAACCTTAGTATACGCCCTTTTACACTTATTAGAAGAGTGTTTATTCGAGTAGACGAAATGAGTGAATGTTCGCATCGATTTCGGGTAAATTGAACAAGTAAATGACTTAATGAATAATATATGTATATAAAAGCTAACTATTCTGTTTTTCAAAAAAAAACATTGGAAAATGTATGGCAGCAAAGACGGTCGTTCAAAATTGAATGTTCATATCAACAGGGTACATGGACAATAGAATTTCACATACAATCAATAAGTACGATTGTCAATTTATACAAGTTAGATGACCGACAGAAACAACCAGAATTCCAATCCTTTCCAGCCTCCAAAAAACTACAGGCAAAATGAAAGCCGATAGAGAGATTCACAATCGATTCAATATTCAAAATGAATTGTGAATTTTGAAAACGAAAAAGAAAATATGTTACAATACAGAAGTAACTGATCAAATAAATTAATAAATAATGGATGTAAAAAAAATGAAATGTGATAGGTCTAGAACATTTTCGTTTTCCACTTTTAAAGGTACTCCACGATTGACTATTGTGAAAACACTCATTTAGTATTGTATAGAACATTGTATAGAATTTCACTGTATGCTTTCACATATTTAGTTATGAATGCATCGTATTATTATTTTTATCCTTTATGTTCTATTTGCTTTATCTACAATATATTGGTTTACATAGAGATACATTACTGATTCGCTGATTAATTTATGAGTTATGAATTAACTTTTACGTTTCAATAATTATTACTCTCTATTAGGCTAGAAATATAATTCATTGGGACTGAAGGGGCTATCCGCGGTGGGAGAGTGAATGCTATAGTGTCATACTAAGATACAATTATCTGACAAGTACTTTCTGGTTTTTAAGAGTAAACTATCTGAAATTAACCTGCAAAAAATGCAATCTACAAATTAAACCAATCTTCGAAAAAATCCTTCAACTAAACTATAATAATCAGTTCATTTAGGACTTGTTTCCAGGTGTTCCTGAAGTTTCCATAAGTCATGAGGGGCAGTGTTCATAGAAGTTGGAAAGGAAACAGTTATCATCAGTCCCATTGACTGATCGTCGTGCAATACACGAAGTTGATTGGATTTGCAATAGTAATGTTTCTCACCGACTGGTGCTAACGAGATATGGCAACTTGGACCGATGTATATGTGTGCCTGGTCCTACGTTGTAGCTGACTGACTGACTGACCGACTGGTTTTTAATAAATTTTCAGCCAAAAATTATCTTTAAATCTGATTTTAGCCAGTAGTCACTGCATATCCTATAAAAAGTGTAAATTCGACACTTAGATTAATGTCCAGACCACTGTTCATAAAAAAAGTGTTAGATCTCTCTGGTGACCTACTTTTATGACGAGAACGTGATTGGCATATTGGAAACAATTATTATTATTATAGCCAATTGTACCAGTGATTGTTTTACTGTACTTGTTTGTTTAACTGTACCAAGAAACACTTTTCCTTCCGTTGCCCGTGACCTTGCACGAACTCGCCTACACTCGGCAGTTCCGCCTGTAAACTTTGGCACGTCTCGGTATTCTTTCGATACTATTAACAGCCCTCTGGTTTTTGGCCTACTGAGGGATACAAGTTGATACCTGGCACGTAATTTTCCTGTAGTGGTGATCATAGTCAACCGCGACTCGACGCCATCTACACCTCGATAAATCAAAATAATAACTTTTAAAGACGAAAAAAACACCACAACTTATCATCATCTACATTGGTGTATCGAATGTTTCCTTTCTAGAGTAGGCATGTTTTTTATCAAATGAATCGGAATGCATTTTATTCCAGTTTTAAATTTGAACAGAATTGATAATTTCATATATATTTATGTATGTATTCATTTATTTATATATACTTATATTTATTTAACAATGTATAATAATTCATTTTGTTTACTTAACGATAATAAATTTAATAAACTGTACTGGATTAGTACAGAGTATCGTGTCAATGTCGAAATAGTTTGTATGTGTGTTACAATACACTACAACCGATTCAGATATAACCACTTTTTACATGTTTGCCTATCAAGTTATACAAGTGAGAATATTGGATTGTAATTAGCAAGACCGAATGAGTACATACACAAGGGCATATAGACTGAGACCTTAATCAATTACATGGTCGGCGTTTATAATTTCTTACCGACTGTTTGACCTTGAACTGTTTAGTTTTTTCACAGACACATATCTTAGATTTCCCCAGTACACTAATAAGACTGTATATTGAATCCTTGATGTATTCACCAAAATCATTTATCGATAAATGAATGGTTAAGTTGATCTATCAAGTCTTCCAGTTGCATAATATCAAATCATTATTGAGTTGCATTTGTATAGTGTACGATGAATACGGGTACAAATTCACAATACCAGTTAAATTCCAACAATAATCGTATACACATAATAATAATAGTTATTATTATTATTACGTAGATACATGTGTGCAATTGTTATATATATATATATATATATATATATATATATATATTTCTAAAGTATTGATTCCGTGAGGATATATGAACAATGAATAGAAAGGTTATGATACGAGATCACATATTGTAAATATAAACAATAACAACAATAGCAGGTGGCTATCAAGACTCAGTAGCTATCAAGACTCAGTAGCTGAGTGGATAACGCGATGGCGTTTGAAGCGAAAGGTACTGGGTTCGAGTACCAGAGTGAACATCAACTCTGAGATGCAGGTACATCCAGCTGTCCTGCATTCCACTGCTAGCCACTATCCATCTTTGCTCACAATGCTTGTGAATTAAGGCTATTTCGAGGCAATACGCACAGTATGCACATATGCCAATTAGAGACTGACCAGTCGCAGTCCTAAACATCAATGGGAAGATGCAAGTAAACAATACCAAGTGAATAAAAGGTTGTGTATGTAAAAATGAAAAGCCTTATAAAATTATTAAGTTAACAGCTCATTGTAGTACGAATGCGGCAATATAATTAGGAATTTTTTGTCACTGATTAAAAATAGCAGAGATATTCAATGAAATGAAGCGATATCAGAAACAGTTATGAATAAAATAATGGGGATATGAGAAATAATTAAATAGAGAGGGGGATATTCTCAAATACGGTTAGGACCCGGCTCAGTGATCTAGAAGTTAGGCGCTCGCTCAGGAGACCGAAGGTCCTTGTTTCGATTACCGCTTGTAGAGTTGCGGGTGTTCACGAATGAGGAGTCTCATTTTTCAATGGTAACCTAACATTGACCGGTTCATGATTTGAGTGAAACTCAGCAATCTCCACAACCCTACATTGATAAAAATAATAATGGCTAAAGGTCATGGTTAAGATAATGATAACTAGTACTTCTAGCTTCATCTCATTAGTAGCAAGAGCTTCTGCTATCCCGCTGTTGGGATAATTAATAGTTTTTCAAGGAATTTATTCAAAAGCTAAGGAAATATATTATTTTATTTGAAATAAAATAAACAATATTTGTCAGTCTCTTAGACTGGATAGTCATTTTAGTCAATTTTTTGAATAAAAGATAAAACAATCAACAACAACAACCATACAATTAGACTTTATAAACTCTCTGAGGTTGTCTGTAATACTTTCACTGTTCAGTAAGTTTACTTTATCCATCAATTCCAGTCATTTTACCTTCATTTAATGATTCAGTGCTACTTACTAGCGTGTAATTTTGAATGGGGATTTCATTTCAAGATATTGGAGTTATTCTCACCTGTCATATTTGAACATAAAATTTTCTTCGCTGAATTCTCTTTATTTTTATTCAATAACACAATGAGTTATTTTAATCATAACAATAATTTATAGTTCATCATGATGATCAGCTACTTAGCTTTCCCCGATAGAATTGAATTCGCTCTAAAAGCTAGACAATATGATATTGACCTTGGAGCACAACCAATTATTAAATGGGTCATTAGGACAGATCAATTTCTTATTTCTAGAATAATTTCCAAATTGTTAGCTTCAGTTGGAAACAGACGCCAATGGTTTTATTTAAAGATTAAATAAAAACTTCACAAGTAAATCTTTTGTCTAGATCAAAAGACACAAACTTACCAAAGGAATCCAACTTAACTATGAATTTTTTAACACAAAACTATTGAATCTCTCATTACATAACATTAAATTACATAATTTTCATTATTTAAAGATAAACAAACAAATAAAACCTGGAAACACTGGATGGCCGTTTCATCCTATTATGGGACTCCTCAGCAGTGCGCATCCACGAACCCGCTCTCGCGAGATTCGAACCCAGGACCTACCAGTCTAGCTTCAATTGACTCACGCTTTCAACTATGAAAAATACTAAATCTCCACAAAACCCCTTATGATAATTAAAACAAATAAAAATTACTTCACAAAAGGAAGAAGTCTTGCAAATCGACAATTTTCTCTAGAGATTTATCACCAATCTCATAAAACTAATGAACCAAGAAATTCACTTTGGTTATTTAAAAAAATGAGCTTTAGAATCAGTAAACTGAAGACAATCACTAATGTGTTTTATTCTCCATCATTAACGGTAAATTGTCTATCTCTGTTATTCCCTTCGTAATAATATCAATGAATCATTAGAATTACCTTCTTCACTATAACTCAGATTGCGACATCGGAACATCAGATGAATACACTCAAGTAATTTCATTATCTCCACTCAAAATTCACATGATTATACAAATAAAAGAAAATACCATCATGCACCACGATCGATAAATCAATCTCAATAGGTAAGTAATTAGAATATTTCCAGTACAATTCTGAGTAATGGATTTATGATTAGTTGACCGTAATTAATGGAGATTGAATAGTAAAAGAAAGAGATCATTATTTGAACAGTTTGCAATTATAACTATATTCAAACATTATGAAACAACCGTTTGATGAATAATTATTAAGGGAATACATGGTAGTTTACTGCAGAAAGGCTTTCTATGTTTTGTATTACTATTTTTTGCCTCGTCAGTAATGGGTTATGAAGATTAATGAATTTTATTAAAATAATGAACCAATCTAACTTGAATCACTATTAAAAACTTGAAGAAACTAAATGGTTATTTTGTCCTAATGTGAAACTCCTAAGTAATGCTCATCCATCACCTCACAAGCGGTCTCATATCGTAACGCTTAAATTCCAAACCAATAATCTCCAAAAACTCCCCGATATTTTGAGACCATCTTGCAGTGCCCTTAGTGGATATCTTCCTCGCACTTGATACGGCTTAGCTATACTGATCACAACACTGCTGAGTCACATACGAAGACGAAATGGCCGTTTTGTGCTTTCAAGTTTTCAACAGTGGTTTGACTTACGTTAGTTCATGATTTCAGTGATATTTTCTCCGTTATTAGGGTAATGGATTAGTAAACTGGGCGATGATTCCGATCACGAAAACACTTGAAATCTAGGCTGAATAATAAGTATATATCCAGGATCCATAAAAATTAGATGTAAAGAGACCAGTTCCAAACCCATTCTGATTCATTGAAACAAGGCACTTTTCAATCTGAAACAATTTTTATCCGATCAACATAGTATGTTTTGATTTTGTCTCAGAAATGTTTGTTACTACAATAAAATGGAACATATATTCTTGAATTAATGAGGTAAATAGCCTCACATGATTATGTTTAGTGAACCCGCTGATCAATACCACGTACCCAGTCACCGGTCGATATCTTAATTTTAATTCGGTCTGTTATTTATTCTATGGCTTAGTTTCTCTGACTTGGTCAATTACATATTTGACCAGAACCACTGACCCTGAATGGAATGTGGAAAAAGATAGCATAAAGTCAATAAGTCAGTCGGTTACTGGTGAGCTATCATCTCAATTCCTACATTTGAAACCAAGAAGTCAGGAAAGGTAATCAATACAGTAAACCAATCTCAGACATGAGCCAAATGTTGAGCGCATGTGACTGACCAAGATATAGCTTTTCTCTCTAAGTAGTAAAAGATACCCTATTGGTGGAAGAATGTGGCTTGAAGATCTAAGTGATATATATGCATACTTGAGCGCTGTATAGTTATTTCTTGATTCACTTGGCTAATAAAAAGCTTCCCTCTCACTCACAGTCTTTCCACTAAATAACCAGCTGAGCTATCATAATTGGATACCCCAAATACCCTGATACAGCCGAGAGTGACGAGCGCCCGCCCTCTCTTTCGAAATGCCCTCACACGGCCACTCGTATACAGCCTCTGCCAAGGAGGTACTACTCACTGTTTTCTCGCGGCATTTCTGTTGTTTACGAAATCGAGAGAACAAAAAGTGAATGTCCGGCGCTTTAACCTGGTTAGTGGACACGGAAAGTCCATCTGGGGGAGTTGGGAAACCCTGATCCCAAACCAATGGTGCACATGGTATCCAGTATCCCGAGGGAACAAGTGACGTACGAACCAATCGTTGGTCACCGGCTACCATGGGACTACATCTCCTTACGATGTTCCACTGCTTCGTGGATCGAACCTTTAGGTCAAAGGCTCAAAGCATGGGCACCTAAGAGAACCACCTGCTTCGGTCTGAGCACCCAAGCAGTAACATAGCTCACACAAAATTGTGTGGTGCATATATATCTGGTGCCCCCTCGTACCAGTATTTACGGGTCCAAATAAAATAAACTAAAATAAAAACAATACAGTAATCAGTCAGTTTTAAACAACATGGAACCTAGAATAAACCTGTATTTGATCAATAGAATGCGATTAAATTAAATACGTCCATCACACACAAGTCGAAGTAAATAATACCGTCTATAGAACTAAAAACAATTAAGCACAGAAAATGATTGGTTTTTTTAAAAAAAAAATAATAATTGGATAGAAATTATGTAATAATACTGATAATTAGTAGTAGTGAATGAAAACGTTCAAACGAAAAATTTGCTGTCGATAGAAATCATCATCGCCATACTACATAGACGTTGAATAAATCACAGGACCTTTTCAAGCTTAACTGACAATAACTACGGCAAAATGATAAATCAAAATTTGAAAAACACAGAATAGAACAGGTCCCACAGTATGTCTTGCAAAATTGTCAGAGGTGACTTACACACCTGTGTTGACGCATGATTTTCAGACGGATCAATTGTATATTGAATGAAATAAACGCAGTAGTATTTAGTGATCTCGAAGATATAAAGGATTAATATACTAGTGACCATTTCTCGCATTGAGTCATAGTGTCAAAAGAATACATTTCAATTTTTAGATATTTATCAGAAAGCTTATAAATAGAATGTTAAAAAGAAATTTATAGCCGAATAACATGGTCAGTCAATCGAAAACAAATTGTTATGAGGCCTGTTACTTTTCTATTTCAACAAGTTGATTGAATCAACCCTATTGAGAACTAACTGAACAGTAAAAAGTCTTGGTAACATAATCATGTGATCATCCATTCTTCTACTGATCAACATGAATTCAAACTTCAAAAAAAAATTGATCAAACGTCTTGACCAGTTTAGAAGAAATAAAGCAAAAAATAACAAGGAACAACAGTTCAAGTTATCTGAATACATCTACAAATTCATTGAGTTTTTTTCTTTAACTAGAAAAAATCAATATCAGTCTAAAGTAAATGCTACAAAATAGTGTTTAATTATATCAAGATAAGGCCAGTGCATTAAAATATGAAGTCATTTAATATTTTTTTTTTGTTATAATACTGGAAATCTTGGTCGATAAAGTGGCATACATATGGTGAGACAGACAGATGAATAAACTGACTGAGACAAATGGAAAAAAAACTTGATGGTGGATAAATAGTTTTATTGGGAACCATAAGAATAATGATGACAACAACCAAAAATATAAGGTTAATTTATTAAAACTGTAGACCATAACATAGTTTTAACTTTTACGTGATGCCAGATTGACAAATACCAACACCAGAAAACCTTGTATCCAAGTTATGTGTTAGCTGATGCCCGTCAGAAAGGTGAGGATAAAACTCGATTAATCAACACACTTAGAACTAGGTAATACCACATCGGCTACGATTCGCTGATCATTTGGTGTAGTCCATAACTTGTATTACTCTGCCCACCCAGAAATAATAAGTATTACTCAAAACCCAGTACATGATTTCATATTGGGCAACTAAGTTCCACTGATTGATATAAAGAGATATATGTATGTGGGTCAGACAGTCAATCTGTAAATCAACTTGGATATGTGATTGGAAAATCTTAAGTTAGACCCCCGGTTGGTCGTTGATGGTCATGCATAAGGAGCTCCATGATGAAAAGCAACAGTTTTCCAGTGCTTCCTGGTTTTCGATGGTTGTCTAACGTACGTTAGTCGATTATTCAATTTACACAAAATCGAATTTGACATAACCTATTTCTATACTTCTGAATGTTCAAATATAAATTTAAAATGTATTATTTTTCTTATCGGTTAACACAATTTGTTACATCTCTTACATCAGTGTGTGTCAGCACAGGTTTTAAGCATATTTTTCATAGTGAATCATATCGAACACAGTTTAATGTAACCAACACAGCTTCTTTCAGGTGAAATTATAAAGAACACATATATCAGAGTAACCAAAGCTTTCAGAATAAACTCAATGAATATAGATCTCGTTCAGATAGTTTAATATAATAAAGACTGAAATATAATTAGATACTATCCACCAACAATGTTAGTTTATTGTGTTTTATACTATGTAAGTACATTCGCTGTATCACAAGAGCACAATAAAATCCTAGAATACTAATTGGTTGATTAGAAAATAATTATAAATTTAAAATAGGGTTTGTGGAGATTGTAGCAATTTCTAACAGTTGAATTCATGAGTCAACCTAAGCCAGACCACTACTGAAATGCTGGAGGCACTGGACGGCCGTTTCGTCCTAGTATGCAGAATCGTGGATGCACACTGCTGAGGAGTCCAATACTAGGACGAAACGACCGTCCAGTGCTTCCAGATTTTCAATAATCGTCTAGCATTAATCGACCATTAAAAATTATATATTTGACTGTTGTTCATGGTCTTCAACTCATTAATGAACAACAGCAAATAACTACATACCAAAGTATCATAATTGTGAATGGTCATAATTACAAAATGTTTACTCATAAAGTCGTTTCATACACAAAATGTGACTTCCCAGTAAGCCAAATTTATTAGTATTAGACGGTTATTCTTGAAATTACATGTAATTTTCATAGCGAACTAATATCAGTGAGATAAACACTTGAAACGAAAACTTATTGACTCCATAGTTCGTTATTATTAAGAACTCTTCAGTAGTCCAAAGGTAGATATCACTTAACTCCAAGATAAAAATATCAAGGGTGTGTGAAAGAAAGAGCAAGTCATGCAGTTTACAGTAAATTGGATGTTCATTCTGAAGCAGCCTGATAATAAGCCGTCTATTGTAAAAAAAATAATACACTATTGAGATCTTTCAACAATCTGAGGGGGAATAAGTAGACTTTAAAAGGCTCTAGTGGTCTTCAAAAATGATGAGGAGCTAAAGAACTAACAAAATTTCTACGTATTAATCAAAAGCAGTGGTAGGCGACAAAAAGAAGATTTATGCGAAGAGGCAAAGACAGGTGAGGCTAGAAAACTGTTGAAACAAACTGAGAAGACCGAAGTTGGACAGTCAACAGTTAATCAAACTATTTCTGGTATAACTGTATCTCAGGTAAAATTTTAAATGTAAGATTTTCTTCATTTGACTTTCCAGGGGTAGCTCAACACCAGGATATTTACTAATACCCTCAGGGTATTTACCTAACATAGTTTTGTTTGTAGAAAACGCCTTGATTAGGAAGACAGTAATGTTTGGGATCAATTCTTTTCCGATTAAGTTTCTTACTAGTATAGATCCTTGCTTAGTTTGGCCATAAGTAAAGCAGCACACCCTATTAACAACTTCATTTAACTTGAGGGTCTGATCAGCCCTTTTTCGGTTGATGGCTTACGAAATCTTATCACGGTTGTAAAACGCTTGCTTAAGAAGTCCGACAATCACCACCTGTGTAACAGTCGAAGTGTTCATCTACTTATTAAAGGGCAGATATACTACGTAACTCTGCCTTCTGTATTACATAACAGGTATGAAATGTAGCATACTTTAACCACGACTAACTGACTGGAGACCCATTGCAACTTCTATTTGCAGTTGGTATATGTATCAGATAATGACTCGAAATGTTATCCATTTTCTCACCATTCCGTTTGAAACGAACAAATATTAAAATGATAGCATAATGGCCGTTTGCATCTGATTCAGGAATCCCCATTTTGACGATTACCTTTGCTACATCTCATATAAACAAACTTTCATACATTCTCACGTGCTCTATTTTGATTGAATAACACTTTTAGTGAACCGAAATCTGACTCCAGTTAGATCGTTTCCCTTTGTTATGGAAATATGCCTATCGCCAATCCTTGTATATAATCATCGACTTCAATCATGTTAGTGAATAACGAAATGAATTTATGAATACGTATTGTGGATCGGAAAGCAAAGAAAAACAAAAGAACGCAAAGTGGAGAAGGTGAGTAAGCAAACTCTATTTAATCAAGAGTGAATCGATATTTGTAGTCGAACAAAAATAAGTTACAGATATGTGATGAGTAAGATAAAAAAATGCACACACACGCCTACATAAAAACGGTCAAGGCTGATAATTAAATGATTAACAAGATCAAAAAGTGACTGGAGAAGAATGAATAAATTGGCCTGTCCGCAAGCTAGAATAAGCTTTGTGGGATTGACATAGCAGCAGACACTAAATAATTGAAAAGCACGAGTTATTTTATCCCATCAATTAAAATTCCTATATATTTAAATTTCGTTCAGACTTACATGTTGATCACTTAAAATCTAATCGCATGGTCAATTGGAAGACAGTTTCCGCGTCATTTCGTTGTGTTCTCAGAATTATGTTACAGAAAACTTATTTTAACTATCATCTCACTACTCGAAAATTTTAGATTACTTACGCTTGTTACCCACAATTCAGCATGGGCCGCCTACCAGCATTCTCCAACCCACTCTATCCTGGGCCTTCTTTTCTAGTTCTGACCAATTTTCATTCATTCTTCTCATATCTGTCTCCGTTTCTCGAAGTGTTCTTTGGTCTTCCTTTTCTCCTTTGGCCTTCAGGATTCCATGTGAGGGCTTGTCTTGTGACGCGATTGGGTGATTTCCTCAAAGTGTGCTCTATCCACTTCCAGCATTTCTTCCTGATTTCTTCCTCCACTGGAATCTGGTTTGTTGTCTCCCACACTAGCTTGTTGCTGATAGTGTCTGGCCAACGGATCCGAAGTATCTTGCGTAGACAACTGTTACTGAACACCTGTATCTTCTGGATGATGGCTTTCGTAGTTCTCCAGGTTTACGTCCCATACAGTAGAACTGTCTTGACATTTGTATCGAAAATTCTGATGTTGGTGTTGGTTGACAATTGTTTTGAGTTCCAGATGTTTTTCAGTTGTAAATATGCTGTTCTTGCTTTGCCGATCCGCGCCTTCATATCTGCATCAAATCCACCGTGTTCATCAATGATGCTGCTCAGATACGTAAATGTATTCACATACTCCAAAGCTTCTCCGTCAAGTGTAATTCGATTGGTGCATGCTGTGTTGTATCGGAGAATCTTGCTTTTTCTTTGTGTATATTGAGACCTACTGCTGCTGAGGCTGCTGCTACACTGGTCGTCTTCTCCTGAATTTGTTGTTGCGTGTGTGATAGAAGAGCCAGATCATCTGCGAAGTCTAAATCGTCCAGCTGCATCCTACCTGTCCATTGTATCCCGTGCTTTCCTCCAGATGTTGACGTCTTCATGATTCAGTCGATCACCAGGAGAAAGAGAAAGGGTGAGAGTAAGCAACCTTGCCTGAAACCGGTCTTTACCTCGAACGAGTCTGTCAACTGTCCTCCATGAACGATTCTGCAGTTTAATCCATCATAGGAGTTCCGCATGTTGTTGACTATCTTCTCAGGCACGCCGTAGTGTCGAAGAAACCTCTATAGTGTTGTCTTGTCCACGCTATCAAATGCTTTCTCGTAGTCAATGAAGTTGATGTAGAGTGATGAATTCCATTCAACTAGTTGCTCCACAATGATCTGTAGAGTTACGATTTGGTCTGTACACGATCGATCGTTAGTGAATGCAGCCTGTTGATTTCGAAGTTGGGCGTCTACGGAGTCCTTCATTCTGTTTAACAATATCCAGTTGAAGACTTTTCCTGGTATTGAGCGAAGAGTGATGCCCCTGTAATTATCGCACTTGCTGAGATTGCCTTTCTTTGGTATTTTGATAAGAAGTCCTTCATTCCAGTCTGTTGGTACTTGTTCTTCATCCCAAATCTTATTGAAGAGAATGTGGAGTATCTTTGTAGTTGCTGCTACATTTGCTTTCAGCGCCTCTGCTAGGATGTTGCTGGTCATGCTGCTTTGCCGCTCTTGGTTTGTCTGAGTGTCATGCTGATCTGTTCAATTATTAGTGGTCCAACATCGATTGCGAGGTCCGTGGGTTCATCTGAGCTGATCGATTCAAGGAATCAACATATATTCGCATTTGTCGGTTTTGATGTCCCTCTTCACTTGCTTGTTTACTTCTGTGTATTCGGCTTGTGCCTCGACTTTCTCTGCTCTTGTTCGGCTGGTATCGACTGCTGCTTTCTTGTTCCTCCTTTCTTCAACCTTATCCAGTGTATCGACAGTGATCAATTCCTTATGATGGTGCTTCTTGTGGCCCAGAACCTCCTGACATGTTAAGGTGTTTACCTCCATGATCCCTTTCCAGTTGCTCTCGATAGTAGTTCCCTCTCCATTGAGTAGATCATGAAAGACCTGGAACTTATTGTTGAGGGCTATCTTGAATTTGTTGAGTTTGGCAGTATGTCAAAGAAAGGCCGTATTAAACTTTTGTGATGTTGTCCGCCCCGTTGTCCAGTGCTTCTTGAGTTTTAGTTTTATCTTGGCGACCAGCAAGTGATGATCCAATGCTACATCAGCTCCTCTTCTGGTTCTCACATCCTCCATAGTCCTCCTGAACTTTTTGTTGATGCAGATACGGTCGATTTGGTTCTGTGAAGTGTGATCCGGTGAAGTCCATGTGGTGTGGTGAATGTGTTTGTGTGGGAATATAGTGTCGCCTATGACCAGTTTATTGAACGCATATAGGTTCGCAAATCTCTCACCATTTTCGTTCCTTTATCCCAATCAGTCCATGTCGTGCATGACGTCCTCGTATCTAGTGTTGTCCATTCCAACCTTGGCGTTTAAATCTCCCATTAGAATGGTCAGGTCATTTGTTGGGCACTTCTCGACGATTGACTGCAGTCTATCGTAGAAATGATCTTCAACATCTTCATTGTAGTCGTTGGTAAGCGCATAGCATTGGATGACGATCATTGTAATGCCCTCTCTCTTTGTTTTGATGGAGGCTTTGATGATCCTTGGTCCATGAAATTCCCATCGTGTAGGAGCATTTTGTGCTTGTTTGGACAGCATCAGTGCCACTCCTTGTGTATGTGGAGCATTTTGTCCTTCATCACCGGAATATAACAGAAGCTCTCCTGAAGCTATTCGTTGTTGTCCAACCTGAGTCCAATGTGTTTCACTGATCCCAAGCACCTCCAGGATATATCGCCTCATTTCTGCAGCAATTTGAGAAACTCTCCCGGTCTCCCACATTGTCCGGACGTTCCCTGTACCTATAAAAATTGTTGTTCTGGTTGTTAGAAGGGGCATCGGCCTCTTGGTTTCCGAAAGAACTCGGCTTTCCCCACGAGGCGTCATAAATCTTCTAAATGAAGACCTTTTGACTTCCAGGGAAGAGTTTGAATGATTTGAATTAATTTTTTCTGGTTAGCGCTTTTTTAGCGAGTTATTTGTCTACGGGATGGGGTCGCTGACCCCATATCCAACCCTCCTCCTTAATCTGGGCTTGGGACCGGCAGTAGCTCCAGGAGGAGCTACAGGCGGAGTTAAAAGTTTAGATTAGTTACCAATCTATGGACAGGAAAACAAAATTTTGTGATGAATTGTAGAAATATCACTATATTGCTGTTTGTTTGTATATTTTCACGTTAAACAAAACAATTAGTCACAATGTATGAACGTATATTTGATTAGGACTATTGTTTATGTATGAAGACTGATCATGGCCGTGACCTTAAACGAAAATCGTCGTTTGTAAGCCTAGGGTTAGTCACCACTTGAGCAAGTGAAGGCCTTACCTTGTGATTATTTATTTTCAAACTAATCTGTCCTAAAATTTTAGCTTTTTTTCAAAAAAAATTAATGTTCACATGTATTGTTTGCGCATGAAATCATAATTCAGTCAGAACTTGAAATACACATTTAAGCCATAGAAGTTTGCGTTTTTGCACAGTATACAAAGATATTATGTAAAGAGGAATGTCCCATTCCAAATTATTTCTAAATACTGTCACTGCCAAAATTTTGGATTCATGTTACTGTCAGACCATGAAATTACTTCAAGTCATCAATTGATTCCCAAAATTTCATCTCAGATTTATGGTGATCTCTGTGATCTGAAATAATTTACAGCTGTATATATAATTTTGTAATAGTTTTCTCTTTACGTATAGTCAGTATTCAGACGATATTCGATCTCTTTATCATCTAGGCAGATAAATTCTCCAACTATTACAGAAAATTGTTAGGAAGAAATAGCAAAACAGAAAGGCAAAGCATGGCTAGTTAATTTTTCGACGAACCAGTTTGTGTATTTCTGTAAGTATTCACCAAATGGTTGTTTCATGATGTTTGTGTTGTAACTTTATAAAAGGCCGTCACCGGTTTGTTATGAATTTAAAAAAAGAACAGGAAGGCCGTATCCCGATTCCTTATGATTTTATGTCCGGCTTTTTATCACGTGAATTATCCACCAATCAAAATACGATTTTTCCAATCTTAACACTGCCAAATCAATGACGTTCAACTGGTATGAGCAGTCTAGCGTCCTTATCGGTCACTTGTACACCTAGCCCTTCCAATTGAGTCCAGAACACTAATTACAGCTTCTGCTATGCGAATCGTTTATTTCAAACATACTCGGTTTATATACTAGACAGACAGACCGTATCACACCATAAAATAGAAAATAACATTTGTACAAGATCAAGCCAAATGTGACTGTGAACATGGGATACGATAATCAATAAACTGAGTATAATTTAGGAACAGTAATTCGTATAATAATAATCCATAGGTCAAAATGGAGCTTATAATAAGATAAAAATAGATATACACAATTTAATTACTCAATAATTAAACAATAAGAATATATATAGAATAATCGTCCATTAATAGGTCCCGGAAGTTATGTCTTTCCTAGGATATAACAGTTTCGATATAGTTATAACTGTAAACTATGTTCTAATCAGGAAGTTTCAGTGACCCTTCGATCTGACTCCGATTTGAAACAATGTGTAGTGACCTACTTCTATGAAGAGAACACGATTAGTATAACGGAAGCAATTATTATTATAACCAGTTGTACCAGTGATTGTTTTACTGTACCTGTTTGTTTATGTGTGCCAAAAAAATACACTCTTCCGTTGTTTTTTGACTTTGCACGAACTCTCGTACGCTCAGTAGTCTCGCTTGTAAATTTTGGCACGATCTCGTTATTGTTTCAAAACTACGAGATCGCCAACAAATACACTTTACTACAAGCTTCTATTGCCTTCTGATATTTGGCCTACGGAAGGATCTAACCTAGCAACTGTCACGTAGTTTCCCTATAGTGGTGATCATATTCAACCACGACTCGACGCCAACTACAAGTGAATGAATATGGCATGAATATAAATCTTCCATTTCATTCTGTAAATTGCACCTGGGTAACCCCGTTTTGCGACGGTGGTAATGAAAAGCCGAATACGGGTTGAGTTAAATAAATTTATTTCAAGCACTCGTCTATTCAGACAGATATCAAGAACGAGAAGCAGGAAAGTGCAGCGGGGAAGTGAAGCAGAAAAGGCGAGTGCACTAACTCAATTCAATAAAACATGACTCAATATTTATAGCTAGACATAAATAAGCTAAGAGCATGATGAATAGGGTAAGCAATAAACAAAATACGCCCATATAAAAACAGTCAAGGTTATGACAGGGTCAAATTGTGACTCAAGATAAATAAATAAATTGTTCTGTCCGAAAGCTAGGATTATTCATATGGGCTTGAATAGAGAAGGCACCACATGATGTTCCTTTCACTGTTCAACCTCCAGAATTGTGTTGGAAATATTCTGATAACTTACCTATTGAGATTGATTTATTGATTGTGGTGTATGATGGTATTTTCTTTTATTTGTATAATCATGTGAATTTTGAGTGGAGATAATGAAATTACTTGAGTGTATTCATCTGATGTTCCGATGTTGCAATCTGAGTTATAGTGAAGAAGGTAATTCTAATGATTCATTGATAATATGACGAATAGAGTCAGTAGGTTTTGGTTGATCAATTGTCAATGTTACAAGCGATTATGAAATAATCATATTAAAATATCCGTGTGTGTGTGTGCTACTGATGTCGACAGATATAAGTTATATGTATCACCAGTCGAAAGTGGAATACCTGGAGGTAAAAGGTTGAGAAAATCGAAGAGAATAAAACGAGAACATAGAGTGATTGATGTGGAAATGAAAGGACAATCAAGTCTGAGACAGTTGATTGATATTTTGCAAATGAAGTATTCACTGTATGGTTCTCAGATTTTACCAAGATTTTCTGTAATGTCGTATTTAAATACATTTGGTTGTCCCCACTGATGTTACCGTTCACTACACCTGTACTATGAAATTCATAGTTTCATAACAATCAGTAACTGAATGATAGACAAATACATGTTATTCAATATTTATTGATGATCGATTTTTACTAATTAACTTACTAATTTTATACTAGACTAAGTACCTTAGCACCTGATTGTACTATGTTTAGCTTACTATGGTACCATATATGACACTGTTTTCATACTCTGGCCAATCAGTTTCAAACAGATCTTGATAATAAGTATTAACCTTTTTGATACTTCGATAATAATTTTTACTTAGTTTTCCTTAATTACACTCGTACAGATTAATGTCCAGGATTTACAAGAACCAATGATAAACGAACTGCATTCTAACACTGAATTCCAAAACACTTTTTAATAATTTAATAATATACTTGGATGTTTGAAGTGTCCGAGTTAATAATTTACTCATAATATCAAGTATCAAACTCTGACTAAATAGACTCTAATAAACAGAATCACCTTTCAAACTACTAAGTATGTGAATACATGTGGAGAAATCATGGTGCTTATTTATTACTTGTCTATTAAGTGATGAATCATCAAATGAAGGTCACTAAGTCATCTACATATTTCTGCCTCGTCTTATCTATCTCATATAAAGTACTTACATTTGCTGTACATTTATTTTTCACTTTTTTCTTTCGTTCATTGTGATGGTATTTTCTACAATTCAAAAGATATTTTCTTCCCAAATGTTGTTTGTTTCTTTCATTTGTGATGGTTTCAACAGCCTCTTTCATCAAATGAAAGTATGTAGTGGCTTGGCTTCGAGATAATTCCTTATGATTCGTTTATCAATCACTTTGATAACCGCTATCATATAAATCCCAATGGTCTAAGAATTCAGAAGGCAATAAGAAGCGGCGACTACAGCTTATTATTGGACAGCACAGATAACAAAGTTACAAACACATAGAGGCTAATGCGTGCGAGCGAATACAGAGGCGAATTTATAGTCAAATCGAATCAAGGCGAAGCGAAGCAAGGCGAGGCAAGGCAATTAATAAGATTCCAGCATATATATATAATTCATTGAGCTATACTTAAGCGATTAACATTTAAGGTAGAGTGAGGTATATGTGCGTAGGGTGTCACATGTGATCAAGTATACACGTTTATACAGACATGACAGTGATAATAATACAAAGAAATAGACGAATTGTTACTGTTCTAACAACACTGTCTGTTAAATAAGTCAATAAAATGGCTCGACAAAATTAGCCTGAAACTTATGCGTTATTTTTTTTTAAAAGAGACGAATCACCACATGATCGAATGGGCTGTAGACCATGATTAATTAATTGGTACCAGTACCAAGGTTGGATTTGATAGTTTCAAATAAATTGAGCATTAAGTATAGAGTTAATAATAAATATATTTTTGTTATATCCCAACTTAGTAGAAAATTGTATTTCCGATGTCTTGTGACTTCGTGTAAGCCAATTGTTCAGATGAAGTCACAAAACGTCAGAAATACAATTTTTCTACTCATTGAGATA
>NC_031497.1:19017298-19058850 GCF_000237925.1 Schistosoma mansoni
AATATATATATATATATATATATATATATATATATTATAGCACTGAAACTGTTGCATCTGATTTAGCGTAAAATTTTATTAACGTCATGTGGAAAATCTGATTCACTTCGTATGTTAACAAGTTAAATTTCTGATTTAGTCTTGTACATTTGAAAATTGAATTACCATCTGATGCCTTTTGAAGTCAGTATAAACTTTATACATGACGTCATAAATAACTAGTAGTAATCGATAGACTATCGTAACTCAATAGCCGGTCAATGCCAAGTGTTTCAAGATTTCAGGTTGAAAGATTATTAATTTAAATTCAATGTTTGTTGAAACTCACCAAAAAGGATCTTTGTAAGTTAGATTGATAAATAAATTCAATAGTTAAGAACCAGATAACACAGAAAGCTAGACATCATAGCACACTGTCCGAATGATTGTTAGTATTTGGTGAAAACACCATGTAGATAATACTGAAGTCTAAAACTAACGTTTGAGTATATAGATGGTAATCTAATAAGCATTAGAATCTTAGAAAAGCGACTCTAGTAGCTTGGTCATGTTTTACACATATTGTGGTTGCTCCCTCTATATTATGTACTAATGTTGAGACTTAGAGGAAAAGCACACTAGTTAATTTAAGTCATAGCTGAAGATTGTAATGAGTAAGTATCTGTTGGCTCATCATTGACTCTTTGAATGAAGTCCTAAAAATTGTGCAGCTCAATATTTGATACACTATAAAACATTGGTAGAATAAATACAGTAGAAAGTGTATTGCATTACATTTTTTCACAAAGATTGTGATTCATCTTCAAACAAAATCTGTTTTGGATATGTTTTGGTTCGAGATGTATCCTTTAATCCTTCCAATACTTTCTTTCAATCATTTCTTCTAGTTCTTCACAATAATGTTATTTCTCTGTGTGTTCTGTTTCTCTTAATGTCATATTTTACAAATCACTTTATGTATTGGATTTTTAAAATATCTACTGAATGAAAGTTGCGAACAGTCTATTGAAGTTGTTTATGCCCCGTTCTGTTATTATTATTATTATTATTATTATTATTATTATTATTATTATTATTATTATAGATCTGGACGATAATTCATAGAAATAATTAAATATCTATGAATCAAATCACCACCTTGGGACCTTTCTATTGAGTGAACTAAGAGTAGTTTTTGTACTCAGTATTTTCTATCGACTATTGTTAATTCTTAATTGCGTAACATTTCACAATTACGATGTTGAATATAAATAAATATGGTTTGAAACTCTACAATTTCCCCAAGACACTCCTTGCATAATGACTACTTGACGAATGCAAAGACAATCGAATTAAAAAGCTTACTGAATCATATTAAATTTAAGGAAATCATCAAGAATATAAATCAAAATGGACTTGATCAATTGTTTTGCTAGCTTGCTAATCTTTCTTTATCACCTTTAACCTTCAGGATGAGATTGTTAATAAGAAGAAAGGAAGAAGTGAGGTAGACTTGTCTTGAGAAATTATATGGGGCCGTTTGATCGCTCTGCGAAATGGAAATAAAATTACAAACTGTGGAAAGTCATATAAAGTCTGGATATAATAATAATATAGGAGGTTCCACTGAGATTTATACTTGATTGAGACAACCAGATGATGTAATTCAGTGGATCAAAATTACTTGCTTACGCCTGTTACCCCTTGTGGAGCAGTATAGGCTACTCACTAGCATCCTCTGTCCCGAGTAATCCTTTCAGGTTCTTCCCAGTTGCTATTCATCTTTTCCATGTCTGCTTTCAATCCTCAACGCAGTGTGTTCTTCGGCCTTCCTCTTTTCCATCTCCCTTCGGGATTCCGTATTAGCCCCTGCTTCATGATGCAGATTGATGATTTCCACAATGTATATCCTATCCACTTCCAAAGTCTTTTCCTAATTTCCTCTTCAGCTGCGTGGATTAAACATTAGACTATTAAACGAAAGATTACCATTTATGGAGTTATGTATCAATTTCAATCAAACCTTTCTTTATGGTACATTCAATGGAATACCAGGAAAGTGGGAATCTAACTATGAAATGATAATGATACATTTTCGAATTGAACAAGTAGTTCTGACTATCCTTAGAAAAAACCTTATCTGTCTGCATCACTGAAACTAAGTTGTTCAAGTTGTTACTTTATATACGTTACCACTGGGTTTCTCAGGGTCAAAAATAATCTTGTGTATGAATGGACTCATGCTACGGCGCTTAGTACAGATTAATCAATACACGATAACTTTTAAAGAATCTGTTATTATTTGAATAGTGTATCATGGACTGGTTTCAGTTAAAATATTATTAAAAATCAAAATGGAAAAATGGTTTTGTTTGAATCTACCATAACAGTTACATATTACTGAATTATATTCAGGGAGAGCTTGGATAGTATTCACTAAATAAGGTAGAGCATTCATACACTTACTTACTTACACCTGTTACCCATCACGAAGGAGCATTGGCCACCCACCAGTATTCTCTATTCAACCCTATCCTGGGCAGTGCTTTCCAATTAACATTCATCCTTTTCATATCTGCTTCTATTTCCCGGCGTAATGTGTTCTTTGGCATTCCTCTTTTCTGTTCCCCTTCCGGATTCCAAGTTAGGGATTGCCTCGTGATGCATTTTGATAATTTCCTCAATGTATGTCTGATCCACTTCCAACATCTTTTCCTAATTTCCTCTTCAGTTGGAAGCTGGTTTTTCCTCTCCCACAATAGGCTGTTGCTGATAGTATACGACCAGTGAATGTTGAATACTTTGCGTAAACAACTGTTTATAAATATTTGTACCTTCTTGACAATGGTTGTAGTAGTTCTCCAAATATCAGCTCCGTACAGTAAGACTATCTTGACGTTCGTATTGAAGATTCTTACTTAGATGTTGGCTTACAGACAGTTGTTTTGAGTTCCATATGTTCTTCGATTGTAGAAATGCTGTCCTTCCTTTGCCAATCCTCGCCTTTACATCTACATTGGATCTTCCTTGTTTATCAATGATGCTTCCCAGGTACGTGAATGTTTCCACCTCTTGCAGAGTTTCACCATCAAGTGTGATTGTGTTGGTGTTTCCCGTGTTGTATTTGAGAATCTTGCTTTTTCATTTGTGTATGTTGAGGCCTATGGATGCAGAGGCTGCTGCTACATTTGCTGTCTTCGTCTGTATTTGTTCATGTGTATGAGATAGGAGGGATAGGTCATCTGCGAAGCCCAAATCGTCTAATTGATTCTGAGATGTCTATTGTATTCCGTGTTTCCCCTCAGATGTCGAAGTCTTCATAATCCAGTCAATCACCAGAAGAAAGAGGAAGGGGAGAATAGGCAGCCTTGTTTGATTCTGGTCCTTACTGGAAATGCATCTGTCAGCTCTCCTCCATGCACCACTGTGCAGTGTAATCTTTCTTATGAATTCCGTATGATGTTGATGATTTCCTCAGGTACACCATAGTATCGAAGACGTTTCCATAATGTTCTCTAGTCCACACTATCAAACGCCTTCTCATCATCAAGGAAGTTGATGTATAATGATGAATTCCACTCAACTGATTGTTCCACGATGATCCGTAGTGTCGCAATTCGGTCTGTGCACGACCGATCTTCACTGAATCCAGTCTGTTGACCTCGATGTCGTGCGTCTACTGCGTCTTTCATCCATTTCAGCAACACTCGATTGAAAACGTTCCCTGATACTAACAACAGTGTGATGCCTCTGTAATTCTCACATTTGCTCAGACCTCCTTTCTGTGGTATCTTGATGATGTATCCTTCTTTCCAGTTTGTCAATGTCATTTGTTCCTCTCCCCAAATCTTCTTGAATAGAAGGTGAATCATGTTTGCTGTTACTTCAATGTCTGACTTCTGTGCTTCAGCTGGTATATTGTCAGGTCCTTCCGCTTTCGCGCTCTTGATTTATCTAGCATTTATACACGTGTCTACTGTATTTTGTTACAAATTAATAAAGCTGCAAAATCTAGTCTTTAAACTGAATAATTTAATTTTAACTGATGATCAACTTCAAACAATGAACGCCAACAGTATCGGTAGTGACTGAGGGGTAGGCACAGACATTATTCTATTATGCAATGAAACAATATGAATATGCTTTTTCAATTCAGGCTAAATCGATTGAATTCTGAAAGTTGAATGTTTCAATAATTAAAACAAGACAATAACAATGAAAAACAAGGGAAACGATAGAGAAGAGGAAAGGGAATACTAACAGGGACAAGAATTCTCTGGTTAATGTTAACAGTTTACTTTGTAGACAAGTTAACCTGTTTATTCTTTGTTTCTTATTTGCTAAAATGTTTAGAGGCTTGGCTACCACTTAGCCTTTTTATTTCATTGTATTTCCATTCATATAACGATCGAGTCTTTGTCTAGTTGGATAAAAGTGATTTATGTTTTCCAAGTTGAAAGAAATTGAAGAGTAGAAATCAGACGTATATATATATATATACATGTAAATATCATATGAAAGTAACTTAACTTTTCTCCTATTGGATAAAACACAAAAATCGATCGAAATTTTGGTCAGCTGATGTCAGTCTGTAATGATTAATATTTTTAAATTATTCATATCCGAAAATCAATCAGTTCATACTACTTGTTATTTATCATGTGAGTAGTTATCTATCATTATTTAAGTATCTCTATAACCAAACGACAATCTAGACAATAACAAGTAGAGAATATCTAATCTATCACTTCAAAGTTCAAGTGGTTTGTTCAACTTTTAGCATGAATTTCATCTGTAAGAACAGTGGAATCATGCATTATACAAACAGATGTAAGTTATGTTAGGGTTTGAAGAGATGGGATTTTAATCAACTGATACATTAGAAATTTTTGCGTTAATAGTCATCATCATCTGAAATAATTTTTTTTAATCACTTTAAAATACTTCGTTCTGATCAGCATTCCCTTCCTGATTTGGGTTTTGCTTATCGTTGAGTTCTCCCTAACTCCACACATGATCGTATCAATATCATTCAGGTCACAATATGGTTGCAACATTTGTTAACCAATTACTCAAAATTATTCCTCTAGTAATACACATGGTCTTCATCAAATTTCATAGCAGTTTAATCAATCTTAATAAGATACATAATTTTTAAGCTTATTCAGTAATACTGTTATACAGAAGAGAAGCAGACAGTTCCCATATTTTAAAATAGAAGATAGTAAAACTTTTACCCCATAACTGATCGTAAATGACCGATATCATACTGATAAAACTCATTTCCAAGTTGTCTTCTTTGACTATATATCAAACACCATGTAACACGGTTTCAAACCAACTAGTTTGCCGACCAAGGTACATCTCTACCATGTATTAAGTATTTCAATGACATGAGTAGTTGTTAATGAATATTAAATCAGTGAGTTTTCAGTAGTTTCCCTCATTTGCACTCGATACAGTTGCGAACTAGATATCTCAGATATACCAATGTGCTTTAGTATTAATTAATATAAACTTGAATTTCAGGATGAATAAAAGTATCAGATCTTGTCGATGGAGATGAAATCAAGTTGTGTATAGCAACAATTGTGCTTGATAATTTCAAATAAATCGGGGACTAAGTAATGTTTCTAATAATGAAATCACATATTTTTTTATAATACCCTAATGAATAAAAAGTTGAGTTTGTGACCTTAATCCCTAAATGTTACAAATTCAGTTTTTCAATTCATTGGGATACTATAAATATATTATTGTACGTAATAATAGTTGGTTGAAGGTCACCAACAAAAAACTACTTGCTTAGGACGAATTACAATCAATCGTCAATTCAACTTTTTCATCCTCTAATCTATTTTCACTTTGATAAATCATATCTGTCACATGTCATCCATATATATCATGTGTTATGCCTATCAAATATGTTTTAAAATATTACGTGCCAACAAATTGCATGATAAATTAGGTAGGTTATGCATAAATGACTATTTGCAAGAGTTAAGATACTTCAAAAACAAAAATCACTCAGATTAACATGACTAATCTACTAAACATTTACAAGTGTTTAGTCAAATATTAGTTAGTCAATTTTATTCCTAATTTCTGTGTAAAGATACAGGTGTTAGGTGATCATAAAAGAAAGATATAATCATTAAGAAAGTCTATAATTTACGGATGAATCTCTTAGATTTTTGTGTGGATTTCATTTATCTACATGGTTAAATTACTTATTCACTTACTTACGTCTGTTACCCCTCGTCGATAAGTATAGGCCACACCAGCACTATCCATGCAACCCTGTCCCAGGTAATCCTTTCCACTTCTTCCCAGTTGCTATTCATTCTTTTCATATTTGCTTCCGATTCTCGACTCAGTGTGTTCTTTGACCCTCCTCTCTTCCGTTACTCTTCAGGATTCCGTGTCAGTGCTTGCCTCGTGATACAGTTTTACAATTTCCGTAATGTATGTCCTATTCAACTCTAATATCTTTTCCTAATTTCCTCTTCACCTGGAAGTTGATTTGTTCTCTCACACAATAGACTCTTATTGATGATATCCGACCAACGGACATTGAGTATCTTTCATAGACAATTGTTCATAAATATTTGTACATTTTTGATGATGGTTATAATAGTTCTCCACGTTAAATAGCATCTTAATATTATAGCCGATGTCAGTTTGTAATAAAAAAAACCTTAACTCTAATTCGTAGCCTTAACGTTTAATCTTAACTTTTCACATTCATTTATAATTTCATTTCGACCTTGGTAATTAGTTACAATTTCTGAAAACCACTTTAGTATCATTCGAACGTTGTTCATTAATCAGAGTTTCATCTATTAAAAATTATTAGGAATACTTAAGATTGTTAGCGTGCAACATGATTTAATATTTATGTATTCATAATAATAATAATAACAATGATAATAATAATAATAATGGTGAATTATAACCCCTTTCTAAACATAAGTGTGGAAAATGAAAAAGATAAGAAATAATGAAAAAAATAAGATAAGAAATAATGAAACAAATAAGTCAGCCTGTGGTTCTTTTAGGGTTATTATTATTATCACTATTATTATTTGAAGAGCTTTAACTTTACATTCCAGTAGTGTACTTTGTATCAATCAATTTCAATTTACAATAAGGGTATCAATATACTTTTTTTCCAAAAGTTCAACATTGTTTAAACTGTTACAGAGTGATGTAACTTATTGCTTTGTACACATGTTTGTTGACAACCAAAATGAGGATTGATTTCTTTGTCTCGCGTGGTAAACAAAACTAAACTGTAAAGAAGAATAATGACGAATTAATTCGCTTCCTTGTCGAATAGTAATCATAAATCAATGATTATTTTACTATTCAAATACTGGTAGAGAGAGCTCAGATTATCTAGTCTCTTTGTTATTATGTTTAAACTCTTTCTTTAAAGGACCTTTTTGGAAGTTTTTTAATTTATATTACAGCAATGACCTTTGCTGCTACTTGGCTGTTGCGATTTTTTGTTTGCTAATTTCTTTGCTATAAGGTCATTGGATATTATTGTGTAAACAGAGTAATCCAATTTTAATTTGTGATTCCTGTTCTCAATATAAAAACTCCGCCTGTAGCTCTTCTAGGGCTACTCCTAGTCTCAAGATCGGGTAAAGGAGGGACGTTGGGCATGCGGTCAACAACCCCATCCCATAGAAAAAACATTGCTAAAAAACGCTGATATAACTTCAGATCACCATCTACCTGATTGTGGCCAAGATGAAACTGAAGCTAAAGAAACACTGGACGACTGGACAAACAGCATTACAAAAGTCCAATACAGTCCCCCTTCGACATACTGACAAATCCAACCTATTCAAGATAACTCTCAATAACAGGTTCTAAGCCCTACAGGATCCACTGAAAGAAGCAACTACTATGAACAACAAATGGAAATGCATCAAAGAAGTACTAACTTCAACGTGTCAAGAGGTTATGAGTTGCAAGAAGCATCATCATAAGGAATGGATCTCCATGGAAACCACACACAAGATTGAAGAAAGGAAGTGCAAGAAGACAGAAATTAACAACAGTCGAACACGAGCAGAGAAAGTCAAAGCACAAGCAGACTACGCAGAAGTAAACAAGGAAGTGAAGAAAAGCATTAAATCCGACAAGCAGAAATAAATGGGAGAACTAGCAACGACGGTGGATAAAGCTGCAAGAGAAGGGAATACGAAACAACTATGTGATTCAACGAAGAAACTACAAGGGAGACATAGTAAACCAGAGAGACCAGTAAGGACAAAGAAGGAAAGACAATCACCGAGATTGAAGAATAGAAGAAAAGATTGGTAGAATACTTCGAGGAACTGCTGAATAGACCAGCTCCATTGAATCCACCCAACATCGAAGCAGCACACACTGACCTTCCTATATCTGTCACTACTCCATCAACGATCGAAGAACTCAAGATAGCCGGCCATCAGACAAATCGACAGTGGAAAGCGGAAGGACCTGACAATATACCAGCTGAAGCACAGAAGTCAGACATTGAAGTAACAGCAAACATGATTCACCTTCTATTCAAGAAGATTTGGGGAGAGGAACAAATGACATTGACAAACTGGAAAGAAGGATACATCATCAAGATACCACAGAAAGGAGGTCTGAGCAAATGTGAGAATTACAGAGGCATCACACTGTTGTTAGTATCAGGGAACGTTTTCAATCGAGTGTTGCTGAAATGGATGAAAGACGCAGTAGACGCACGACATCGAGGTCAACAGACTGGATTCAGTGAAGATCGGTCGTGCACAGACCGAATTGCGACACTACGGATCATCGTGGAACAATCAGTTGAGTGGAATTCATCATTATACATCAACTTCCTTGATGATGAGAAGGCGTTTGATAGTGTGGACTAGAGAACATTATGGAAACGTCTTCGATACTATGGTGTACCTGAGGAAATCATCAACATCATACGGAATTCATAAGAAAGATTACACTGCACAGTGGTGCATGGAGGAGAGCTGACAGATGCATTTCCAGTAAGGACCGGAATCAAACAAGGCTGCCTATTCTCCCCTTCCTCTTTCTTCTGGTAATTGACTGGATTCAGTCAGTCACAACGTAGAACTTTGTACGTATGTACATCAGTTCGAGTTGCCATACCACATTATCACAGAAATGCAATTGTCAATTCAAATCCCATAGTGGTAGAAGTAGTAAGAGTATAATCAGTAATCCAAAAGATTAGGGTTTGAAGATGTTGTTCAAGGAGTATAATACAGTGAAATAAATTTGGAAAGAGAAAAAAGATAGAGACATGAAGAATTCAGAAGATTAGAATTTGGTAGAACACAAAGAGTGGATGCACCTTCGCCATTGCAAACGATTTTGAGCCATGTCATTCAAGGTCTCTAACCATCGGTTGCTATCATCTCGCGAATCCCAACCAGGTAGTCTACACCTACCAACATGGCTCAGTCCACTTGTTAATGACTTCATGGTTTTGTGCCACGTTTTGGTCTGGCCGCCTCTAGCTTTCTTCCAACCTACTCCTACACCATAAAATATCGCACGTCGGGTCAGTCGTTAGTTGGGCATACGTAACATATGTCCCAGCCATCTCAACTGATGTAATTTCATTACTTCATCAGTCGATTTGCCATCATTACCTAGTACCCGTTTCCTAACAACTGCTTTACTTACTCGGTGGTTCCAGGATATACGAGCAATGCGTCGAAGACATCTATGATCGAACACTAGCAGCCTACGAATATCCTCTAGTCTTACCGGCCATGTCTCACTGCCATAAAGGAGGACGGAACGAACTGCCGCACAGTATACCCGTCCTTTGATTGGTAGACGGATATCTCACCTATGCCATAAATGATGCAAGTTAGCGAAAGCTAGACGAGCCTTCTGTATCCGTGCTGAGATTTCGTCACACACCAGATCACAAGAGCTGATGAGACTCCTGAGATAAGTGAAGCGGTCAACACGCTCAACTACTTCACTCCCTATCATTAGTTCAGGTGTAGATGCAACCCAATCCTGAAGTAACATTTTGCACTTCGAGGGAGAGAATCGCATCCCGAACATGCCTGCATTGTTGCTTAGAGTGGTCAGAAGACTCTGCATTTTGTCAGCGTCTTCACCAAATAAAACTATGTCGTCGGCGTATTCTAAGTCAACAAGTGAGTCTCCCGGTAAAAGTTCAACTTCAGGAGATTTAGATGATGAAAGTGATATCTCTAAAAGCATGTCAACGACAAGGTTAAACAAGAATGGGGAGAGTGGACAGCCCTGACGAACACCACTTGAGGTAATCAGTTCTGATGACAGTTCGCCATAGGCTCTAACTCGACCAGTTGTGTTCGAGTAGAGAGCCTTTATGAGGTTAATGTACTTCTTTGGTACTCCTTTCACTGACAAACACTGCCATAGAACCTCACGGTCAACGGAGTCAAATGCCGCCTTAAGGTCGAGAAATTCTACTATTGTGGGATGTCTGAATGTGTGTCTATGTTCTAGGACCTGACGTAGAGTGAATATCTGGTCTATGCAACCACGTCCAGGTCGAAAACCAGCCTGGTTTTCTCTAGTCTGTTCTTCACGAGCTTTGGTTAGACGTCGAAGTATTATTGAATCTAATATTTTAGACACTACATTAGTCAAACTGATCCCTCTGTGATTGTCACAAGAGGACTTTTGTCCTTTCTTATAGACTGGCACAATCAGTGATTGGGACTAGTCAGATGGGACTACGTCTAGTTCCCAGATTCTACCTAAGACCTCAGTCAATCTCGTTGCTAGTACCTGAACGCCATCTTTAAAAATCGCAGGGGTAAACCTGTCAGGGCCTGCTGCTCTCCCACTCTTCAGATTTCCTATAGCTTTTTCAACCTCATAAAGAGTTGGAGAACTTACATTAACTTGCCATTCAGGTCGACTGGGGATCGTGGGAAACCGAAGTGCAGCTGAAGGCCAGTTGAACTGATCCCTTAAGTGTTTTGTCCATCGATCTAACCTCCTGGATTGAGAGTGAGTAACATGTCCATCTCTTTCCGAGATAGTTTCGCTGACTATTGGGTTCCTAGTACCTGTTTCTTTAAGAAGTCTGAATAGTTGCCTGCTATTGCCTATTGCCGCTTCCTTTTCCATCTCTCTTGTTTTCGCTACCCACCATAGTTCGCGGTCATTGCGTAGGCTTCTTATTAGCCTGCACTTAAGTTGACTCCGCTCTTCGTTATGTTCAGAGCCAGATGGGATGAGTTTTCCAGCATCCATCAGTGCGGCAGATGCTGCTGAGATCCAGTGTTTCTCCCTAACCTTATGGTTTGCCGTACTAGCAGATATCACTACTGTTTCCACAGCTTTTGGAATGTCATTCCACGCTGCCTCAGGGTATGCACTACTTACATGGCTGCCTAACTGTTTTTTGTAGTTGTTCCTGAAATATATTCTTGGCTTGCCTATCATTTAGTAGAACCCTAAGAGGCTTCCTCGCAGTGTCTTTCCTACGTCCAGTAAGACGCAGACAGATACGTGCTCGCACTAGAGCATGATCTGAGTCTAAACATGTGCTCCAGAATGAGTGACAGTCTTCTATCGAGCCCCTCCATCGGTGGCTGATAACGATGTGATCTAATTGGGTCCAACGTTGGGACGAATTCGGGGGTCGCCATGTCAAAAGATGTTTTTCCTTATGCTTAAAGTCAGTATTTGCAAGAAATAGGCGGTTATCTGAGTATAGCTGCAACAGACGGTCGCCATTATCCGTTCTTTTAGCCACGACACCATAAGATCAACTCAGGTGTCTTTCTCTTTCGCTTAGTTTCGGAGGTCACAAAGTTTTCTGTAAAGCTCGTCTTTTACATCATCTGAGATGCAGTCAGTGGGAGAGTAGGCAGAGACGACGAGTGTCCCTATCTTTCCGAGTCCTTACCGTTCCGTTTAGTCAGACAGCGCACAAGCGACTGTCTACTGGGATCCAGCCTAAAAGAGCTAGTTCTGCCCTAGGACTTAATGCTATACCTACACCAGCGAGGTCACGGGAAACAGCATCAGGGCTTTCAGATACACGAAGCGTGAATCGAGTTGGTTCTTTATTTGGACGTGGTGAAGTCAAATGAATGACACTCCTCGGATCCTGTATGCGCGTTCCGGAGACGCAGCACATATCGATGGTGCGAGATTCTAAAGTCCTAGCTAAGGAAGCCTGTTGTCCTATTTGTCACAATGTTCGGACATTAAAAGTTCCTACATGTAGTTTAGAGCGTGGTTTCAGGAGACCAGGAATAACGTTCCGTGTACTCGAATCGTTTGCCCTAGCGGTGCGAGGTGATAAAAGGACGTGGGAAGGGTTAGTCGTGGAGATAAGAGAGTTATTAGGAAGTGTAGGAAGGATTTGAATGTGACCAACATGGCCTTGTGTGTTGTTACGGGTATGAGGGCTAATATCACTTCCCGGCTGCCCACACCGTGGAAGGATATTTCTTGAGGGACCTGAAAAGGAAGTTGGATTAATGTTGGTCTTAACGACCTGGGAGCGTGACCGCAGAGCCCAAGGGACAACTGCTTGAGGCCGGTCCCGCACGGCCTTTTTGTGGGAGGTTGTTGACATGTTAGCTCCGTTTTTCAAAGGGCCTTACCGCCGGAGACGGAAATCCGGTAGGTTTAGGTGTGACATTTTTACGGTCGACCTTTTCTAACCCCTTCCTTCCTTGTGTGAAGGCAGCATCGCTGCGGATGCTGGTTGTCCGAGGGGAACATCTTACTGCTGTCACACCCCTCTACAGTCAGCAGTACGACTTCGCCTTCGGACATTGAGTTGCTGCTTTTAGTCTTACCGTTCTCCAATCGACCTGCTTAGCATGGCAGAACCTACAGGAACGTATGTTCCAGCCAATATAGCTCGGTTGGGTCATCACGATGGGCAAGCCCAACCACCACCTCTAGGTAGCAGCTACGGTCGACTGGATTATGAAGACCTCGACATCTGAGGAGAAGCACGGAGCACAACTGACATCTCAGAATCAATTAGACGATTCGGACTTCGCAGATGACCTAGCCCTCCTATCCCATATACAAGAACAAATGTGGGTCAAGGCAGTCAGTGTAGTAGAAGCCTGTGCATCAGTATACCTCAACATACACAAGGGAAAAAGTAAGATCCTCAAATACAACACGGAGAACGCCAAGCTAATCACACTTGGTGGTGAAGCCTGGGAGATGTGGAATGTTTCACGTAGCTGGTCAGCAGCATCATCGATGAATGTGGAGGATCTGATGTAGACGTAAAGGTAAGGATTGGCAAAATAAGGACAGCATTTCTACAATTGAAGAACATATGGAACTCAAAACAACTGTCTGTAAGCCAACATATAAGTAAGAATCTTCAATACGAACGTCAAGACAGTCCTACTGTACGGAGTTGAAACGTGGAGAACTACTACAACCATTGTCAAGAATGTACAAATATTTATAAACTATTGTGTATGTAGGACACTGAATATCCATTGACCGGATACCATCAGTAACAGCCTACTGTGGGAGCGAACAAACCAGGTTCCATCTGAAGAAGAAACTAGGAAAAGACACTAAAGTTGGGTAGGACATACATTACGGAAATTGTAAAACTGCATCACGAGGCAAGCACTAGCACGGAATCCTGAAGAGTAACGGAAGAGAAGAGGGCCAAATAACACACTGCGTCAAGAATCGGAAGCAAATATGAAAAGGATGAATAGCAACTGGGAAGAACTGGAAAGGATTATCCGGGACAGAGAATGCTAGTGAGTGGCCTATGCTGCTCCATAAGGGGTAGCAGGCGTAAGTTCTGAATATAAAGGTATCCCGAAAGTCCTGTCTTCTCTTTACTATCGAGTCTAAGATCAAATCTATTCGTGTCAAGACAAACTCGATCGTACAGAACTTTCATCACAAGATATAACAGGCATATTCTATGCTGTGTAATACGAAGCATTCGGTGGAGACAACTTCCGACTAATGTTATAAATTCTTTTCAACAATCTATTGTATTTTCAAAATTTCTGTTTAACGAAATTAAAACGAATTCACACTATTTTTCTGTTTGTTGAATATCTAGTCGTTTCAAGCTGAGTCAAATGTGTGCAATAGTTAACTGAAATGACGGCTTAGAAATAAGAATATCACTAATACTAAATTTGTTATTTTCAGTTGATGAATTATTAGATGATTATAATTGCCGACTGCGTAATGAAAAGCACAACAATCGAGTGTAGGTTCATTTATTCGGAGCTTTGAGTGGCACTTTTATATGAGGGCTAATGCAAAAATCCGATTACACAAATCAAAATAAGGATAAGTCTTGTTCAAAACTGCAACCCAATCGCTTTAATCAATTAGCTATTGCTCCAACATGATATATAAGTGCTTGAACGTCGAGAAAAATTAGTATTGATCTTAAGGACCTTGGATCTGTCTGAAAAGAACTGTAAATTTTCATCCCGTTAAGATTGATAGTTTACGCTTGATTATTCCTTAATTTATCATGTGTCAGATACCAGCCACCTAGAATGATTAAAGATAAGAAAGGTATTATTAAATGACATATGTGAGATTCGAGCATGAGTAGGTTAGTGAGAGTGAATTACTCACTTGACAAAGATCCGCGAGAACCTTTTCTTGTCTAGATAATTCTGAATGCCTAAATAAATACATGAGTTGTAACCAGCATTACTAAATTCCTAGTATTAAAGCCTAGGTCGTCGCCCTCCCCACAGATCAATCAAGCGCCCAATAAAGACAAAATTGGATCGTGCAGTTCAACAGTTACTGAAATCCAGTATGTGGTTGCTGAATTTCATTGAAATCAGAAACTGATATAAATCAGACAACCACTAAGAATCTGGAAGCCCTGGATGGTAGTTTTGTCTTGGCCTAGGATTCCTCAGCAGTACGCACCCACAACCCGAGTGACTAGCTTCGAAAGTTCCGGAGTTTTAGTGAGCTGTGAAGCGAAACTGTGGCTAGTGTGAGGTTACCTACCTAAGACAATGGAAGACGGACGCGCAATATGGTGGGCTGACTGGAGTTAAGCTTGTACATCATTGAACCAGTGGTCCAGAGTTTAAGCGTTGGCGCGCGAAACGAGAGGTGCTGGGTCTGATTACCACGTGTGGGGTGGTGGATGCGCACTACTGAGGAGTCTCTTACTAGGATGAAGTGGCCATTCAGTGGTTATCTTAGATTGGTTCGTGGTATCAATAAAATTACTTGAAACATCTGACCATGAATTTTTGGTACAAAAAATTTGAGGACTAAACCAACAGTCTTCTATAATCTCCAATGCTAAGAGTAAACACCCTTACCAATTTATACCACACTCTTCTGCTAATATCCAATTTTCAGATAGACGATAGCTAGTATATTTACTATTAATAGTTTTTAAATTTTCAACCTCTATTGTTTCCTGTTTAAAATTTACTGAACTAAAGGAATAAATAATTAGTCAGATCACATTACGCTATAACACAAATATTACTGTATTCAAAGATGATTTATATTTTATCCATACTTACACACACACAAAAGCATTAACACATTTGACAAAAATATGAAGAGAAAATGAAGAATTATCCGAAATCGTTAATACCACCATAATCGTCAATTTATTGTAAAAAGAATATCACCAAACAGATAAACATACACAAATGTGCGCGAAAGTACGCATACGCACACACACACACAGGGAGCGAGAGATGAAGAACAGACAACAAATAAAGTTTGAGGAAAACTACCGCGGAATCGCAACAATTAGTGAATAAAAAAGGCAAGAAGAGTAGAGTGTTTGGTAAAAGAACAAGTAGACTGATGATGATAAATAACGTTAACAAAAATGAACAATAATAATACGTACTAAACGCCGTATTCCAGACCATTTTGCCTACCTGTATATTTTTTCGAGAATTAGAATTTTTTCCCTTTTTGTGTTAACACAAGTAGATGAGTAAGAGGAGTGGCGGCGGTAAATATGATGGACTTGAAAAGTCTTATTTTGTATTTCTTTAATAAAAAAACTGAGTGATGTTACACATAAATGTAGAAATGGGAATAAATTCCCTTATTGGAAAGAATATAACAAAATGGCAAGTAAACATTTATGAAATAATCAATAGCAGAGGAGACAAAGAATATATCACTGACAATTAGCTGGTGTCTACAATCAACACCAAGGTTAGCATGTGTGATTTGAGTTGGAGAATGGGGGCGGGAACAGGACGGAGATAAAAGAACTAAACACTGTGATGTAGATTGGATAACAATAGGAGCCTAATATGTGGACCGGGTGATATGATATTGTTTTTAGATGTCTAGCGTTGATGACGATGAACAGTAGAGGGAGGGAGAAATGCAATTTCATTTCCTTGAAACAGTTTCTTTAATATGTTTAGTATATTTTACTTTGGTATAACAATTGTATCGCTCAAAATTCCCGTGCTCATCACAGAGTAGTAATGATCCAGTAAGAAATTATTCAAAAACCAAACACACATGAAAAAGACAGTGATAACAATATAACATCACTGCCCATAGAAATTTCAATCGAAGTAGCTCCCTTCCCATTGAATTGTAAAACATGGTATGTTGAGAAATCAGATAAGAAACAAGAAATAAACGAATTAGAAAGGAAGGAGACTGAAGCACGGCAGGATTGTTCAACTGTTCAAAATATCAGTTCACTTTTTCTTATTAGCTAATGATGAAGAGAGAGAAAAGACACCAAAGAAGGGGATTTTGTGTTTACATGCAGCATATTGATATTGTGTAAACTACAACTGGATATATACCAAAAAATAGTGCACACAAAGTGAGAAAAAACAGTTTAGCACATATATATCTTCCTTATTTTATTTCTCAATGGGTGTATTCCGTTTGAATATATATATATACCTACGTACATGTGTCCAAGGAAGGAAACAATACAGAAAAAGAGTGGTGGTGATGAGAGAATAGCAAATGTAGGATGAATGTGTTTATAGGCGCGTAGTGAAGAGGTCACACAAAAATGATAATAACACTAATGATGATAGATTCGTAATGAAACCTAAATATACAAATAATTTGTAAAAACAAGAAAACGATAAAAACTGAAAAATGTATGAGATAATTAATGTGATATGGTAATCTATTAGTAATTATTCGACACCTAATAATTAAAAAAACGTAGATCTTATTTATTTAGAAGAAATGTGATAGTTGATGGTTGGAACATTGAAACATGAACACACATACATGTCAACAGAAAAAATGAAATTATTTTGACGATAAATGGAAATAACTGTAGAAGGGAAACTAAAAAAACAGAAGTAATAATCGCCTAGGTAATGATCAAAAGAGAACTATTTCAGGTGAACAACTCACTTAGTTGAAGTAATAGTCAATAAGATCAAGGGAATACATTGATAAGTATAAAGAGACCTTTATTTGAATACTACTGTTATGTATAGCAATAAAAGCAGTAGTAATGGTAGTAGGGATGGAGGCATATTGTCAGTTTACAAGTATAGAGATTGTATTTGTCATCTCCTTTACCAATTATTTGACACTTTCTATTTTTATGCTGCCTATCCCCCCTCAGTTTTTAACATCATCAACGACATTATACAGCTTGATGGGTCAATTTACTATCATAAACATGATCATCTGATGTGTTAGTCGATGAAATATCTTTTAATACTGGAGTGGAATGGTGTTGTTTACCATTAATAATACTTTTTCTATCATTTTGAATATTATTGAAATTCGGATGTAAACTAGGTGCACTTAAGACAAATGGGATTTTTCTTTGAACTGATAATGATTTCTGATTATCACTATTACCATTAACATTATTGTTATCATCATCATCACTATTATTATGAACATGATTATCAGTCACCATGACTGACAGAATAAAATGTTGATTTGAAATGGTGTTAATCTCATTATTCGATGAATTGGAAATTTTACATTGAATTTTTAATTTGTCATTATGCTCTTCATTTTTTATCGGTCGTGTTGTTGTGATTGTTGTTGATGATGGTGGAGGGACATAGGTAGTGACTTGTACAGGAACAGGTACAAAACTTGTCGACGGTACTCCTGTAGCTAAAGCAGCAGCCTCAGCTAATGCAACTGCACTGGCCGATGAAGAAGCAGAAATTAAAAGTAAAGGGAAGGATGATGTGCCACTACTACTATTTACAAAGTTTGATGTGGTGATGGCGGGGGTAGTATAAGTTTGGGGAAAATTAGATGGATGTGGTATGATTTTAGAATTATTATTGTTATTATAATTGGGTGAAGATTGTTGAACATTTGACAATGATGATGACGATGTAATAATCTGACTGGTTAAAGATGAATGAAGAGATGTCGGGATTGTGATAGACGGGGAAAGCATCATAATAACATGTGCACCGTTAACATTCATTTGATTTGTTAACATAGACGATGATGATACTGATGATGATGGTGATAATGTGGTTGCACCATCAGGTAAATTTTCATGTGAATATTTGAACTGTTCCGCTGGTGGTTTATTGATTGTAGATTCTGGCATAACTGATTTTAGAGGACTGGAATTCACAGAAACATGCTTACAATCACTTTTGATGCTTGAATCAACCTATGAAAACATTAAATATTTATATACATGATTATTCTTTCATATCTACAATTTCTATAAAATATAATTAGACTTGAAACATAGAATTTCGATTTTTAGTGCAGGATGCTTAGAGAAAGAAAAGTCCCATTGAGTGTGTGTGTGTGTGTGTAGTTTCAAAGGAGGACAATACCATATATAATAAAGACATGTTAGCAGGATTGATGAAGAGAATGGGCCTATAATAACTTTTATTTTTAGTGTGTTCTAAATTAGCCCAAGGACAAACTATGTTTTTATGAAGCACTAGACATATGTTACATAAAAAACCTAAGCAGATTTTTTTAAACATTGTTCAAGATGCAAGTTTAGACAAGTAGGTAGGTAGTTACTCACGCCTTTTACCCCTCGCGCAGCATAGGTCACCGAACAGGATTCTCCAACCGACTGTTTTGGGCCCTCCTTTTCAGCTGTTTCTAATTGCTACTCATTCTTTTTATATCTGCCTCCAATTTCCGGAGCAATGTATTCTTTAGTTTGTCTCTTTTTCTTTCGTCTTGGGGATTTCAAGTTAGAGCTTGACTAGTTATACAGTCTGATGATGTCCGCAATGCATGCCCTGTGCATCTCCAGTGTCTTTGCCTAATTTCCTTTTCAGTTGGAAGCCGATTCGTCCTCTGCCACAGGTTATTTGCTGATGGTATCTAGTCAATGGATCTGGGGTACATTGTGTAGACATTTTTGATGATAGTTGTAGTTCTCCAAGTTTCAGCTCCGCACAATAGGACTGTCTTGATGTTTGTGTCGGGAATTCTGACTTTAGTATTGGTTGACGGTTGTTTTGAGTTCCAGATGTTCTTCAATTGCAGGAGTTCTATCATTGCTTTGCTAATTCGTGCCTTTACATCTGTATCAGATCCTTATTGTTTATCAATGATGCTACCCAGTTACGTAGAAGTTTCCACCTCTTCCAGAGCTTTTCTATCAAGTGTGATTTGATTGGCACTCGCTGTTGTACTTTTGGATCTTGCTCTTATGTAGGTATTGTAGCATGTGAATAATTTACTAAAGTATGTAGACTTATAATAAATCACTTAATTAAGCCTAAACTACGATGACCCGCATTCTAAGCGTGAGGGTTAGTGATACTAGTAGGTTGCCTAAACCGTAATAGGCAGATAGGGATTTGAACCTGCTACTTAATGGATCAAAGTTGAACACCTTAACTACTGAATCATTGCTCCACTACAATGAATGAACTATTTCACTCTACAATAATGTTCAAAGAAATGAAGAGTAGTTTAAAGGTGAAACAACGAAACATAACGTCGAATAATTTCACACAATTTTAATCTCAAAAAACCATCATTAATCGAATATGAAAAACAATAGCTACTTACATAAGTATTTAGATTATGACTAATAACATTAGTAACTGTTGTTGGAGTGGAGGTAGTAGTAACAGCATGGTTAGGAAGCATTGTTGACTGACTAATAATAGATGATAGTTGTTGGTAATTATTAACAAGATTATTCCTGTCTTGACCTGATGTGATATCATTACTATTATCCGAATTGTTAGATTGTTTCTGACAAATTGAATTAAAATCATAAACAGTATCTTCTTTGAGTGTATGAGATAGTTGATGTGATACAGTATTGTTATGTTCATTATGCGGTATAGTTTGTATAAGACCATTGTGTTTGCGTTCTACCACTGGTGTGGATCCATTCAATTTATTATTACTACTATTATTATTGTGATCGAAATTGGATACATTCATTTCTACAGTTCTAGCAGTTTGTAGTTTTGAGAAACAATGATGTTGATGAACTCCATTTGTATGATCAAATATTTCATTACGGTTATGAATGTTGTCAGAGCCATCAGACAGTGCTAATTGATTATTACTATTTTCATTGTTATTATGAGCATGAGAACGATGTTTATGAGTATTATGTGGTGAACGAAATAATAAATCCGCTGTTATCGGTTTCCTTGTATTGTAGTGAATAGTGGAAGATGTCGTTGAATGACTGACTTTTGAAATATACGAATCTTCATCACTATTATTATTACTATAGTTATTATTATTATTAAAAACACCGGGATAATAGTTGCTACCCCCTGTTGTAGTACATAAATCAACACTGGAAAGAGTGGCATACTTCCTCTTCTTATTATCACTCATGTTAAAAATACTATCTTTTGATAATTTTGAAACATTCGAACCATTTGACATTGTTGTTAGCTCAGAGGCATACTGTTTTGAACTGTTTATATGATTTTTAATATTGTCCGAACCGGTTAGTGTACGAGTAAGAACAGAAAAATGATTTTGATAAGGTGTTTTTATTAACGATTTTTTCTCTTCAATTAAATGTTTAGAAAATGTCAAAGTATCTAAAAGTTTTGGTGAATGAACTGGAAAAGAAACAATGAAGCAATGACGATCATTTGTATAGTTTTTAATGAAGAAGTTAGAAAGAAAGAAGCATATTCAGGTTATATTGATCACAATATATATTACATAATAATAATTTTGTTTATAACAGTAAGGTTATTCAGATACGTGAGTAAATGGGTAAGCAACTTCGGGTCTGATAGGAAATTCGCATCAGTTTAAAAAGTAGCCAAGTTTACATTAACACTATATACTTCATTCAATCTAGATTTGAAACTTTGAAGGATTATCATCAATGTGATTGATTTACATAGTTATTGGAGAAACTACATGCAATTTTCCTTTTAACGAGTTTATCATTTGAACATATTAGTGATAGTTATAGAATGATCATCACAACTGATTATATCAGTGATTATGGTTATTAGCGAAAAAAAATTTGTTACTTAGTTATCATTACTATAATCGACTATTTGAACTTCAACAACTATGTAATAGAATACGAACTACATGGGAAAAAATGTTCGGAAACCTATTTTACGGTTATATTAGAGGTCAAATAAATAATAGTGCCTTTATCGGACTTTGAGTTGGATTCTCTGAATAAAGTAGTTTAATAGCGGGACTTTCGTTCTTTCTAGACAACATTAGCAGTACTAAATTCAAACTAAAGTAAGCTATTTGAATTTCATCACATATGATTTAGAGCTTATTTTTTTCAACATTAAATCAAAATAGAATTGTAAACAATAACAGAACAAGTGTTGACACCAACAACCAATCAAATCTAATGTTAACAAAACGAGATGTTAGTCATATTTAGAGGAATGTGAATAGCTAACATCCGTCTGAGTTTTGCGCTGATGGTAGTTTTGCCTAGCAAGACCACGAAAATTTCACTAATGAACCTTTCAGCTCAGAGAACATAACTCCATTAAAATCATTTCATCCTAACATATGATCTATTAGAATTCACCATAGAGCAAATATTCACTTATTTTTATTTTAATTTCTATGGTGTATAGATTCCTCTATCTTGATATTACTATTATCTTAAGTTATTTTGCCCCTAATATCCACATATTATTGTACTATGTAACTGAGTTTAAATGTTCAAGACCTGTTTCTATACATACGACTGGTAAAGCAAAGAAAATATATGATGAGTGCCAGAGTCATCGTGACTTCAAAATTAATGTTATACAACAAAACTAAGTCTTCACATTCTTCTAGATATTTACATATCAGAAAAAGACCGGTATCACAGATCTGATGAAGTGAATAACTTTTATTTATTTTGACATTCGAATGTACGTATTTACACCCAAAGAGGTTTTATAAGATAAACTAGAAACCAAGTTGTGATATTTAGGTTGTCTAACATTAAAACGAATTGTGTTGGTTTTCAATATATTATTAAATAAGCTGAAAACACTTCAATTAAATCACATCGAATCGTCACAGTACTTATATTTTCGAGCTACAATAATATTAATAATAATAGGTATAGTTACCAAGGTTTGACTTGATAATTTCAAATAAAAATTAAACTTCCTACTCATTGGGATATTACAAATATATTTATTTATTTATGGTAATATAATAATGATTTTATCGTCTGTATTCATGAGTCAATATAAGTTAGACAACCACTGAAAACCTGGAAGCCCTGGACGGCCAGTTCGTCCTGATATAAGACTCCTCAGAAGTGCGCATCCACGATCCCGCACGTGAGACTCGAAATCAGGGCCTACGGCCTCTACAAATCCCCATTCCGATTACCGTGTGCTCATTCATGACTAGATTCAAAATGAATTTCCTGGAGTTCTAGTGAGAAGTCGTGAACAGTAGAGTTCAATTCATGTCCCGTGTCAGACAGTTATCCACTTCAGGCAATGAATAAAGGCTTACGCGAGATCATGAATTTAGTGAAATTAGGTATTAACACTGCTGGATGCCGGCTCAATGGTCTAGAAGTTGGGGTTAGAGTCCCGCGTGCGAGATCGTGGATGCGCACTGCTGAAAAGTCCCATAATAGGACGAAACGGCTGTCAATTGTTTCTAGGTTCTCAGTGATAGTCTAGCCTGGATTGAACCATGAATTCAACTCTCAAAATTACTATATTCTCCACAGGTCACCTATGGCGAAGACGAGATATTCGTCTATCAATTAAGGGATGAAAATATTGCGCAGCAGTTCGTCCTGTTCTACTTTACGGCTGCGAAACGTGGCCATTATGAGTAGAGGATACTTGTAAGTTGCTAGTATCTGATCACAGATGTCTTAGGTATATTACTCACATATGTTGTGATCACCGGGTAAATAATAGTGAAGTTAGACTCAGGGTATTACGGAATGATGGTAAATGAGTTGATCATGTTGTGAATCTATATCGACTGAGATGGTTAGGCCACGTATTACATATGCCCAACCACCGACTACGACGGCTCGTAATGCTAACTAGTGTTGGAGACGGATGAAAGAAAGTTAGGAGCGGCCAAACCAAAACGTGGCATCAGTGCTTGAAGTCACTAACTTCTGGTCTGAGCCATGTTGGTAGATGCAGGCTACTTGGTTGGGGTCCGCGTGACTATAGTAACCAATGGTTGGAGACTTTGGGTGACGGCTCAGATTCGATCACAATGGCATAGATGTATACACACTTTGTCTTCTCTTAAACCGTGAGATTAAAATTGCTTCATATCTGTCTTTCTTCCTGTACTATATCCTTACATACAATTTTTCTTTCATGTATTACCACCATTAAATTAACTACTATGAATTCGGTGTTCATCTTGTTGTGCTAACGAGGTATGGAACTTGGACCGATGCATATATGTCTGGTCCTACTTTGTAGCTCACTGACTGGTTGGTGATTATTCTAATATCCAAGTGGTTAGTTCTGACTCAGTGATCTGCAGTACTGTTAGAGGTATGAGGGTGGTTATCACTTTCCGATTGAACACATCATGGAAGAGTTCTTCTAGAGGTACCTGAAAACGAAACGGGATTAGAAGTGGCCTTAATGACCTGAGAGCGTGACCGCAGTGCACAAGGGATAACTGCTTGGAGCCGATCACATAAGACTTAACAGAAGTAGGGAAATATTTATAGTTGAATCCTGAACTCGTTCAAGGTCATGCATCTCCACCAGGTCTGAGAGATCGAGGTTTTTGGAGTCGAAAATTGCAGATAGATATTCTGAGGGTTTGGATGGTTGGCTAGCTGATTCCAATTTGTTAGGAAAACTACTTACTGCGCTTAATTTGATGACAGGTCCTAAAATTGGATCAGTTGCAGATTTCGGAAAAGGATGTTTCATGGGATTGATTTGGTAGGCTATGGGTTTGGCATACGGTGCATTTAAGCGACACCCCCACCTGAGTATAAGTTAACCAATCATAGTCGTCTCTTCAGGTTAATCGATATGTAGCAATAGTAATACGGACAGGCAGTTGTATGTTCAATATGTCTAGAAATTATCCACTAGTTATAATTACAAGGTCATGGGAATTACTGAAAACACAGCCCAAGTGACAGCCAAGCGATCAATATGAATGCATGCAATCAATTGGCCTTAGCATATGCGTAGACAGCTGATTAACCGGGTGGCTCATGCCATTAAAAGAGTTCTGTGCATTTTTCTGAAAAAAAAGCCTAGGTTGTTTACTATTACTTTCACGATTTATAAACCAAATTCAACTACACACCTAACCTTATAGATACTCTACTTAGTTGAATTCAGAATTGAACAACCTGTAAAACCAGATAAGGGGTGGAATCTTACTTAGCTGTATTATTTGTTTTTTACGGTTGGACAACGAAAGCGGGGTTTGAAGACGAACATTGTTCTTTCATGACGAGCAGATTTGGACTGTGATGGGACAGATGAAGGAGCTTCGTCCTTCTGTTGGGTCAAATTTGTAAACACGAAAAGTGTGTACCTCACTTAGAAAACGAGAACTCCCATGTTTATGAATATCACACTTGCATTTCTGGTCAAAACAGATTTAGAATAGCGCTTAAAACGTATCATACTTTGTTTCCCAGTCTGCTGTATGCAGTATAATTAATCAGACCTCTTACAGAACAGATAGTTTTGGCAAAGTTATAGTTTACCTATGATTCGTAAAGCACTCATTTGCTTTATTTTCCTTCCTGCCCTTTATTATTAATTTGTCTTCAAAGGGCAGTGCGAATGACGAGTTACTTAATTTTCGCAACAGCAGAGTTTAAAATAAGTTGAGTGCAAGGACAGTTCATCCCGAGGGATATATAGCTTTGGAGATCCAAATAAAAAGTCTTCAGCAATAAAATAGGTTCAGACAGCGTTGTTCTAAGGAATTTTATTATAGTACGACCATATATTTAATCACTTCACATTGATTTAGAGTAGAAAACTTGAGAACTACTAAATATGAATAAAAAAAATACTTGGAAACCTACTCATACGTTGTTCACTGTTTACAGGCACAGAACAAGTTCTCAACAAAGGAATGGTGATCTTTGAAGTGACAGACTGCTGAGTATTATCCGATACAGATATACCACTAACTGATTTCCGTCTTTCTGGGATACTCCCACTTGATGAACAGTATGTGGGATTATCATGACTTGATGTCGTCATAAAACCAGTAGTACTAACAAGATCTGAAGGATTAACGTTGGGAGTTTTCTTAAATTTACATAAATGCTTATCAGATGACTGTAAATCATACAACCAATTATCTGATTGTTTCCAATCCAACTTGCGTTTCTTTACAGGTAAACTTGAACAACTGAAACGTGTTGGACGAACTGGTTGAGGAATTTCAATTTGATTTATTGCATCGCAACATTCTTTATCCGGAGTAGCACAACTACTGGATGAGACAGACGGAGGTGCACTCCAGGAAGTTTGTTGATGAACAGTTGGAGTCCTTTGAGGGCTCTCAGATGCTCGAAACTTAGAGTTACGTTGATCTAAATCATCATAATTTTCATACGTCCTAGAAAGAACTTCCAGTAGCCGTTGTGATGAATTGCTATTAGGAAATATTTCAGGTTGAATACTTTCAGTAACTGGTCTCTGTTGAAGCGGTATGTTAGAAGTGGAGATATCCTTATTCAAAAAATGATTCAAGTGTCTAACACTGTTAGTGGAATGTATTTCAGAACCAGGAGAATAAGGTGTTAGTAGAGCTGATCTCAAACGACAATTAGAATATTGAGATTTATTATTCCCAGGATCCACATGGCCATTAAATTCAGAACCAAGGGATGTGTTCAAAATGTGCATAACATTAGTATTCGCACGTACGGGAGCTGTATTACCAGAATAGCTGTCCTGACTTGAACTATCCATACAAACATCATCTGTAACGGAAAATGTAAATGGACATTTTCTAAAAATCCTTGACAGAAATGAGATGTTTAAATTAGATAATGAATAAATCGAGAGCTGTTTGATCCTCAGAAATGGTTAGTCTTTCATTAAATGGCTGATATTTTAAGAAAAATGCCTTTGCGGTACAAGTATACAGAAAAAGCTTATATCCATTTAAATTAAATTGCTAACGGCTACTTTCAGAATATGAATGAAAGACATAGAAAACAATTTTTAGTGAATGATTGGATTGATACCCAGTAGTGCGTACTTGATAAGTTGTTGTGACTACTGATACTCTTGTTTTACTATAGCCGATTATCGGAGACTGGCGACATCGAGTTTGAAGTGATGAGCTAGATTCGACTCTTAGTACACTCAATAAACGAGTCTCAGTAAGTGAGAAAATAATAATAAGCTCATCGTCTGTGATTTACAGCTTGAGGGATGATTTATTTTGGCAAGCACTCTCAACCTTACTTGGTAGTTTTTAACAAGCTGGTATTGCAGGTTTAGCGGATGATGTGCAATGAACCACAGATTTGCGAAACTTACATTTATCATATATAAGTCTAAGCATCAAATATGACAAATAACCAAACTTATTTATTAAAATAGAATGAGTTAAAAAGAACACATTGTACTTTTAGTGAAAGGTGGGTTAAAAATAGGTACACAGTACATATTCTGGAAATGTATTTCATTATAACAAGGGTGAAAAACAAAAGAAAGGACAATTTAAAGAAACAGGCTAGTCTGGAATAAACTAGGCAGTTTACTTTCATAAGTAATATTTAGCATATACTGAAATACTAAGTCATTTCTATGGTGCAAACAGAACTACTTACAGCTAAAGAGTAAACAATTAAAAGTGATCTACCAAATTCTAGTCTTTTGAATTCTTCATCTCTCTATCCTTTTTCTCTTTTCAAATTTATTTCACTGGATTATACTCCTTGAACAACATCTTCAAACCCTTATCTTTTGGATTTCTGATTATACTCTTACTACTTCTACCACTCCTGCCTCAGTCTGGGCACCTGGGCAGTATCACAGCCCTCACACAAATCGAATGAGATTTGTGTGGCGCATATGTATCTGGTGCTTCCTTGTACCAATATTTATGTGTTTAAATAAATAAATAAAAAAAACTTCTACCACTATAGGATTTGAATTGACAACTGCATCTCTGTGATAATGTGGTATGGCAACTCGAACTGATGTACGTACGTACGAAGTTCTATATTGTGACTGACTGACTGAAACGATTAAAAGTACGGATACAGTAGCAAGGTAGCTACGTAAAAAGTTAACACTGTCAAGTTACGTGATTGGAAAGACGGAAGGGAAAATTAAACAGGCTTGATGTAAATTTTCGGTCTCACCTTCAACTTTTAAAGGAATTGAGAATATAATTGACTTGAACTATGGGAGAGCAGCAGGCTATGATAACTTAGTTCCAGGTGTTTCTTTATTATGGTTAGAGTGATACAGTAACCATATCTAGACGGTCTTGATTCTTAATCATTACAATATTCAAGAAAACACGAATCTTTCAGTGATGACCATAAGGGAATCAATTTGATTTATATCATTTCCAAGATCTTAACATTCGAAATCGATCAGCTGTCAATTGGAACTCAAGGACGATAAATATAGGAAAATCAGGTATGTTTCAGACTTAGCATCTAATCCGCATGCTCTGAAATAAGGGCATGGTCACTGAAGTAAAACTGAGGTATTTTACAACTCAAAAGGAGCACTTGGTTTTAATGATCAACAAGTCTTGTGGCAGTCTGATTCACGAAACCGGACAAAAGAAAGGTCATCGCTCAGACATCCTTAATAAGGTTACGCATTTTTGGAAACTAGTGATGTTGTGTAACATTTTCTGTATTCATTACTCTGTATAAAGTGACACGAAGATGACTCTGTGGTAGTACTCTAACTTCAATAGCATCCATAAATCATAAGTAACATGGCAGAGAAAGCTTCAAAAGAACGATTAATTTTTCAGACTTAGATCAACTATAGTACATTTGTGAATCTATGGGGTGTGCGTAAACTCCAAATGTTCTCACAGATGATTTTCAGAGTGACTGTACATGAAAAATTTATTTTGAATGGAGAAAACTGGTTTATGATGTAATGTGCCGTCATCAATCAAGTTCGTTTGAAAGTGTTATGCATAAACACCATCTTTCTTGACACACAAAGCTGGCTACGATAATGATTTGTAGGGAAAATATTATTTTATAGTTGAAATTATGAATCAATTGAAACTAGACTACCATGAATAACCTGGAAGCACTAGGTAGCCGTTCAGTCTTATTGTGGGACCCCTCAGCAGTGCGTATCCACGATCCCGCTTCGCGAGATTCGAACCCAAGACTTATCAGTTTCGCGCGCGAGCGCTTAACCTCTAGAATACTGAGCTGGCATCCAACAGTGTTATTGTCTAGCTCCAACCAATCCACGAAATTGAGCAACCGTCTAGTGCTTCCAGGTTTTCCGTGGTGGTCTAGCTTCAATCGATTCATGATTTTAACCATTAAATTACTACAAATCTCTACAAAACCCCCTTCTGAGAATATTACTGTTAACCGGAGCAAAAGCATGACATCTATTGACAAAGTTGTTACCTGATGACTTGAGTCGTGTAAGAAAGTCCATGTTATCTAACTGTATTTTCAACATAATCGTTATGAACGAATGAACACTATGGGAGATGTGATTCAACAATGGTTGCCGTTGCACAAACAGTCTTTTTTACCACTATTATCAATATGATTACTTTTATTTCTTTGATTATTATCTAATTAATTTCATTTCGCCATCCTGACTTAGGACGTGGAGACTTACATTTATGAATTTATATGCCAAGTACTAGTCTATTTGGAGAGTTTAACGAACTTTGGGGTACGACATCGTAATTTCGAATCAGCAATATAAAATCTATGAATATGGGGGGATGAAGAAATCTGGAGAAACATGGAGAGATAGAAGTTGATTATGAAAAATGTTCATTGGTGGGGAACATGTAATGGTAGAAGTGCACAGCGTGGTTATCACTTTCTAACCTTATTTTTCGAATTACCTGAGGAAGAAATTTGATAAGTATCGGTTTGTTCAGTAATCGAGTAGAAACTATTGAATATCCACTTAAGGTCTTTTATATTTAGGTGTCTTTAGAAATGCTACCATTTGTACAGTGCTCTTGAATTCTTAGAGAAGCTCATTGTCGAGTACAGGAACGCTTGGGATAGGACGTTTTCCCAATCGACATTTGTTGCCTCTTCCCAAAATGATAAAGCATGATCATTGGCACTACTGGCTGTTTGTAGGAAACTTTTCTATTTTGTCAATTCAACTAGCAGAACAACTTTGACTTTAAGCCGTATCACAACATAGTAGTCAGTAGGGGTGGAGGATTAAACGATTTTAAATGGTCGAACTGCAGAACTGGTAAATGGAAAACATGTTCCTTTAAATAATATCGTAATAGACAATTTTCGGTCATATGTAGTGTAGTAAGAACCGAATTTAAGTCATATTTGAAAATGTGCAGTATTAAAAACAGTGTACATGAAAACTTACCACTTGTGTTGGACAATCCATCTGGTTCATCTGTCGTTCCAATTCCTCCTACTGGAAACGGTTCTGATAATTGAGTGACACCTGTAGCAGCTGTGAGGACACGACAGTGACTTTGCGGCAACTTCGAAGAAGCAGAGTCTGGTCTTAAATGAGATGCAGGACATTGATTCCAAACATCAGGATGATATGTAAACACCGGATCACCATCTGAATAACTCAGAGGAGTTGATTTGGTAGTCTAAAAAGAATATTTTCAAATGGTAAATTTTATGTATATCATAAAAAACCACGTTGGTGTCATTTTAAGCGGTCTAAAAAAACTGGTTGGGTGGAGGTGGAAGATTTTAGGGTCTGGTAGGATAGTTTGTTGACTCAATGTTCATGGACTCCAGAACACAAACAGAGATGAAACAAAATATGACTATTACGGGAAACTCAATGAGAACGTGGTATTCGGCATAAAAATATGTTCTAAAGCACTAGTGTTAAGCTCAATACAAATAAGTGACCAAGGGAAGGGAAAATACGAGTAAAAACAACGACACTAACAGAGGTAAATAGGGGTGGAAGTAAAAACAAATGAAAATAAGGACTGAAAATTGTGGAACCATACACCCTGGTTAGGAGTTTAAGGAAGACAATGTAATGCATTTGCGCCGATACCGATTTAAAGCCAAGTCAACCCAGAAAATTGAACTAGTAAACCCCTGGGTAACACCCTACATTATGTTGCTCCAGTCAGCTCTTGAATAACAATAGTCTACCGTCGCAGTGATTCTTTTACTTCGATTAATGAATTGCAGATATTAACATTGTAGGACTTGGTCATAATTTACACTATTACAGCAGCAGCAAAACCAATAGTGGGAATAAAAATACAGGTAATATGAAGGTAACAATCAAATGCGATGAATCAAGCTAGGAAATGGGGGATATAGATAATGCAATGTCGGAGACACCTAGGAAGATGGAGAACGGTTGCGTTTTTGCAACGGCAACCATTGTTGAATCACATCTCCCATAGTGTTCATTCGTTCATAACGATTATGTTGAAAATACAGTTAGACAACATGGACTTTCTTACACGACTCAAGTCATCAGGTAACAACTTTGTCAATAGATGTCATGCTTTTGCTCTGGTTAACAATAATATTTTCCCTACACATCATTGTCCTAGCCAGTGTAGTAAGTAAGGTGATAGGTTTTTGCTAAAGCGGTTCGGGTAGAGTTAGAGCTTGTTGGAGAATGTCTAGATCGGTTACGTCAGAAATGCTGTTTTCCGTATTTACCTGATTCTGTTATGTACAAATTGTCAAAGTTAATACATCCGCCAAGCCTACCAGAAATTTATCTTGTAGTTTAGATTTCAGGAGGATGATGGAGGATGTGAGAACCAGGAGAGGAGTTGATATAGCATCAGATCATCATTTGCTGGTCGCCAAGATGAAACTAGAACTTAAGAAGCACTGGACAACGGCGCGGACAACATCACAAAAGTTTAATACGGCCTTTCTTCGAGATGCTAACAAACTCAACAAATTCAACATAGTCCTCAGCAACGGGTTCCAGGCCTTTCATGATCTACTGAATGCAGAGGGAACTACCATGGAGAGCAACTGGAAAGGTATCAAGGAGGCAATCATTTCAACATGTCAGGAGGTTCTGGGCCACAAGAAGCACCATCACAAGTAATGGATCACTGTCGATACACTGGATAAGATTGAAGAAAGGAGAAACAAGAAGGCAGCAATAAATATCAGCCGAACAAGAGCAGAATAAGCCAAGGCACAAGCCGAATACACAGAAGCAAACAAGCAAGTGATGAGGAGCAGCAGAACCGACAAACGTAAACATGTGGAAGATTTAGCGATGACAGCGGAAAAGGCTGCAAGAGAAGGAAACATGAGACAATTGTATGATACAACAAAGAAACTTGCTGGAAATTACCGTAAGCCAGAAAGACAAGTGAAAAGCAAGGAAGGCAAAGTAATCACCAACTTTGAAGAACAACGAAACAGATGGGTAGAACACTTCAAAGAACTCTTGAATCGACCAGCTCCACTGAACCCACCCAACATCGAAGCAGCACACACGGACCTCCAAATCGATGTTGGCTCACCAACAATTGAACAGATCAGCATGACACTCAGACAAACCAAGAGCGGCAAAGCAGCATGACCAGACAACATCCTAGCAGAGGCACTGAAAGCAAATGTAGCAGCAACTACAAAGATACTCCACATTCTCTTCAATAAGATTTGGGATGAAGAACAAGTACCAACAGACTGGAATGAAGGACTTCTTATCAAAATACCAAAGAAAGGCAATCTCAGCAAGTGCGATAATTACAGGGGCATCACTCTTCGCTCAATACCAAGAAATTTCTTCAAATGGGTATTGTTAAACTGAATGAAGGACTCCGTAGACGCCCAACTTCGAAATCAACAGGCTGCATTCACTAACGATCGGTCGTGTACAGACCAAATCGCAACTCTACAGATCATTGTGGAGCAACTAGTTGAATGGAATTCATCACTCTACATCAACTTCATTGACTACGAGAAAGCATTTGATAGCGTGGACAAGACAACACTATAGAGGTTTCTTCGACACTACGGCGTGCCTGAGAAGATAGTCAACAACATACGGAATTCCTATGATGGATTAAACTGCAGAATCGTTCATGGAGGACAGTTGACAGACTCGTTCGAGGTAAAGACCGGTTTCAGGCAAGGTTACTTACTCTCACCCTTTCTCTTTCTCCTGGTGATCGACTGAATCATGAAGACGTCAACATCTGGAGGAAAGCACGGGATACAATGGACAGGTAGGATGCAGCTGGACGATTTAGACTTCGCAGATGATCTGGCTCTTCTATCACACACGCAACAACAAATTCAGGAGAAGACGACTAGTGTAGCAGCAGCCTCAGCAGCAGTAGGTCACAATATACACAAAGAAAAAGCAAGATTCTCCGATACAACACAACATGCACCAATCGAATTACACTTGACGGAGAAGCTTTAGACAATATGAAAACCTTTAAATATCTGGGTAGCATTATCGATGGACACGGTGGATCTGATGCAGCTGTGAGGGCATGGATTGGCAAAGCAAGAGCAGCATATTTACAACTGAAAAACATCTGGAACTCAAAACAATAGTCAACCAACACCAACATCAGAATTTTCGATACAAATGTCAAGACAGTTCTACTGTATGGGACGTAAACCTGGAGAACTACGAAAGCCATCATCCAGAAGATACAAGTGTTTATCAACAGTTGTCTACGCAAGATACTTCGGATCCGTTGGCCAGACACTATCAGCAACAAGCTAGTGTGGGAGAAAACAAACCAGATTCCAGTGGAGGAAGAAATCAGGAAGAAATGCTGGAAGTGGATAGGACACACTTTGAGGAAATCACCCAATCGCGTCACAAGACAAGCCCTCACATGGAATCCTGAAGGCCAAAGGAGAAAAGGAAGACCAAAGAACACTTCGAGAAACGGAGACAGATATGAGAAGAATGAATGAAAATTGGTTAGAACTAGAAAGGAAGGCCCAGGATAGAGTGGGTTGGAGAATTCTGGTCGGCGGCCTATGCTCCATTGGGAGTAACAGGCGTAAGTAAATTTAAAGTTTTATTACGTCGATTTGTAGTATGCAAACAACCCTTTAATATACAGTTTCGAAATACTGACTCTTATGAACACACTGAGGTAAAATGCTAGAATTTTTGGGGAGTGTTTCATTTTTTTTAAAACAGCACAGCGTTCCGGAACTGGTATGTATTCCAGTCTTGCTTGCAAGTAGAAAGTAGATGAGACGATTAACTAAAGAGCATTTGAAACCAAGTTCGATGCTTTCAAAAATCCTGGTGAGTGAAATGACTGACTATTACAGAGAAAATGGTAATGCATTATTTATGTATTAAACTAAAATGTACTCTTCAACAAACAGCCAAAAATATAATTTCATACCATACATCAAAAGTATCCGAAAACTCTAGAAGAATGGATTCATTAAATGTTAAAAATTTTGACCAGTAATGATAGTGCTGTCTTTATTCATGAGGGACTATCTTGGTATCAATGATGACATTAAACAAACATAACTGAAAGACAGAACTAAAAGTTAATTAAGGTATTTAATTTGACGTGAAAACGGTGCCTTCAACCTCCTAACTTCTGCAGGGTAACGACAGGTATTACAGTAGGAATTCAATTCGTTTATCAAGTGTGAATAGGCATGGTCGGTTTAGACCAAGGTGTTCTTGTAAAGACTGGTGATACTACACTGGTACATATTCCTTCCCACTTGAAATCGGATATAAAATGAACGTCATTGATATTTTTTTATTTTTGACCTGCTTGAAATTGTTTAGTGATTATTGTCAACACCTGAATTAGGGATAGGGAGTGAAGTAGTCGAACGCGTCGACAACTTCACTTCTTTTGGAAGTCTGATCAGTCGAAATGGGTTGGTATCTGATGAAATCTCAGCACGGATTTAAAAAGCTAATTTGGCTTTTGCCAACTTACGTCACCTATGGCGAAGACGAGATATTCGTCTATCAATTAAGGGATGAAAATATTGCGCAGCAGTTCGTCCTGTTCTACTTTACGGCTGCGAAACGTGGCCATTATGAGTAGAGGATACTTGTAAGTTGCTAGTATCTGATCACAGATGTCTTAGATATATTGCTGACTGCAGCCTGGATGAAATGAAAGAAGACTTTTACAGAAAGCTCTCTGAACTTCTTCAAAAAGCTAAGTGCTCAGACATAGTACTCGTAGCAGGCGACTTTAATACCCAATTAGGTAGCTTAAACCAAACAGAAAGACATTTAGGTGGGTATTTCAGTATTCCAGTTCAGCGAACAGATAATGGTGATCGTCTGTCGCAACTATGCTCAAAAAATCGTTCATTTTTAGCGAACAATAATTTTAAGCATGAGGAGAGACATCGTCTAACATGGTGACCACCTGCACCAAACCAACGATGGACTCATACAGACCATATTGCCATCAGTCATCGTTGGAGGTTCGATAGAAGACTGTCGCTCGTTCTGGAATACACGTTTAGACTCCGGTCACGTTTTAATACGAGCACGCATTTGTTCGGGCCTCACTGGACTCAGAAAAACTACACTAAGAAGACCCATTAGAATTGAACTCAGTGACGAGAAAGCCAAAAGTAAGTTCCAGGAACAAATGAGTTCACATCTAGGCAGTTCTGTAGACGGGGCTGACCCAGATGTTGCATGGAAGGATATACAAACAGTTGTGGAAGCAGCAGTAACATCTATTAGTAATTTAAACCAAACGGTTCCAAAAAACCAATGGATTTCGTCTAAGTTCATTGAAATGATGGATTCTCGTAAACTCATCCCATCAGGCTCTGAACAATTCGAAGAGCGAAAGCAAATCAGATCTAGGTTAACTAAAAGTCTAAGAAACGATCGTGAGCAGTGGTGGGCAACGAAAGCAAATGAAATGGAAAAGGCAGCGGCTGTAGGCAATACCAGACAACTCTTCAGACTAATAAAAGAAGTCGGAATTAAGAAGTCAATTGTAAGCGAGACAATCTCGGAAAAAGATAAGACTCTTATCTGCTCTCAGCCCAGATGTTTAGAACGATGGGCAGAACACTTTAGAGAACAGTTGGCCTTCAGCTACTCTACAGTTACCCACCATTCCCAAACAGTCTGGATGGAACATTGAAATAGGTCCCCCGACTGTAGCTGAAGTTCAAAAGGCTATAGCTAATCTGAAACGAGGAAGAGCAGCTGGTCTAGATGCATTGGATCCAGAGGTCTTTAAGTATGGTGGTCCAATTTCAGCGATTAGGTTGACTAATATTTTAGCTAAAATCTAGGAGTTGGATGTAATCTCATCCGACTGGTCACAATCTCTGATTGTCCCAATATATAAGAAGGGGCCAAAATCATCCTGTGATAACCATAGAGGGATTAGTTGGACTAATATAGCGTCTAAAATACTAGCCTCAATAATTATCGGGCGCCTAACTAAGACTCATGAACTGCAAACACGAGAAAATCAGGTTGGCTTCAGATCTGGTCGTGACTGAATCGATCACACATTCACCATTCTTCAGGTTCTAGAACACAGACATGCTTATCGGCGTCCGACAATGATAGTTTTCCTTGACTTAAAAGCAACATTTGACTATGTAGACCGAGAGGTTCTGTGGCAGTGTATGTCATTGAAATGTGTACCTCAGAAGTACAGAAACCTTGTAAAGGCTCTTTACTCGAACACTACCAGTCGATTCAGAGCTTATGGCGAACTGTCATATGATTTTAAAACCTCAAGTGGTGTCCGACAAGGCTGTCCACTATCTACATTTTTGTCCAATTTCATCATAGACCCATTGCTGGAAATAACGACTGAATTTTTTAGGAATTGATCTACCAGGAGGTTCACTTATGTACTTAGAATACGCAGATGATATAGTCCTGTTTGGTGAAGACGCTGATAAAATGCAGAGTCTTCTGTCAGCACTGAGTAACAATGCCAGGATATTTGAAATGTGTTTTCCCTCTCTAAATGTAAATTGTTGCTCCAGGACTGGCAACTAAGGATAGGGAGTGAATTAGTCGAACGCGTCGACAACTTCACTTCTTTTGGAAGTCTGATCAGTCGAAATGGGTTGGTATCTGATGAAATCTCAGCACGGATTTAAAAAGCTAATTTGGCTTTTGCCAACCTACGTCACCTATGGCGAAGACGAGATATTCGTCTATCAATTAAGGGATGAAAATATTGCGCAGCAGTTCGTCCTGTTCTACTTTACGGCTGCGAAACGTGGCCATTATGAGTAGAGGATACTTGTAAGTTGCTAGTATCTGATCACAGATGTCTTAGGTATATTACTCACATATGTTGTGATCACCGGGTAAATAATAGTGAAGTTAGACTCAGGGTATTACGGAATGATGGTAAATGAGTTGATCATGTTGTGAATCTACATCGACTGAGATGGTTAGGCCACGTATTACATATGCCCAACCACCGACTACGACGGCTCGTAATGCTAACTAGTGTTGGAGACGGATGAAAGAAAGTTAGGAGCGGCCAAACCAAAACGTGGCATCAGTGCTTGAAGTCACTAACTTCTGGTCTGAGCCATGTTGGTAGATGCAGGCTACTTGGTTGGGGTCCGCGTGACTATAGTAACCAATGGTTGGAGACTTTGGGTGACGGCTCAGATTCGATCACAATGGCATAGATGTATACACACTTTGTCTTCTCTTAAACCGTGAGATTAAAATTGCTTCATATCTGTCTTTCTTCCTGTACTATATCCTTACATACAATTTTTCTTTCATGTATTACCACCATTAAATTAACTACTATGAATTCGGTGTTCATCTTGTTGTGCTAACAAGGTATGGAACTTGGATAGATGCATATGTGTTCCCGGTCCTACGTTGAACCTGACTGACTGATTGAGAGAATATCATCTAAGAATAGATGGATTCAAGTAAAAATTACAAAATAATATTGAGGCTGAAGACTTGATAAAAGATAAAGAGCGAATTTATTTGCATTATTGACTTATTGTAAACTACAGGAACCAAGACTTCCAAGAACGACGGCGCCAGTCTCATGAATCAACCGACTGTGATAGATGTAGCAGTATACTTCGCTATGGGAGCAAGATCCATGTTACACGCCAAACATGGCCCCCAAGCGTTAAAAGGCATTTGACCTCATTAACCTTACATTTTTTATCGGTAACCTCAGCACCTAAACCAACTTGGAGGCATCAGTGAAATGTTCGTTAAGCGTAGGCTCTTACTTGAGCCATAACCACTTGGAACGCATGAAGTTTTCGGTTCGTATAGTGAGTTGTGCGTTTTGATAGTTAGGGAACCACGTGTCTACTAAAACATGAAGTTTTCTCTGTTGCAGATTGACATTCACACGAAATGAAGTGCTGGGATCTGAATAGTAAGGAAGAGGAAACCCAAAAATCCTACATTTTATATGACCTACATGTATCGACACCTTACGTTCGGTTGGTTCGATTGTAAGACGTGATACATCAAAATATATCTGGTTCAGGGACTAACGGCAGATTAACCGATGGAATCAAAATAAAAACTAGATCGAGCAAAATAATTTTGACCCATTATTATATGGTTATAGATCACAAGAGCCTCGAATGTGGGAAAATCACATCTTGGAGTCCAAAAAACGATATGTTCTACTTTTAAATTTAAAAACAATTTATCGGGTGTCTAACTTGAAAAATGTGACCTCTGGTTGATAAGTTGGGTTACAGTCGGGAATGTAACGAACAAATGTTTAGGTATATAACATTTAGGCGTCTGATAGACCTTAGATGGTATACACTTACAAATAATTTGCGGGCTGATCCGAATACTGTCTGTAATTCACTGATTTTCTGACATCCTGACATTTGTATGAGATTCGCGAGTTCTACATGCATTGTCGGAGAACTAACAAAAATAAATGATTGGCTTTTAACCTACATTTTAGAGTCCATAGAGACATTACTATCAGCTTCGTGACAGGTACTTAACCACTCAAGAAACTGAGCCACGTTAATATTTCGAAGTGTGTCAGCCGTGCCATAACCATCTGAAACAAACCTATACTTACAAAACCCCGACAAATACCTTTTGAGTACATTTTTTTCTCTAAAATCTCCGCAGCCCTCAGAAGTGCGTCGATATCGCCCACATCCCCTCTACCCACAGAAGCCATGTCCTAATTCGCAGTTAGCCCGCGAACGGACGAACTAAAATACCAGGGCCATGTAAAATCATAACCTACACATCGACCAATAGCGTTTCGCTTGACGCTAACGTGACCAAAGGTCGGTACCATGACGACGACCTAGATTTGTGACCAGGTCGCTCACCCTTGAAATCTGGGTGGTTCAAACAACTGACAGAAATTTTTTCATATTTATACCATACTTCATATCATGGGTTCAAGCATTTTCGGTAAAAACCCGAAGGTAATTGGGGTACATTTCGGATGTATTGTTGTGCTCTTTAATGTTTTCTAAAAACTCCATTGTGGATGTCAGAAAATCTTAAAATAAGTACATTTCAGGAGGCCCATACATTTGTTTATCAAAAATATAAGAACTAGTTTATCATTCGTTTCGTTCCTCAGGACAAGAATTATCGACTTTTAGGTGTTTTGTTGGGGGAATGAAACTGCAATTTTTCCAAGACGTATCATTCATCTAGGAAGTCTCTATATCCCGCCCAGTATTCTGAACCTTACCAAGATCAAGTACAAGCAATGTGAATAAATGGGGCAGGACGTAGTGATCCCGCCTATGCTGCAGTGTTCACATTCTTTTTAAAATACCTATTCTTAATAATGCATTTCTGTAATAACTTCATGCTTGCTTAATACGGTCACCAAAGTAGTTGTGGTACCTGGCTATTACAAAAGAAAGATCCACGTTAGGTATTAGTAGCGAAGTTTTTTTCGATGTATGCTAGGTCACATAATCCTCGTCCAAATAAAAATAGCCCTGCAAACACATAAACGGACCACCTACATTGGTGAACTACGATGACGTGCAGGAGTTTAAATCACCCAACCTATTATGATTTTTATGTTAACGATATCATACTATAACTAATTTTTTGCATCTGTCGACAATGTATAAGTTTTTCGATTGGTGCTGCTTTCAAAAAGTGTCTTAATGTTGATTAGCACTCGAATTTTACTTATTGCATCGACGAGTGTAAATAAATAGACAACTGTGTTTGTAATCGACTGTTATCATCCTTCAGTGTGCATAAGAGACATATTAATGCTCTTGTGTAAATTTCTTAAGTACAGCCATGTGTCTGCACGAATGCGATGTGAATTTAAAGTATGAATATCTTGTGAGACTCGTTTAGGTATCGATCTAAAGATGCCCCAGTATTCGGAGTTTGACAACACAATTACGCGTAACACTTCTCTAATCCAAGTATTCAAACTCAGTCAAATCGGAATTCAGAAGTGAAGTGGTTTGAATATATGACTGAAAGGCTATCTATATATTGCGAAGCGTTTGATGTAAGCTAGCTAATGGTTTTAAGGGGTACATACCACGGCGTACCCACTGGTGATCTTATGCGGAGGTGTGACGGAGAGCCTTCAGCTAAGTTATCCCATTAAAGGTAATGAGGTTGGTATTAATGTCGAAAACTTACATAACTATTTATTTTGGGGATTTATTTCCAGGTACAAATCCTAAATTCACCTTTCTACTTCTCCATTTCATTTTACATGCTATTTCCCTACCCAAAATACCTCTTACAATTTTGTCTAACATGACCGCTGTTTACCTGGTCTTCAACTGCCGAATATCATGACCAAACAAAGCGTTATCGGCAAATGTTGATGTCGGTGTGGAATATGGGTTTATTTATAGTCCCTAGGCTTCTGGTGCACTAATAATAAACTTCTTCACCAGTCACGATAACTTAGGGTGAGACGGCTTGTTGAGGTTAATGAAACAAATATAATTTGATTGTATGTCAATGGGCATAAAAATTTCATTTCTGACATTTCGTGAGTTAATGTAAGCCACTTCTTCAGAGTTAGCGAATTCGGTTATTTATTTAATTTGAAGAAGTGGCTTACTTTAAGTCATAAAACGTCAGAAATACAATTTTTCTAATCGTTGAAAAATAATAAAAAATTATTATCTATAAAATTTCTACGAAATGCTCAATTTATTTGAAATAATCGGGCCGAACCTTTGAGTTGATATCCATAGTACTTTATTTCTTCGTAAATTATACTCACCTAATCGGTTTTACTCGACAAACCCTAGCTGAAGTCTCTTGAACAAGCATAAGCAATAGGTGACGATTGTGTATGTGAAGTCGCGCATCCGTCACTAAAACTATCCAGCTTAATTCATTTACTTCTCGACAAATGACCATCTTCCAAAGATACACATCTTCAAATCACATCATTTCTGACTTCTAGTCTGACAGGATTTGTGATCCTTGATCATAAGTGTCGCGGACAACACCGTGGACAATCATTTAGTGTCGTTGGCATCCATAGACGTAACTCAATGAAGTAGTAGGATTTTAAGGTGCAACTGAGATAAATACTTCGTTCAAAACATGGAGGACTATGATGACTAGAAGTATTTAAGTTATTTTATTAGTCAGGAATTCCTGGAATAGTGCGGGCAGAACTAGATGGACACAAACGGGCGTACTCAATTTTCAATTCGCGATAGGCGTGGAATCAAGTACGAGGGAATTCTTAGTCCCTACAAATACCCACTCTCGCAAATAATCTAAAACAAACATCATAAAAATCCGTCCAGTGGTGAATCAACAAGTTGAAACATGAAAGCAAGGAAAAGCGAGATGATTCTTGTTTTATATTAACGCCCACACTCTCGCAAATAATCTAAAACAAACATCATAAAAATCCGTCCAGTGGTTTCGGAGATACAACGATTTTCATATAACGGCTGGTCGGATTGAGATGATTCTTGTTTTATATTAACGCCCACACTCTCGCAAATAATCTAAAACAAACATCCATAAAAT
>NC_031497.1:19059050-19078614 GCF_000237925.1 Schistosoma mansoni
AATACCGGAAAGACGTGGCTACGTAAAACCAGTCTGATGAAAGAATGAATTGTGAATCAACAAGTTGAAACATGAAAGCAAGGAAAAGCGAGCTACTTGTTTTTTATCCTTTATCGCATCCCGAAGTGCCAAGCAAACGATATACTTTTAGATAATTTCACACATGGTCCGTCATTGATTAATTTTCATATGGTGGTACCAAATCAGTTGTAGATCATAATAAGCAAAGAATGAGGTGTTAGATAGTCGGGGGTAGTTTAAGTCAAACCACACGCCTTTGTTTTATGTTAGATCGCAACCGTCACACTACAAACAACTCTTCAGTGGATAACGGCTAGTATAACAGCTCACGGGCGATTGAGTTTGTTCACACTTAATTTGGACAAGCCCTTTTGTTAACTTACTTAACGGACAGAGTCATTCGTACAATAACAACCTATTTATACTATTGTTCCTTTATTATGTACTCTTGAGCGCTGCTTAATGCCTACGCATATATTCATTTTGCAAGTCTTACTATCAATCGACTGGTCGGTTCGATGATCCATTCATTTCCATACGTATATATGTTCATTTTAATCCTGTTCATTAACTCGTTCATTGACTCGATCACTCCATCGCTTGTCCGCTTGCTTTTCGGCACTACTCTTTCATACTTGCTTAACGTACCTGTAAATTTGGTGATCTGTGCGTTGTGCAACAATAAACGTAATCAACACTACGTATTCGCCTTCTGATTTATAAACCATAGAAGCGTTATCTGGTAACGGTTATCAGGACGAACAATATATCACGTTTAAGGATATTATCGAATACCGACCACCACACTAGCCCGGCTTTGGCAGACATTTTTTTGGTATTAACCATCCTCGGAATGCTTGTACATATGGAAGCGTTCCATGAAGTCATTCGAAAATGTTTATTAGCATTTGTGATATCTTAGCTACATATGAATACATCAAAACAAAAACAAAACTTTTTTATGTTTAAACAATCATGACCAGTAAGTCTATTCGATTCTTACACCGCTTTCATTTTTTAGACGATTTCAACATACTTTTTTCTGAAGATACTGCGGAACTCTTAGTTTTATATCCGTTGTGAACTGTTCTGTCCTTCTTTTTTCACATATTTTTTGTCAATATATTGGACATTAGGTTTTACGCCTTCAACCGCGTCCGTTTGGAAAAATGACTGCAGATGTTCTAAAAGCATTGGTTTGTTGTATTTGATTTGTAATTATCGTAGCCTCCTGATGTACGCACTTTAAAACTAAGTGGGCATGTTGGCTTCGACAGTTTGCCAGATCAATTAGTCAACAAGGCTATCAGCCAAGGATTCGTGTTTAATATACTATGTGTCGGTTCGTCTATTTTGTTATTTATAAATTTTTTAGGTGAGACTGGAATTGGAAAGTCCACTTTACTGGAGACTCTTTTTAACCAGAAGTTTGATTTCAGTCCATCAACTCATGATCTTACAGATCCCAAGTTAAAAGCTGTGACATATGGTAGGAATATGTTTATTCTATTCAGATATTTCGACAGATCTCAAAGAAGCTAATGTTAAGCTTAAGTTAACGGTAGTAGAGACTTGTGGGTACGGTGATCAGATTAATAAGGAAAATAAGTAATAATTTAATGTTGACGTAATACTTTATAGTATAAAACCTGTTGTTGATTATATCGATAACCAGTTTGAAAACTATCTACAAGAAGAACTGAAAATGAAAAGGTCTATGCAAGCATTTCATGACACCAGGGTTCATGTCTGTCTTTATTTTATCGCACCTACTGGACACAGGTAACTTTCCTACTCATAATGCGTTCAGACTATTTTGTTTTGTGAAGTTTTACTGCATGCTACAAGTAACTAGTTATTGCTGCTTATTTTCTCATTACGTATGATTTATAGTCTTAAAGATATATGTTCTTAGTTGCCAAATGTTATATTGTATACAAATCTATTTAACCAGGCATTTGACTCAAACCTCATTTTCGAAGATTTTGGTGACCGACTAACATTTTACGGTTAGTTTGGTCGGTGTTAGCATATATATACGAATGAGGTTACTGGCTAGCTTATAATAGGTACAAAAAAGCGGGTTGATATAATTCCGGAACTTTTTGAAGGTCAAGTTATTTTCATTTGGAGTGTAACATTACAAGCACTGGTATTTATTTATTTAGACACATAAATATTGGTACAAGGAAGCACCAGATACATATGCGCCGCAAAAATCTCATTTGATTTGTGTGAGCACTGAGATACTGCCCAGGTGCCCAAACCGAAGCAGGTGGTTTTCTTAACGGACCACTCCGGGAGCCTTTGACCTAAAGATCTGATCCACAAGGCGGTGGAGCATCGTAAGGAGATGCATCCCATGGTAGCCGTTGACCAACGATTGATTCATACGCCATTTGTTTCTTCAGGATACTGGAGCCCATGTGCACCATTGGTTTGGAATCAGGGTTTTCCAACTCCCCTAGGTGGATCCTTCATATCCACCAACCCGGTTATAGCGCCGGACATTCGCTTTTCGTCCTCTCACTTTCGTAAACAACACCCCCGCCACGAGAAGGCAGTGAGTAGGACTTCTCTGACAGAGGCTGTATACGCGTGGCCATGTGAGAGCATTTCGAGAGGGAGAGTGGACTCTCCCCACTCTCGGCCGTACCAGGGCATTCGGGGGCGGATAAATCTTTCGCTTTTTACAAGCACTGGTAGGTCTGAATTAACACCCACTTTAGAAACAGGGTAAAGTAGTTGTGAGTATTGCTTATTTGAATAATCGCATTTCCCTTAGCTTCTTGTTACTGATTGCCCAGTGACTGGGAGATATCTAGCAACTTAATTTATAGGTAGAATATATGAAGATATCCCTGGGCTTGTAGTCGTGACATTTTTGTCAAAACGTAAATTTCAACCCCTTGTGAATGTTTGTTTTTAAAATCTCCCACATTTAACAGGCCGAATGACTATCAAATTTTGCTAGATTTTTAGGCAAATAAATATAATCAACATAGAGCCTGGCACAACAAATGTTCGTTGTCCAAAGTTCCCATACTACATTAACATGAAATGTAAATAACAAAATGAATTGCGAAAGAGGTTGAAATAATGTAGGAGCAGTGATAATAAGAAAGACTAAACATAATCACGAATATGGTTTGAAAAGACAGAGTGGGAAAGTATGCATAAAGAGATACTAGAATTTAAGATCGAAAGGAAGATAAAGAGCGAATGCATTTGGGTCACTAAATAATTCTAAACCACTTTCCTTTCTTCAGTCATTTATCTCTTCCATCTACTTCATTTGGTGAGAGATCATTTCTTCACTGACCAACGTATTCTTTTTTTCACAACTTAATGGTAAACATTAATGTTGATCACTCAGTAGTTCTATCAAGCGTACTTAGATCTTCGGTTGGTAGATTCAACTGTTACTACAGTCATGAAAGCGATTATTGATTAATATTTATTTGTAGAACTATTGTGGCTTGATATGTTCATTAATCGCTCAGTCACAACGTAGAGTCTGGTACGTATGCACTTTGGCATACTCCATTAGCACAGAGATGTCAGGCCCGATACCAAATTAGTAGAGGAAGAGATAGTGTGGTGTGGGTTACTTATATCCGCATACGTAATATATAACGATGTTCAGGCATAGAATCTATTTCAGTATAAAATCGGGGACGGAACGCAATTGGTATGAAAATGCATTAACAATGAAATCAAAGACGATGGACTGATATTTACAGAAGGGACAGTCAAGATTGAGACAATTGATTGAGAGTTTGCAAATTAACTGTTTACTGTATGATTGTCAGATTTTACTAAAATATTCTGTAATTTTGTGCTCAAATACATTCGATTGTCCCCACTTGTGTTCTTGTTCACTGCAATAGTACCAATGGCAATAAAAAGGGTTGAGCATCAAAGACAGGATTCAAAAGGAAAATATGAACTAGTAAAATAGAAACATTGATCTGTTCAGCTCAACAAATAAACCCGATCACTACAGTCGGGAAATGAAGGTGTATGGAGACTGTATAAGATATTAACTTATCTGAATTTTTTCTACTGCTTTTTTCCAGTTATTGATGGTTTTTCTTGTTTCATCTAGTCTAAAGTCAATTGATTTGGTTGCAATGAAAAAATTGGAGAACAAAGTTAATGTCATCCCTGTAATAGCAAAATCAGATACAATAACCAAATCTGAATTACAAAAGTTTAAAGCAAGAGTATGTTTCTTCATTTACTAGATTTTATCTCAATAAATTGTAGATCCTCAGTGAAATACAGTCTAATGAAATCGGTATTTACCAGTTTCCTACTGATGATGAAGCTGTTAGTGAAACTAATAGTGTAATGAATGTAGGTTTCTTTGTAATCTAAAATTTTATATATATATATATATGATTACACTCCTGGAAGTATGTATATGGTGGATACCTCTCGGCTAATGTGAATTTTGAATACATCGTACCTTAGGCTAAATTTAGATTGTTCGTTTGATGTTCGACAACCTAACCCAAGGAAGTTCTAGGCGCTACTTAGATACAAAAGAATATTATTGTTATTCGGTGAATTCCACATTCGTTTTAGCGAGACATACAGACATTGTTCCCAGCTCTTTGAAGCTCTCTATTATAAAGTAGTAGGGTTTTAACTAGACGTATTACTTTTGGCCAGAGAAAAACTAATACATTTCAGCGATGCCAACAGTGTAACTTCATTATGTTCCTAGTACTTTTTCGAGGAGACTAACTTATGGTCGGTTTGTGAGCGACGCTAAAGTGACCTTGAGACAATTCACCTACTTACCGGTGCCAAAAGATAGTAATAAGCTTATATAAATTCGGATTTAGAGTTGGAATTTAGATTTATAAATTAAAATAAGGGTTTTCATCACCAAATGACATCAGCTATAAAGAAAAATGCTAACTAACTATGTATGTGTTATATCTGGCCGATTTTGAACGCTTCAGATCCCAAGCTAGTTCCGTACCCCCGAGCTAGAACTATACACCGCGACTTGAAGACCAGAGAGAAGACACAAAGTGTGAGGGAAGCACTTTACTACAGGGTTCAATCTTATTACAGAAAATCATAGGTATTTATAGATGTTAGCCAATCCATTAACGACATATTATGATACCGACCAATAGTATCACGCCACGTTGGAACTCTAGAATGTTCCATCGTATTCTGGAGGCTCTGTTAGAGTTCTCTGGAAGCCGACTCAACAATATGTGAATGAATTTCGCGTCCAAATCTAGTACTTGCTATCCTTAATTTTATTTGTTTGTCCACAAATTATAGTCTCACCCTTTTTTCTTTAGTTTTTAAGCATTATTTACAATCCTGAACATAATGTAATGTGGCCAGTAAACTGAGCGACATAATATTGTTGTGCTGTTTGATTCTACTCATTGACAGGTTCGGAATCATAGTTATGGTTTGTTTATACCATCTATCAATCCAAATGCCTGAAGTACGCAACTTCAGATCGCATGAATACCGATTTCTTTCAATTTGTGTATGCACTAACTCTTAGGGTTACTGTCATTTGTAATTTTTCCTAGGATATCACTGCATATCTTTATAAATATGCAGTTATTTTGCATCTCACAATTTCCTTGCATTTAACTGAGTTATCTTTCGGTTTATGCTACGGATGGATTATGCGTATATCCTTATAAACATAAAGGTCAGTCAGTGGAAAATGCCTTTCGGGTTAAGCCCATAACCCCAACAAGTTTAAATATAACATCTTAAAAACAGTACTTTTAAATATTTGGGTACCCGATGTTATTACTGTTAGTCCGGACACAATTCTAGAGAAGTAATGTCCATTTTTCCACTGTTACATTGATGGAGTAGTAGTTAAGAATTTCGATTTTCAACCAGTCTCCGGTATGAATCCCGCCTTGCCTGCTTTGGTTTGGATGGTCGGGTAGTATCACTAGCCGTCACACCTAAAATCTGGATGAAAACCGAGTACAAAAACCTGTACCTGGTTAGTTGAATAAGTAATAATATGGTGTATCTGAGTTGATTCCTGAAACTGTACCACTAATGTAATTTAGATTCCGTATTGAAAATATCTTTATTTACCAAACTAACATTTTTACAGTACATTTCAAACAATCAAGCCACGTATGAATCTATTAAATCATCTTTTATGGAGACAGAAAATAATGTGAAGTAAATTCTACTTTGAGAATGTAATGCAAGTGTCAGATCAGTAGAACTCTTAGTGCCAGTCTTACGTTGTTTATGGTAGGCTGTGTAACCCTCAATTTCTTCTACGTTAGTTTCATCGTAATTTTCTCTAATAATTACTTGGTTGTAGCAACACATCCCATTCGCTGTTGTGGGTAGCTCAGAAGAAGTTAAAATCAATGGAAAAACAGTACGTGTTCGACAGTATCCATGGGGTTCAGTTCAAGTAGAAAATGAAAATCACTGTGACTTTGTCAGACTTCGAGAGATGCTATTACGTGTGAATATGGAAGATTTACGTGAACGTACACATGGTGTACATTACGAAACTTATCGACGTCAACGCTTAATCGAAATGGGATTTCGTGATGATGAGAAAATGTCACTTCAGGTAAGAATTCTTGTCTCTTTCTGTACCTGAAAAGGTTTGTGAAATTACTTTTGTTACATTAACTATTTAGGAGTATGGTGCGATAATTGAACCACCTGAATTTCAACTTTCAGGTTGAATGTTCAAACCCTTAGTATCTTTGATTCCCCCAAATGCCCTGGTACGGCCGAGAGTGGGGAGAGTCCACTCTCCCTCTCGAAATGCTCTCACATGGCCACGCGTATACAGCCTCTGTCAGAGAAGTCCTACTCACTGCCTTCTCGTGGCGGGGGTGTTGTTTACGAAAGTGAGAGGACGAAAAGCGAATGTCCGGCGCTATAACCGGGTTGGTGGATATGAAGGATCCACCTAGGGGAGTTGGAAAACCCTGATTCCAAACCAATGGTGCACATGGGCTCCAGTATCCTGAAGAAACAAATGGCGTATGAATCAATCGTTGGTCAACGGCTACCATGGGATGCATCTCCTTACGATGCTCCACCGCCTTGTGGATCAGATCTTTAGGTCAAAGGCTCCCGGAGTGGTCCGTTAAGAAAACCACCTGCTTCGGTTTGGGCACCTGGGCAGTATCACAGCCCACACACAAGTAAATGAAATGATGAATTCTATTGACGATACTATTCTCGCTCATATTAGAAGCAAGACAATTTACACTATTATTATTATTATTTACTACGTCGCTTTTTCATCCCCTTTTATCCCCAATTTGTGTAACCTTACTTTTCAACTTATGCAGCAGCTCGCTCTTGGTGGAAAATCTGTCCTATCTAAACGATCTCCAGTCACTGTCTGGTTGAAAGTGAACGCTTCCACCGATTATGAATACTGAAGCAGTCTTTCTGAAACCACGTACGCCGTTCAAGCTGGCTTCCTTCAACGTTCGCACACTAATGCAGATCAGACAACAGATAGGGCTGGCTATGTCTTTGGAAGGTCTTAATGTTGACGTTTGTTGTCTATCCGAGACCCGTATTCAAGACTCTAGTGAAGTACTACAAATTCGTTCTCCATCTGTCACCTCGAAAAGCTTGTTTCACGTGCGCTTATCCGGGGACCCTGTGGCATCTTCGTCTGGTCTTGCTGGCGTTGGTGTTGCACTAAGCGCTAGAGCTGAGGCAGCACTAATCGATTGGATCCCCATTAACAGTCGGTTATGTGCTGTTAGATTAGAAAGTTCCATCAAAGTGAGAAGAAATCGGCGTGAGAAACGGTGTCTTTTCGTCATCTCCGCCTATGCCCCGACAGATCGCAGCCCGGATGCAATCAAGGATGAGTTTTACCATCAGTTAACAGTTCTTCTCCAGAAAGCGCGTTCGACAGATATTGTAGTACTAGCCGGAGACTTGAATGCACAGGTCGGGCGTCTAGGCACAGAAGAGAGTCGTTTAGGTGGCCGATGGGGACTTGTTGGTCGCAGGACAGATAACGGGGACCGTTTGCTGCAACTGTGCACAGACCACAACCTGTTTCTGGCCAGCACTAACTTCCGGCACAGTCATCGCCGATGTGCCACCTGGCGTCCTCCCTCTGCATCCCAAGCCTGGACTCAGATTGATCACATCGCGATCAGCTACCGCTGGCGTGGTTGTGTACAAGACTGCCGCTCCTTTTGGAGTACCTATCTGGAGTCTGATCATGCCCTGGTCTGCGCCAATCTCACCTTACTTTTCAGTGGCCGAAGGATTGACCACCACCAACGGATCGATGTTAGTAAACTGGCTGCAACTTCTGTTGCAAGTAAGTATCGAGCGGAGCTAGCTTCTAGGCTAGCTACCATCCCACCGAAAAGTATAGATGAGCATTGGTTGCATCTTCACGACGCCATGAAAATGGCGAGTAAAGCCGCTTGCGGCTTCGCGAAACGTCCCGCTTACAAGCACTGGGTTTCTTCTGGCTCCTTACAACTGATGGGAGCCCGTCGGTCTACTCCGGGTGACCGTGAGTATGACCACAAACGAAGGCTGTTACGTAATGAAATTGGGCAAAGCTTGCGTAAGGACCGAGAAGCCTGGTGGTCGGAGCGTGCTAATGAGATGGAAGCAGCAGCTGCATCTGGTAACTGCCGGAAGCTCTTCCAACTCATCCGAGCCACTGGCAGCAAGAAGTCTGGTGTGAGTGAAACAATCTACGAGGATGACGGGATGCCAATCACTAACATCTCTCGACGTCTTGGACGATGGGCGGAATTTTTCGAAGGGCAGTTCAACTGGCCTGCTGCTCCGGCAACATCAACCAGTTTGTCCTGCCCCCATGGCCGGTGACGACTGATCCACCAAACGAGGCGGAAGTCCGCAAGGAACTCCAACTCTTGAAACGTTACAAATCACCTGGCCCAGATGACTTACCTCCGGCTCTTTTTAAAGATGGTGTTGACTTTCTGGCTAAGGAACTGACTGCGTTGTTTGCAAAGGTTTGGGAGTCAGAAAGTGTTCCAAGATCATGGAATGAGTCGATAGTCGTCCCTATCTTTAAAAAGGGTTCACGTTGTTCCTGTAATAACTATCGGGGGATAAGTCTACTTCCGATTGCGTCCAAACTATTGGTTTCTATCATTCTTCGTAGGTTGTTTAAAACCCGAGAACGATTGACTCGCGAGGAGCAGGCTGGTTTTCGTTCTGGTCGAGGATGCATTGATCATATCTTCACCCTCCGCCAAATGTTAGAACACCGTCATACTTATCGCAGGCCAACAATCGTAGTGTTTCTTGATATCAGGGCTGCCTTCGATTCGTTGGACAGGACTGTTCTCTGGGATTGTCTATTGAAGAAGGGTGTGCCTGAGAAGTTCATTAACATCTTAAAGGCCCTGTACACGAACACCTCAGGCAGAGTGAGGGCATACAACCACCTTTCTCCCCTGTTCCATTCGAGCAGTGGGGTTAGGCAGGGTTGCCCGATCTCACCATTCCTCTTCAACTTTGCCATCGACGACATCCTGGAAACAGCTCTGATGGATGTAAGTAATGGCGGTGTGGATATGTTGCCTGGAGAACGACTTCTCGACCTTGAGTATGCGGATGATATTGTCTTACTGTGCGATAATGCCCAAGGCATGCAATCAGCACTTAATCAGTTGGCAATCAGTGTCCGCAGGTACGGTATGTGCTTTGCACCCTCCAAGTGCAAGGTACTCCTACAAGACTGGCAGGATTCTCATCCTGTACTCACCCTAGATGGTGAGCAGATTGAAGTAGTTGAGAAGTTCGTGTATCTAGGTAGCTACATAAGTGCTGGTGGGGGCGTGAGTGATGAGATTGATGCACGTATAATGAAAGCCAGAGCGGCTTATGCCAATCTGGGCCATCTTTGGCGCCTTCGTGATGTTAGTCTGGCTGTAAAAGGTCGGATCTACAACGCGTCGGTGAGAGCAGTTTTGCTCTATGCTTGTGAAACCTGGCCTCTCCGAGTTGAGGATGTTAGACGTCTCTCTGTGTTCGATCATCGTTGTCTCCGAAGGATTGCTGACATTCAGTGGCAACACCATGTTAGTAATGCAGAGGTTCGGCATCGTGTGTTCGGGCGCAGAGACGATAATTCGATTGGTGTCACCATCTTGAAACACCGACTTCGGTGGCTTGGACATGTTTTACGAATGTCGTCCCAGAGACTTCCACGCCGTGCATTATTTGCCGACTCTGGGACTGGTTGGAAAAAGCGGAGAGGAGGTCAGTGTATGACATGGTGTCGTGGCATGGAAGAGAGCTGCAAAGGGCTAGCTTCTGTTGGTCCTTCACAACTCCCTGGCTGGGGTCCGAGAGATGGTGCAACACAGTGGCTAGAGACGTTATCAGATATGGCTCAGAATAGAAGCCAGTGGCGGTCCTGCTGTAACCTTCTTCTACTTTCTTCATAAAGAGTGGCTATAACTATCCTAACTGAGAGAGCTCTTCTGGTTGTACATTCAGTTCCCCCCATCACTACTCTTCTCCTTTTTTTTTTTTCCTTCTTTCATATATACGCATCTTCTTCCTTCTCCCATTCTCATTATTTTGTGTGGCGCATATGTATCCGGTGCCCTTTGTACCAATATATATGTGATTAAATAAATAAATAAAATAAATTTGATTCTCACGCAGAAGGTGGCTTGAAGCTGAGCACACAAAGTTGTGCTTAGTAGGCGGTGTTAAAAGCTTTAAGTAGTATTTATACTGTCGATGAAAACAAATCAATCTAGTACAACTCCACAACTGAGTGCTGGCTTATTTACTGGGGGATGCTTGGTTGTGTTAAAACAGGTTGGAAGAAAGTTTTTGACGAAAAGACCAGGGAATGAAATAAATTCACCAAGTCACTGTTTGTTATTTTAAGCCATGTTAGTAGGTGTAAACTACTTTGTTGAGGTCCATGCGATGTCCGTTACCAGTGATTAAAGACGTTGGATGACATAGCTGAGAGTCGGCCACAGTGACCCAAATGCATTCGCTCTTTATCTTCCTTTTGATCTTAAATTCTAGTATCTCTTTATGCATACTTTCCCACTCTGTCTTTTCAAACCATATTCGTGATTATGTTTAGTCTTTCTTATTATCACTGCTCCTACATTATTTCAACCTCTTTCGCAATTCATTTTGTTATTTACATTTCATGTTAATGTAGTATGGGAACTTTGGACAACGAACATTTGTTGTGCCAGGCTCTATGTTAAGGTATGTGTTTAGATGAGCCATGTACTCAGTTTTAAGCAGAAATTTCTGTTATATCACCAGAATGTTACTGACATCAAAACAGGTGAAGTGGGATTCGAACATGCAGCCTAATACTTGAAAGTCGTGTGCTTCAATCACATTAATTATCATAATTTTTTGTGCTAACGCTCCATTCTATAAAACACAAAAATTTAAGTGGCTGGATAGTGTTAATAGTACTAATTCTCATATGATAGGTATGGTCTAGTGTAAAAGTTTGCTTTTGGTTTTGATTTGATTCACAAATATTGGAATCAACTATCAAAACTTTCAAGCTTATAGAACTTTTTGATTCAAGCTATTAGTTATAAAGTTCATTACAAATGTTTTCTCGTTGGTGCATGCATGTACCTTGTATTGTTCGTGTGTCATAGAAACTGATTATTTTGCCTCCTTTTGTGTTCCTTTTCTATTTTCCACCATAGGAAACCTATGAAAAGCGTCGTGAGCTTCAAAGGAAAGAATTACAACAAAAGGAAGAAGAAATGAGACAAATGTTTGTTCAGCGTGTTAAAGAAAAAGAACAAGTTTTAAAAGAAGCAGAGCGTGAGGTAAGTTATTAAACACAACTTCCTAACGAAAATGTATATCTACCTATTCAGACGAATCCATAAAGCGACTTGACAAAGATGAACAATTTTAGGTTACCTAACTCATAATTGTATATTTTAATATCTGGGATATATCTAATATTGAGTAGAATTCGGCTTTGTTAGTAACTTCATGAGATGAACTTGTGGTACCACACAACTCCCTGAAGTAATTTGTCAGTCACCGTATGCTAATTCTTCAAGTGAAAATAGCTTCTCAATAACCGAACTATGATATTATTCGGCCTCAATGAAAACTCGTTCATATGTGGTTTTTACTACATGTTTTATCATCTACCAGTGATACGCCTCATCCGATGGTATTAACATTTCTAGATTACAAACAGTCCAAGGACGAAGTTTTTCTTTTTCCGAATTCTTACAGTTCAAACCATGAATTATAATTGAAATCATGGCTCTCATATCTCTTGTCATCTTTCAATGAGTTAAGCTTCGAATTTTCCATAAATAATGTGCGAGCAACTAAAAAAAACCAACGTTATAAATTCATTTTTGTCTTTCTTGTGAACGGAAGAGATTTATTTATTTATTTGAACACAAATAATTATAAATAGGGGCACCAGATATATATGCGCCACACAAAAAGTTGTCATTTCATTTAATTGTGTGAGGGCTATGATACTGCCGGGTGCCAATGTTAAAGCCAAGAATAGTGTTTTGTAAACTATTTATGAAATATGGGATTATGTATATGGCTTCCCAATCTTGGAGGGGGGGTGAACTGGGTCTAAACCTGAGACCAGTATTTGGAAGCTAAATACTTTAAGCACTTAGCTGGCGCTGCAGATGATTAGATCGTAACGTCTTTCGCAGGCGATGATAGATACAGTTTAATAAGTTGTAAATATATCTGTCCACATTTAGCATGGAGTTTTGGCTTATCGGTTAAGCCTCTCGCCTTCCAAACAGCAGGTCTCAGGTTTAAACCCCACTCCACTTAAATTTAACCAGCTGGCTAGCATCATTAACGTCCATGCACAGACAGTGGGTCTCAAAACTGAATTAAATAAGTGTATGGCACATGAGTTACGTTAGGTAAGTCAGTTCATCTTCGGCGAATGTTGATAATGATAATCATAGTTGTATAGAACAATTTGTAATGATAAACAACTCAAAGTTAGAAGAAACCTGTTTCATCGTTAGATTTGACTCAGCTGATCAAAATAAATCCTTGGAATTATAAAGTACTGAATGTCTATTCGGTCCATTCACTTTTTATTTATTTTATCTTATTCGCCCAGTTGTTTTGTTAAATAGTAGTACAATCCCCCCTATACATTGTTCCAGTTATAAATACAAGTCTAACCCTGTCTCTGCAACACTCATCCAATTCCTAGTGGAATTAAATCAAGGAAGAACAAAACTTCGTCAGGAAACTTCCAGCATATTTTACAGAATTCATTATCTTCGTTACTATTCCTAATACTAAGATAGACTTGTTAACTTCACACTAATTTCGTAACATTCTCTCTACATAGGAAATTTATTCAAAATTATCGACATACAGTGGGTAGACTTCTTTGTAATAAGTCTGTACTATCAAAATAAGTTGACAAAATATAAATCAACTAAGAATCAAGGAATGATGTTGGTCAATTTATTTGTATGAAATGGTAAATTGTTATTATCGGGTCATCTTGGTAATTTTGGAAGTAAATCATGAATATAACTTGAATTCAACATTTTAATCACAACTATTTGACTGTATATTTGATGTAATTCATCAATAACTGTTTAGTTCTGTTAAAAACAAGCAATAAATACGGTGCTGGTTAGATATTCTGTATTTTGATTGGTCATTTGGTGAACATGATTTCATAGGGAGGACTTACTTATGCCTGTTACCCCTCGTCGAGGAGCATAGGCCGCTCACCAGCATTCTCCATCCAACTCTGTCCTGAGCCTTTCCTTCCAGTTTCTATTCATCCTTTTCATATCTGCTTCTATTTCCCGGCGTAGTGTGTTCTTTGGCCTTCCTCTTTTCCGCTTCCCTTCCGGATTCCAAGTTAGGGATTGAGTCGTGATGCACATTTGTGATTTCCTTGATGTATGCCCGATCCACTTCCAACATCTTTTCCTAATTTCCTCTTCAGCTGGAAGCTGGTTTGTCCTCTCCCATAAAACGCTGTTGCTGATAGTATCCGGCCAATGGACGTTGAGTATTTTGCGTAGACAACTGTTTATAAATACTTGTACCTTCCTGATGATGGTCGTAGTAGTTCTCCACGTTTCAGCTCCATACAGTAGGACTGTCTTGACGTTCGTATTAAAGATTCTGACCTTGAAATTAGTTGAGAGTTGTTTTGAGTTCCATATGTTCTTCAATTGTAAGAATGCTGCCCTTGCTTTGCCAATCCTCGCATTTACATCTGCATCCGATCCTCCTTGTTTATCAACGATGCTTCCCAGGTACGTGAATGTTTCCACCTCTTCCAAAGTTTCGCCATCAAGTGTGATTGGATTGGTGTTCTCCGTGTTGCATTTGAGAATCTTGCTTTTTCCTTTGTGAATATGGAGGCCTATCGATGCAGAGGCTGCTGCTACATTTGCTGTCTTCATCTGCATTTGTTCGTGTGTATGAGAGAGGAGGGCTAGGTCATCTGCGAAGTCCGAATCATCTAATTGATTCTGAGAAGTCCATTGTATTCCGTATTTTCCCTCAGATGTCGAATTCTTCATAATCCAGTCAATCACCAGAAGGATGAGGAATGGGGAGAGTAGACAGCCTTGTCTGACTCCGGTCCTTACTGGAAATGCATCTGTCAGCTGTCCTCCATGCACCACTTTGCACTGTAGTCCATCGTATGAGTTTTGGATAATGTTGACAATCTTTTCAGGAACTCCATAGTGTCGAAGAAGTTTGCATAATGTTCTCCTGTCCACGCTGTCAAACGCCTTCTCATAGTCAATGAAGTTGACGTATAGTGATGAGTTCCACTCAACTGATTGTTCAACGATGATCCGTAGTGTCGCAATCTGGTCTGTGCACGATCTATCCTTACGGAATCCAGCCTGTTGATCCCTAAGTTCGGCGTCTACTGCGTCTTTCATCCGATTCAGCAGCACTCTGTTGAAGACTTCCTGGTACTGATAACAAACTGATGCCTCTGTAGTTCTCACATTTGCTCAGATCTCCTTTCTTCGGTATCTTTATGAGATATCCTTCTTTCCAGTCCATTGGCACTTGTTCCTCTTCCCAAATCTTCTTGAATAGAAGGTGAAGCATGTTTGCAGTTATTTCAATGTCTGACTTCAGTGCTTCAGCTGGTATATTGTCAGGTCCTGCCGCCTTCCCAATTTTGATTTGTCTGATGGCCATCTTGACTTCATCGATCGTTGCTGGAGTGACATCTATGGGAAGGTCAGTGTGTGCTGGTTCGATGTTCGGTGGATTCAATGGGGCTGGTCTATTCAGCAGTTCCTCGAAGTATCCTGCCCATCTTTTCCTCTGTTCTTGAATCTCAGTGATTGTCTTTCCTTCTTTGTTCTTGACTGGTCTCTCTGGTTCGCTATATCTCCCCGCCAATTTCTTCGTTGTATCATATAGTTGTCTCATATTCCCTTCTCTTGCAGCTATATCCACCGTCGTTGCTAGTTCTCCCACGTATTTCTGCTTGTCCGCTTTAATGCTTTTCTTCACTTCCTTGTTTGCTTCTGCGTAGTCTGCTTGTGCTTTGACTTTCTCTGCTCGTGTTCGGCTGTTGTTAATTGCTAGTTTCTTGTTCTTCCTTTCTTGAATCTTGTCCAGGGTTCCCATAGAGATCCATTCCTTGTGATGATGCTTCTTAGGACCAAGAACCTCCTGACACGTTGAAGTTAGTGCTTCTTTTATCCCTTTCCAGTTGTCCTCCAAAGTAGTTTCTTGTTCTTTCAGTAGATCCTGTAGAGCTTGGAACCTGTTGTTGAGAGTTATCTTGAATTCATGGAGCTTGTCAATATCTCGAAGGAAGTTTGCATTGAACTTTCGTAGTGCTGTTTGTCCAGTTGTCCAGTCTTTCTTTAGCTTCAGTCTCATCTTGGCCACAACCAGGTGGTGATCTGAAGCTATGTCAGCTCCTCTCCGGGTTCTCACATCTTCCATTGATTTTCGGAATTTTTTGTTAATACAGATGTGATCTATCTGGTTCTCTGTGGTGTGGTCCGGTGAGATCCATGTAGCTTTGTGTATGCGTTTGTGTGGGAATATTGTGCCTCTTATAACCAATTTGTTGAATGCACATAGGTTTGCAGGTCTATCCCCATTTTCATTTCTCTCTCCTAATCCATGTTGTCCAATTACATCTTCATATCCTGTGTTGTCCACTCCAACTTTAGCATTCAGATCTCCCATCAGAATGGTGAGGTCCTTTCGTGAGCACTTCGCTATAATTGATTGCAGCCTTTCATAGAACTGATCTTTATCATCGTCCTTGCTATCATTGGTGGGTGCATAACATTGGATAACGTTCATTGTGATCCCTTGCTTCTTTGTTCTGAATGATGCTTTGATTATCCTGGGTCCATGAGATTCCCATCCCACAAGTGCATTTCGTGCTTCTTTGGACGGCATTGGAACAACTCCCTGAATGTGTGGAGCGTTTTCCCCTTCGTGACCGGAGTACAGCACCATCTCTCCCGTACCTAACCTTTGTTGTCCAGCTCGTGTCCAATGGGTTTCGCTGATTCCCAGTACTGCCAAGTTGTATCTCCTCATTTCCGATGCTATTTGGCTGGTCTTTCCTGTCTCCTACATTGTCCGGACGTTCCATGTACCTATAAAGAGTGTTGTTCCGGTTGTTAGAAGGTGCATCAGTCTCGTGACTTCCGAAGAATTTCGGCTTTCATCATGAGACGTCATAAATATTCCTTCAACTCCCAGGACAGAGTTTAAATGGTTTGAATCATTTTTTCTGGTTAGCGTTTTTTTAGCGAGTTAGTTTTTCTACGGGATGGGGACGCTAACCCCATGCCCAACCCTCCTCCTTTACCCGGGCTTGGGACCGACAGTAACTCTAGAAGAGCTACAGGCGGAGTTCATAGGGAGGAATCTTACGAAATGTATAGCTGAGTTCATTTGTTTAATTAAACCTACTGGTGTGGGCTAATTAGTATATTTTTAACCACTATGTATGGAATAATGGTCTAATTACCTCTTCATCTATGTAAAACAATCCTTCTTAACGCATCTTTGTGTCTTACTCCATTTATCCATGTCATTAGTTCTCTGTATATTGTCAAGGGACATTGTACATTAATAGCCACCCACATATGAACTACATTTATAGTTCTCATGGATCTATCAAACTACACAATGCTCCAAACTAACTAGTTTATTGTTCAGACAAACTCATAGTTAGCCTCTGATACTACGCTTGTGCAAAATCTGCTCACGTAAACATGCAGATAAATATTTATTTCATATTCTAAGTATGTTCAGGTGAGTATTCTGATTTGCAGGATATTTTTTTCGCTTAAACACTTTACCTCGCAATTAGTAAGATAACTCAATGTAACTAAATAAGAATCTGTGGTACTCATTCGCCTAACACTTATTTGTATTTCTCATTTTACATTGTCATGATTTCTGCAAAGGTTGTACTGCTACTACCTGACCACTTAGATCAGAGTTTCTGATTTTAGGAGACTGAAGTTTCTCTAAGCTGATCCTGTTCATCTGTTAGGCAGTGAAACAGTGCCGAAAGATAATACGCTGGAGTTCCTCATCTAGAGATCACGACCATTCGCTTTTATTTCCGTATGTTTGTATAAACTCTAGTCATGTAAAAGGAATGACTGAAAGGTAATCTAGTAGTTATTGATGTTCACCTGCGTACTTGTCGTATACCATAAAGTCTGGGTATCGAACCAATACTTTTTACACATGGGTACATTGATATTTTATAAAATGTCAAGCTTTCCGGTGCGCCTCCCTATTTATTGATCCAGCTCCCGCTTCTAAGGATGTGGCACATCCTCCAAACTTTATATATGTTCTATGATCTATGGTTCGTTTTCTACTTCATTGATTTTTAGCTACAAACCAAATTTGAAAGTCTAAAGAAAACGCACGCCGAGGAAAAGAAGAAACTTGAAGAGAAGAAACGCTTTTTGGAAGAGGAAATAGCCGCTTTCGAACGTCGGAAGCAGCTTGCGGAACAAGCAAGACAAGGAAATCTGACTATGAAAAAAAGGAAATAAACTATTTGACGAGAGTACAGCTAGTCTTCACATTACTTAATAATTCACTTTAGCACTATGATTTCCGTTTATTGCTTTTGCTAATCTCACTTCTCTTTTATAAATTAGTTCAATTTTTTTCCTGTGGAATTCAGCCTTGTGTAAAACAAATCACGTACACTGCATTTGAGTTACTGATTGTTCAAATTATGTATTTTATTTCATTATAGGCATGTGCATGTTTTTATGCTAAGCAGTTTGTACTTTGATAAATTAGCCAATTGGCAGCAAAACGTAGTTACCACTGACTGAATAATAGAGAGAGGGGAACCCAAAACACAAGTTTAGTTTGAAAGGAATTATGACTGAAAACTAGCCTTAGAAAATGATGAGGTCTGGTTTTTTTGTTGAGCAATCAGTAATGTGAAAACACAATACTCCTGAAAAGAGGCAGCTTGGTTGATAAGAACAGTACCGAACACCAATAAAAAAGCTATCGAGATATTATAGTATCTAATATCGGGTCTTATGAGGAAAGTAGCACGTTCCTGTGCGGGAATCATTATTTTAGTGTAGCGATTTGTTCATGTAAATGTGTAATCAACTATTCCAGCTGTAATTGAGTTATATTTCAGTGTCTAAAAATAATATAGCTTATTATGTAACCACGCAAATACAAAAGTCGGGCGTCTTATATGTATCAATCTAAGCTACTACTCTAAAGCACTTCCAGCTAGGAGTGGATTTAAAATGATAAAGGGGTGACAGTCATCGCACTACCAGTGGCAAAAATTGTTAAACTAGTACCAGCGAACCTTAAACTAATTCGGAGTCACCGCATGAGATTGCCCATATCACACATTACTGTTATTCGAATTACCTCCTAAGGTCTGCTACCTTAGATGTAGCTTGAGCGAAACCGGAAACTTGTTATAAGTACGGGGAAATCGCTAGTTACTTGCTGCTGTGTACCAGAACGAGGAATGATATTACTCGCTACAAGGAAGAAAATGAATGGGCGTGAGAATATATACATCCACTAACCATTTCCACTGCTGGTTTAAAAAACACATGCTATTAGCGTAGCTGATCAGAAGTCAGATCTTAATACAGCGAACCGGCAGTTGTTGACACTAATTAATCGATAATTTACTCAATGTACGTTGAAGATCAATAGAGTTTTATATTTCAAAGAAAACGAATGTCTGTTTATTCTATGTCGTGTTCCCAGTTATATTTCGTATTACTTCTTATGTATCTGGACGTCATTATCTCTATGAGCAAACGATTTGAAACACATAAAACAAGAGATTGTAGAGCAAATAGTTGAACACAAGTACCACATAGCAGTGATAACGGAAACTAGGATGGTCTCCAAAACCATCGAAATAGATAACAGTGCAACTCTATACAACTGCAACCCAAACATCAACGACTACCGGAACACCGGTGTCGGCTTCGTCGTTAGTAACCACTCAATGGTTACCGCC
>NC_031497.1:19078814-19082659 GCF_000237925.1 Schistosoma mansoni
GTTCTTAAATAAAGAAGATAAATGAAAAAAAAAAAAAAAATGAGGGTATTCACTACCGGGGCAGACCGAAACGTCAGAAAATCTAATTTTTCTACTTATTGGCATATTACAAATATATTATTTATTCATCAACAGGAATATGCCCTGTAAGGAATATGTATCGCACTACGTTGTCAACCCACATTAGCACGACGATAGACGGAAGCTAGTCTTAATTGCAATGAAAATCTAACCAAAAGCAATACAATTGAGTGAGATCGAATGATAAAGAGTTGGGAACGGAAGTGAAGTAAATGCCATTGGGGCGGGATTCGAGCTATGTCTTCAAGCCATCGGTTAAGAGTACTGCACAGGACCCAACCAGAAAATGCACTCACCAAACATTTTTCGATTCACAAAGACTAGTGGGCCCAGAACTATGACAGGCGATAACGAGATTTCCTTGAAATAAATTACCATTCTAGCGGATAACAAAGGATCAAGTATAACTATTATCAAACGTTAGAAATAAATGTCCAGGCTTAAGTCGAAATGACTTTCTGTGGATCAGCAGATATTATAAGAGGTGACACACAATGGAATTTCTGTGAAAGCCAAGTAGAACTCACTCTTCTACATGTCAACATATAGATCTCAGATTGTACAGTTTCAGATAAGTAAAACTTTATACAATAAAATGTTACAGAACTTTAGGTATCGACGGGGTAATTTACACAGTGTTCGTTGTGTTCGCGCGGATTATCTTGATAAGCTCACGAGGCCTTTCTGCTTGATCAACATCGACCATACCTACAAACATTAAGAATGAAAAACATTATTTATACCGAGGCGCTGGACAACTTTCATGCCGGAAGCAACACGTCCAAAAATAGTATGTTTACCATCTAACCACTGTGTAGGAGCCAAAGTTATAAAAAACTGACTGCCATTTGTATTTGGACCCGCGTTTGCCATTGAAACAACTCCAGCACCTGAACCACGGTTGGAAAGCTTTTCAATTGACTCACCTGTGTGTTTTAGGTCAGGGTGAATTTCATCCGCGAAATAAGAGCCATATATTGATGCTCCACCCCGACCAGTACCTGTTGGGTCTCCACCTTGTATCATGAAATCTCGGATAACACGATGAAAAGCGACATTATTATAGTAACCACGCCTTGCTAACTCAGCGAAATTAAGGCATGTCTTTGGGGCATGCTTCCAATAAAGTTCAATAGTTATAGTGCCTTGACTTAAGTGTGTTATCGCATATTATATTAAAAGACAAACTTAGTGTCAAGAACAACAAAAGCTGGCTGGTCTTGAGCTGACATTCACAGCTGCAACACCAAAATCTGCTACTACCTTTCGACCTTTAATCTGAGGGATGAACGGAAAGCTAGGCCCAAGTCAAATCTGCCTACACAACCTTGAGTGGCTCTGTTCAAGGTGAGCACACCGTATTTGAAGCAACTGAGGTCAAGTATGAGATAGAAAAATATTTTGGGTAGTTCTCGATGTCTGGAAACCGTAACCATCCTTCGGGAAGCTGCCACTACTATAGTTTCATTAAAGATTGTATCAGGCTCAGAAACCAACTCACATCACCAATAATAATGACAAACTACTGGAGGGTGCTGATTCATATAAGTAATATTTTCACGAAATTGTAGGAAAATTGTTTAGTACCTTTTGTCAAATCCGTATTTCCAAGGATTTATTCATCGATATAACTAAACAGTTTAGACAGAATATACAGAAAGTAACCTGACAAACATTAAACTTCCTCAAATAGATAGTCAGCTGTTTATTCTTTGGAATCTTTGTGTTAGTAGTGAGAGAGTTGTCTTCGTCACAGGGCAGGGTGGTTTTCATCTTGATTCGTTCAGAAATTTGAGGGTATAAACACTAATTAATAAAGGAGGGGATTTTCGGGGAGAAACATCCCGTGGATCACGGTACCTTCAGAGTTAAAGTAAATAACAACTGTCTCTTAAAAAACTCACCGAAAGTTAACATTATTGCATCTTGTGGTATGAAATTCTGTAACTCGCTGATTTCAGGCATTCAAGAGTTCCCACGAATTTTTTGTGTACTTAATTCATACTCTATCACAGAGTAATTTTCCTCTAGGTGAAGTTCAGTAATGGGTTGTATAAAAGATCTGTTCAAATGAAAGTAGCCATGATAGATGTGTAATAACTCAGGTTAACTAGTTGACAGTTGATCTCAAACAACTACGCATGAGTAAAAACAATAAAGCTCAAGTACTCATTCACGCCCTTATTTTGTGTAGGCATTATGTCTCCTATTTCTTATATTGAATGTTGAGAAGCTTTGTGTGTTTGAACAGGTAACCTCCCACTCCATTGGTACTGTCCCATGAGCTTAATAAAGTCCTATTCACTACTAGTCTTGTGCATTTTATCAATAGAACGGGAGTTACTTACCGTCATGAAAATGTAATGCCTCATGATTATGTCCCGCAGCAGTAATATTTTTTAAATGTTGTAATTTGAATCCCACTAAGTTTTATCAATATATTTTTTCGATCTTTTGGTCACCCATTCTCTTAAACTGGTTTGAGAGATTGATTTCTGTCCTGGAGTAAAAAAATATTCTACCGAATGGGTGTAAATATGTCACAAGTGTTCGGAGTTTTACAACACGTTAACTATTAGCACCTTTTATGATCAAAACGTGCCAATCCAGCCAATTCAGAAATCAGAAACGAAGAGGTTCGAAGATATATTTGATAGAACATCGATATATGGAGAATTGATCAATTTAAACTGACTAGCGATTGTATGAGATATGAAGCACAACGTACATGCGGATGAGTGACAGAAAGCCTCCAGCCAGGTTAGTCCATTAAAATTGATACGGTCGGCATCAAATTTTGAAGACTTACAAAGCTATTGATTTCAGGGATATATTTACCACTACAGGCGCTTGTCTAGGCTTCAGAATTTCTCGGATTATATCATTGGTCAAGGTACATAAAGATCTGGAAGAATACTCTAGACACATGATGCCGTATTGACAGCAGAGTACCATTATGGAGTGGCACCACGTGTGTCAGACCTCAGTAATAAGGACATCAGATAGATCAACTTTTATTAGATCTTTTGTTACGTTTCTCAGTTAAGATCTGGCTTCTTCATAAGAGAATTCATCGACTAGGTTTTGATACCACTTGCTCTGCCACGGTGTTCCTGACTTCCATCACTCAAAGTTAAAAGTAGAATCCTACTCTGGGTTTAGTCGAACGGGATGTTGAAACGTTTTCGTGGTCTGTCAAATGATAACGCCCAAACCATCATTTATTATATGAATCTTGGTACAAGGTTTTTTTTAAGAAGAAAATGTATGAGCATTTTAATCTCGCGTCTTGTGAGAGGCTTGAAAAGTCTAGCTCAGAACACGCCCGCTGAACAGGCTTAAATATGCCAACTTTCCTAATAAAACATTGGCGAGCTCCTTGATTTCTCAACATCGTGATATAATGTCACGAAAATTTCTTTGTCAACGCATGCGAAGGCTCTGCAAAGGAACACAATAGTTCGAAATATTTGGTCTTCGATGCACTGAAGTCATTTCGTGTTCATGAATTGCACCTGCTACTATGCCGTTTTGCACGTATGAAAGTTGGATTCCATCAGTGGTTCGCTAGTGACCTTCACCTTATCAGGCAATCATTAGTCCATTTTATCTTAAACTAATATCTGAACTCCAACAGTAGGGCTACTTAAATAATTCGTCTAAATAAGCTTGTGTTTCGAGATGATTAGTTCCATTACATATTATTTTGCAGATTTTCATATAGTTAGCAGACAAGTGTCGAGGATTTAAGCAATTTTGATAAT
>NC_031497.1:19082859-19084496 GCF_000237925.1 Schistosoma mansoni
GACCCAGCTATTCCTATTGCTTAGTATTCTTATCCAATGACACTCGACAAGACCCCAAAATCAGAACACGTTGAACAGGAATGAAATTGTATTCAAAATAACAATGGTATGTGAACAGCAATCAGCAATCAATAGTTTAAATATCGTTCATATATTTATAGTATATGCATAAGAAGCTTATAGATTTTTCTGCATTAATATGCCCGGGCTGATCGGTTAAAAATTAACCAATCAGCGCGCAGCAACACCATCATGCATAAAACATGCTTAATCCAATCTATATCCCACTAACACCTCCCCCTTGAGCAGATTCGTAGGATCTGGTGTTAGGGTCCAACTGCAACCGCTTTACTGGTTTGCGCTTCCGGTTAGTCCATCTTCTAGGTAATAAGGACGTTGTATCATCCTTCGTTTGCACCTTGACTGTCCTGTCTGTTTCAGGTGTTTTGATCTCAAAGGTGTCTAGCAGAACATCAAGAGGTAATCTATGCTGCGTTTCGTTGTTGGAGATCGAGGTTGATTTCAGTTGGTTAGCGTGACGCACCCAGATTTCTGAACCAACGGACACCTCGTAAACCACATTTCCTTTCTTTTGCACGATCCGACCAGCTATCCATGTAGGATGTTTTCCTCGATAGTCCATAGCAAGTACCTTTTGACCCACACTGAACAATCGTTTTTGTGCCCCATGATGACTATTGTACTGTTTCTCCATCATCACGTTTCGTTGCGGCTTAAGAGCTGGAGTCGGACGAATGCTCTCAAAATGTGTACGTATTTTTCTGCCAAGTAACGCTTCCGCTGGGGAGACTCCATTTGTTGTCTGAGGGTTCGGTGTCGAACGGTGTATAAACAAGAACCTCTCTAAGATCTCTTCGGTGTCCCCCTCCCCTCTTGATTTTTTAGGGCATTTTTGAACGTACCAACAAAACGTTCTACCTGACCATTCGATTGCGGATGGAATGGAGGTGTTCGGATGTGCCTGATTCCGTTCTGCTGACAAAATTCTGAAAAGTCTTTTCTGACTTCATCTGACGACACTGGAGTGTTTCGAATTGTCGCTGCTGCTACACTCTGTATTTCTGGAACCTTTTTACCTGTCTTTTTTGCATATGAGGTGGTGTCTAATGATGGACACGACACGTTACACACGCTGTTAATGGGTATATCCATTAATCCAAGCTTTTCTAACATATCTAGACCAAGTAGATCAAGGTTTGGTCGTTCTGTTAGATAGCATACTCCTTTACAGCTATTTCCATTGACGGAAAATTCACATTGTAATTCACCAACTAGTTTCAGTACACCTCCAGATACGTTTTTAGCCGTTTTCTTGGATGGCTTCATTGGCGGTTTCCCAAGCAGGTTAAACGTTTCTCTAGACACTAGGATGATATCGGATGCTGTGTCAATTTGGAGACGAACCGCTATACCATTAATCTGGATCGTAACATACTTTCTCCGAATGTCATAGTCTGTTTGAAAGGCTGCTACCAGAGAAAGTGATTTAGATTCGGCTGACTTCATGTGTCGAGGACGTTTGTGCTTCTGCTTAGGCTGGGACGTACGATTTGGAGGACAACGACCTTCTTTATGCCCACGTTTGTTACACATCTGACATTTGTGTTTTTTGAATG
>NC_031497.1:19084696-19134108 GCF_000237925.1 Schistosoma mansoni
CCTGCTACTATGCCGTTTTGCACGTATGAAAGTTGGATTCCATCAGTGGTTCGCTAGTGACCTTCACCTTATCAGGCAATCATTAGTCCATTTTATCTTAAACTAATATCTGAACTCCAACAGTAGGGCTACTTAAATAATTCGTCTAAATAAGCTTGTGTTTCGAGATGATTAGTTCCATTACATATTATTTTGCAGATTTTCATATAGTTAGCAGACAAGTGTCGAGGATTTAAGCAATTTTGATAATTCATTGGCAGTGAAGACATGTGATAGTTATATCCTTGCGACACGCCATCAAATACGTTCAATTCCCTCCTGTTTTTTCTTGAAGTGGAGGATTTTCATCTTGCCTTTCGTTATGTCCATTATTTGAAGTTGTAAAGCTACAAGCCACGTGGCGGAACACCCCATCGAATGCACAATGAAATCTAGGAATAACTGAAAAACAGACAGGCCACTTTTATGGGCTTTTACCCAGTCCACTATCGCAACTAGTAAGTTAGTTCCATGAAATATGGGTTGCTCAGGAGTAAAAACATCATGTAATTCTACATAACTTGGCAACTGTAATGTTTGACTCTAAGTGCCGGATCAATGTATTCTTTGGTTGAAGTTGAACATACGATAACTAGGAGGTTTTAGGTTAAACATTTACCACATAGAGGTCAGAAATGGTAAACGTGGGAAGACTTTATCTGTTTGGCATGGCTTGCCCATGCAATTGTGGCTGTTTCAAGTAACTTGTTCCTTTTTATGATGAGTATATTATTCCATCTGCGTCCCGAGTGCGTTCTCCAGAAGTCCTAAACAGCATATTACTAACTATCACGATAACACGAGTCAATATAGATAGTAATGTGACTTACATGTAGGATTTTTTAGATTAGATGGTCAAGTAATAGCAATTTTAAGAATGTGAATGTAATCTATCACTGTGATAACAAAGAAAGGTGAACTTAACACCAACCTGGACAACAGTCTTACGACTTCATCCTTTGTTACTTGTAAGCTATTCATTGGCCTCGATGCTGTTCGTTTATTACGGAGTCCGCAGAAGGCATTACAACAAAATAATAATGATAAGTGAACACCAATCAGCAATCAATAGTTTAAATATCGTTCATATATTTATAGTATAAGCATAAGAAGCTTATAGATTTTTCTGCAATAATATGCCCGGGCTGATCGGTTTAAAATTAACCAATCAGCGCGCAGCAACACCATCATGCATAAAACATGCTTAATCCAATCTATATCCCACTATCATCGTTAGGTAACCGGTTTCTTCCAGCAGGCGTAGACTTCGTACATCCTGAACGATTTCTTCGTTCCCGTTCTCAACTTCAGTGTACGAACTTGTCCGTCAGTGCCATAGCTTACTTGTTCAACAATGACTTTAGGCCATTGACTTCTACTCACAGTAGGCTAAGGAATAGTCTGATATTTCTCTACTAAGCGATAAATGAACTCTCATTCCTAACCTCCTTCCCAGCTATGATCCGTGACCCAGCCTACAGACTAAGAAACAACGCATCTATATTATTTACCGTAAAACACCAAAAACAAATGTGTTGTAAATTTTTTTACAGTGAGGTATAGTCTATTGTGGAGCAGTTTGACAATACCTATCCGTAACGGTGACACTTTTATCAAATTTAAAAGGCTTGCAACTTTGTTACTAGACTTTGAAGAGCTTCATCAACTATTCCTTGAACTCCCGCCCTAAAATGAGGCACTTTATCATGGACAGCCTAACATATAGACGGAACAAGAATATAACTAGCCCCATTGTTATTAATGTTAATATAACCACATTACAGAACATCGCTATATCCTCCGTCGTTGCTAGTTCTCTCATTCATTTCTGCTTGTCGGTTTTAATGCACTTCTTCACTTGCTTGTTTGCTTCTGTGTATCCAGCTTGTGCCTTGACTTCCTTTCTTCAATCTTGTGTGTGCTTTCCACAGAAATCTACTCCTTACGATGATGCTTCTTGCAACTAATGACCTCATGACACGTTGAAGTTAGTGTTTCTTTGATCCGTTTCCATTTGTTCTCCATAATATTTGCTTCTTTTAGTTGATCCTGTAGGGCTTGGAACATGTTACTGAGAGTTATCTTGAATAGGTTGGATTTATCAGTATGTCGAAGGGGGACTGTATTGAACTTTTGTAATGCTGTTTGTCCAGCTGTCGAGTGTTTCTTCAGCTTCAGTTCCATCTTGGCCACAATCAGGTAGATGGTGGTCTGAAGCTACATCAGTTCTTCTCCTGGTTCTCATGTTTTCTTTTGACGTTCTGATTATCTTAGTGATGCAAATTTGGTCGATGTGGTTCTGTGTTGTGTGATCCGGTGAGATCCATATAGCTTTGCACATGTGTTTATGTGGGAATATTGGGCGGCCCATAACCAATTTATTGAATACACATAGATTTTCAAATCTCTACCCATTTTCATTTCTCTCTCCCAGTCCACGTTGTTCCATGATATCTTCTTATCTGTTGTTGTCCATTCTGACTTTGGCGTTTAGATCTCCCATCATGATTGCTACGTCCTTCCATGGTCACGTCTTTATGATTGACTTCAGCCTTCAGTCCGGACATCCCATGTACCTGTAAAAATTGTTGCTCTAGTTGTTAGAAGAGGCATCGGTCTCGTGATTTCTGAAGGATCTCGTCTTTCATCCTAAAGCGTCATAATTGCTCTAAACGATGATCTTTCAACTCGGAGTGCAGAGTTTAGGATGTTTTATTTGTTTATTCCGGTTAGCGATTTTTTAGCAAGGTTGTTTTCTACGGGATGGGCTGCTGGTCGCATGCCAAATACTCCTCCCTTAACTGAGCTTGGGACTGACGATAACTCTAGAAGAGCTACGAGTGTTCATACAAATTCCGGAAATATTAGCCACTCAAGATCTTGAAGATTTTGTTTTGCAAAGCGACCTTGATATAAGTAAATTGATGAAAACCGATCAAATGCATGCTAGAAAACTATTGGAAGTAGCATATTATATCTCAAATTCCTTAGGCATATGTTTTAATCGATCGGTAACTAAGTTTAAATTATCAAAACACCGGAAGGAGACCATAGTAGGTCCTATCTCCAGAATAGTTTGGAGGCACAAACCTGAGAACTATCAGGACATGAGCAAATCAACGAGGTTGTTAGGATCTTGGAGAAGATTATTTAGAAGATAATGTTTACGTGTCTAGACAAAAAATCTGACCCTTTCTGAAAGGCAGTACGGTTTCAGGAGATTTTATTCATGTTTGACAAATCTGCCAGTAATTTGTGTAAGTCGGTGAGGCCTAAATGATTGGAAGCCTTCGTTGACTTTAGTAAGGCTTTTGACAATGTTCTACAAACAGGCTGTTATGTTAAGTGATATCGGGATTGAAGGTAAGTTAATTATGTGGATAAAGGGTTTGCCAGTTAGGTGTTGGCAATGAGTTTAGTTAAACTACCTGTTTTCTATCTGGGAAACTGTGTCGTCGGCATCCGGCCCTTATTTGGAATGCGTCAATGAAGTTGTAGATGACATCCAGTCGCGATTGACTATGATCACCACTACAATAAGATTACGTGCCTGATATTTACTTGGATCCCTCGGTACAATTGGTTATAATGATAATTTTTTCCATTACACCAATCGCGTTCTCGTCATAATAGTAGATCACTACAGGAGCCCCCAGCTAGAAAGAGTTTACACTTTCGATACGTAGCGATTTCGTTCGTGGGACTGATCGCCAAATTTGCTATTGTAAGACGAAAGCGTTGGCAGAACAGAAAGTGATCGTTGATCCTCGATTTGCCACCAAAGGTCTTTTACGTAGAACGGTACCAGGAGAAACATGCTATATTTGTCGCCTGAGTTAGCGTGTTGCACCAAAATCTGAAGATTGCGTTCGTAGGCGTCAGGACCAGAAAACGCTGCAGACGTAGAACGGAACCATGTTGAGCCAAGAAACCAGGCGCGACCATAATAGCCAAGTTAGAGACCAAATGTATGCCATACGTATTTGGAACGAGAGAGATAGACTGAGTGCATTGACAAGAGCGTGGGTGATCAGGCCAGCCGTCGCCAAGGTTGACTGAAGCCGACGGAACCAATAGGGCGATGGTCGGAGGCGTGGGCTCAGGGTAAAGAAAAGAATCAAAGTAAAAGAGAAAAGTGTAGCATGTATGTAGTATATGGATAGAGTCCTATACGGTATCCGTTGTTGGCTGTGAGGTTAGTCGCGAAAACGTACGGGTAAGCGTACCTGGTGACCTGAACGTTAGACCGCAGTCTGTTTCGTACCTCGTGAGACTGCGATCTCATGCGAAGTCAAGGGAGGCGTGGTCTGCTGATCTGGACGTGAGACTGAAGTCTCGTCCGTAGACGGTGCAGAGGACACGTGCGATTGACTGGGACGTGAGAATGAGGTCTCTGACGTCTCTAGCGTGGGGTCCGAAGTAGATGTAGAGATCCCGCTAGAAGATTTGATGGGTCTAGCATTGAGTCTCGGCTTATCGGGTAGGGGGCTGTTATCGACGTGTGCTTGCTTGAGACGATCAATGCTGACTACCTTGACGCGGCCATGTCGATCAACCTTGAAGGTCTTTTCGTGACGGGAAATCACGTGAAAAGGTCCTTCTTAAGGCCTTTGAAAACGTTTGCGTACGGAATCCACTCGTATGAAAACATGTGAACAGGTAGATAACTCTCGAGGGAGAGCGACCTGTCAATGTGGTATACGATTTGACACCGAATGCAGTGTTCGCACGAATGCAGACAGTCGTTGGACGTAGTCTGATTCGCCGAAACCGATAATGCTCCGTGGTGTGAAAAATTATCCAAGCAGACGCAGTGTCGTGCCGTAAACAAGTTCAGCGGTGAACATTGAATATCTGCCTCTAAGCTCGCTCTGATACCTAAGAGGACGAGCGGTAAGGTTTCGTACCAATTGTTGTTTTCATGTACTCGAAGAGCACTACTAGTTGGCTATGAGACCGTTCAACTAAACCATTTGATGCTGGGTAGTGGGCGGTAGTGCATATGTGTTTCGTACCAAACAGCCAGGTTCGCGAGGAAAATAATGCGGACTCAAATTGTTGTCTTCGGCCAGTCGTGACAGTTGAGGGACAACCGTACAGAGCTATCCATCGTTCCACGAAGCGGTGAGCAACTGTCTTCGCCGTCATAGATGTGATTGGAATAGCTTCAGGCCATCTTGTGAAACGATCGATACACGTGAGCATGTGGTCATATCCGTGCGATGGTGGCAATGATCCCACAATGTCTATGTGAACGTGATCGAAGCTAGCATCAGGCGTAGCGAAAGCGCCAATGGGCGCACCTACGTGCCTGTGCACTTTTGATCGTTGACATTTTAATCGTTCATGGATGGCCAGACGCATCGTGTGTGAGATAGTCCATTCAGGGCATCGAAGACGAGACGACGGTAATCAGAGGGTACGATGGGTCGAGGGTGACCCGTAGAAGTACCGCATAGGATAGTACCTGGGCTAGTTGCTAGGGGTACTTCTCGGCACTGAAGGGGCGTAGTGATAAGTCTTGTTGATTGAACGCTATATTCGGATCCTAAGCTAGTCTCGTAACCCCAAGCTAGAACTACATGGCGACTTGAACACGAGAGAAAAGGCACAAAATATGCGGGAAGCGTTTTACTCCGAAGGTTCGTTCATGTACAGAAAATATGGTGTTTTTATAGTATTTTAAAAGTCCTTGGGTTTTCTTGAAAATTCTAGAATACTGATAAACATAGTAGCAGTGTAGTATTCAGCCAATCAGAACCTCTACATGTAACATTTCATTTTCGCAATATATCTAGCAAGACTTCTAATCAAACGCTGATTGGATAAAATACTTCTTAATGTTTCCTGAGCTTGTCATGTTTATTGCGAGAAATTTGCATGATCATCCCAACACCTCCCCCATTTTTTCTGAAGATTCGGGGTTGGTATCCAGACTACATCTGCCATCTTTATCCTCCCCCACGAAACAATGTTGGATCCTCAAATTTCGACATACTGACATTGTTACAGACCGAGTTTATGGGACAGTCTGATAATTTCAACCTTTCTATCCAATCAAGCCCCAATAAGTCGAGTGATGGACGTTCCGTCAAAAATATTATTCTTTTCTCCGTAAACTCTTTGACTGTGATTTCACAATGAATCTCACCAGCAATGTTTAGAATTACCCCAGATGCGCTGTGTGCTGATTGATGAGTTGAATATATTCTCGGCCTCCCAATTTTCTCCCACGTCCTCCTGCTCATAAGTGTTATATCGGGGGCTGTGTCTAACTGTAAGTGGGCATCATACCCATTAATCTTGAGGGAAACATACTTTCTACGATTATGGTAGCCGGTTCTGTTAACAGCTACCGTCACTTTGGCTGTACGTGGCTTGAATCTTTTAGAATAAACTTTAGGTTGACGGCGTTTCCGGGTTTTGCAATGACTTTATTTGTGTCCTTTTCTGAAACACGTAGTATAACAATGGCTTTACAACGGACAAAACCTTTTGAAATGCCAACCGCCACATAACCAGCATGGGGATGATGGTTTGCCACTGTTATTTCGATAATTATGCATGCTGGAACCTTGTAAGAATTTTCTCTCGACAGCATTGACGTGGAGGAACTGGTTAGCGTTTTCTACCATCGAGGTATCATGCTTGAAATTCACCAATCATTGACATTCAGTAGTCACTTCCTGCAGGGTCACGTTTGGACAATGTTCAAGCTTGCTTAGGATTCTCCTTCGGATATCAGAATCCTCAGGTGAACGCAGGCTACAGATAAATACTAGGCATTTAAGCTGGTCTTCAGTCATGGAAGTCAACTTGAACCTCTCACATTCTCGGTTCACAATTCCTGCATGTTTCACCCAGTCATCTCCTGGTTCTGCACTGCTGCTATGTTTAGTAGTATTCTGGAATTTTCAGGATTGCCCCAACACGTAGAATATTTGGCTTCTGTGCATGAAGGATCATTTGCTTGGGTGACGGCCGTAGCAGGGAATTCGAGCACGGGCAAAGTAACTGCATTTACTTGGATATGTGACAGAGCATCGGCAACATGGTTCGACTAGCCTTTGACGTGACGAAGGTCTGTTGTGAACTGAGAGATACGGTCCAGATATCCGCACTCTCGTGGTGAATAGCGGTCAGACTTGGTATGCATAGCACACTTTAAATGCTTATGGTCGGTGAATAGGACAAAATTGCGACCTTCTACTGCGTGCCGTAAATGTTTGATCGCGAAGTAGGCTTCTAGGAGTTTTCGACCAAAAGCGCTATATATCGTCTCTGTGGGAGTGAGACGTGAGAAAAATTCAAGAGGTTGCCAACTCCCGGAGATGTTCTGTTGCATCCGATGCATCAAACGCTATACTGTGCGTTGCTGATGCGTCAGGATGCGCGAGAAGTGTGGTTTTAATCTCTGAAAATGCAGTACGCGTGGCATCGTTCAATTACAGTTTGCGTGATTTAACGCGAAGTAGGTCGGTTAATGGTGATAACCGTTCTGCCGCGTAAGGGATGAAACGTCGATAGAAGTTGAACAAACCGAGAAATGCTTTCAGTTCCTTGAGCGTGGACGGTACGGTGTACTCCATTATTGCATGCACTTTGTCCTCACAAGGTAGGATACCCTCCTGCTTAATGACATGACCTAAGACTTTTATTTCCGTTTTACCAAGTTCACACTCGTCTGGGTTGACTATTATTTCATTATCCGATGTGCTAAAGATTATAGGCAAGACAGTTGAGCGTAAGCGTGTTCGTACAAGCAAAATGGACAACGGAAGGAAAAGTGTTTTTGGTACAGTTAAACAAACAATTACAGTAAAACAATCACTGGTACAATTGGTTATAATGATAATTGTTTCCATTACACCAGTCGCGTTCTCGTCATAATAGTAGGTCACTTCAAGGTGTTGGAAAGGTTGGGGAACCGCAAGTAAATTCACCCTTGAGAAAGCAAAGCTCCCATATTATGACAGATTGGCCAAATCAAATTAATTTCCGTTGTCGTATGGAAGTCCCAGATGCAACTTGATCACAGTTTTTAAATTAGTTGATGGTAAATTTTTGTCTGATATGTTCTAGTTTTCTTGTCTTCCAAACCAGTGAATTGACGATGAATCTCTAGAAATATCTATAATCCAAGAACAAATTATTTGTCAGATGACTATCAACTTTCCTAATTACACATCAACAAATGAAATTCATTACCACAACGCGTGATTGATACACCATCTGTCAACGTTTTCAAAAGAAAGTTGGGTCAAGTATGTGACCACTTTTACCAAGGCCAAAACACGCCACTCAGTCTCTTGTACTTCCTCAATTGGAACTGAAAATTCCTATTTTGTCCTTCTGACCTCCTAATCACTTACAGTATCCTTAACACTTCTGGACGTCCCCTTAAACACCTATTTAAGCTTAGTCCCAATACAAACCTAAGGGGTAACACTTAGAAACTGAATAGACAACATAACAGAACAGACCTTAGAAACAACGTCTACTTCTTAAGAGTTGTCAAATGTTAGAATTTACTGCCGACTGAGGTAGTCTAAGCTACGGAAGCCCGTTAAGTGAAACCTTCTTCTATTCCGTCCACAACCATTTGAACCATTTGAATTTGAACTATTTAGAGATCCAAATCTGTACTACGAGACCAAAGTAAAAGTTGAAATCAATAAGACAGTTTGTACTAAATTTTCACGAAAATATGGACGTTAGCAACAGAACATCGGATGTTTGAAGCTGTTAAATATTAGACTTGTTTATCTAACTCAACCGAAGCTCGCTTCTATGGATATGATGAGTCTCAATTCGTAAACCCGAACATATGGTCTTTAAAACATATCGCCCAGTACAGACGTCTCTAAGCGTTTGGTTAAAAAATTCCTTACTGACTCATCAGATCCTTTTTTTGGTAATTACTGTCAAATAATGATTTCTCACTAGTTATTAATGGGAATTCTTGTGGGCTTATCATGTTGGTTACTAATTTGGACATCTCGATTTTCTGAATTCGAAATTATCATGAAATCCTATTACTTTTCTTCCGGAAAGCTTATATTGCTTATTTCATCTATAGTTGGGGCTGGAGTGGCTGTTTTTGGATATTGCATTTTCAACGTTGATAGTCCTACTTTGTTATTAATTGTAAGTTTTGCTTCAAACTTTACTCGGAAAGCATATAATTAGCAACTTCATCCTAGTTTCGGCGTTTCTTTCAGTAAGCGTTTGTGGATTTTTGCTATTACTGGAGGTGGTGTCTTAAATAATAATTATATGCTGTTTTCTAGTTGGACATAGAATTGCCAGGTAAATTTACATCAGCGATAACGAAATATTATGGCATAAATATGTCGCTTCGTCGAAATAAGGATTTGACTGCTGCAATAAATGAAATTCAGTTCAAAGTATCCAAATTAAAGCCTAATATTCTTTCTTGTGCAAATGTAGTTTAAGTGTTGTGGTACGCATGGTGAAAAATCAAGTAATTATTCATGGTTTATTTATAGAGGATCAAGTACGTGGTTTTACGTAACACAAGAGCTAGGTAGGTCTTAATATGAAGGACTGATAGTTTTTGTCCGGTTGTTATTTGTTTCTAAAGAGAATAAATATTTGGTCTTGAGAATTTTAATGGCTAGTGATCTGATTCCATTTTGGCCGAACCAATGAATATGCCCTCGTTTAGTCCTGTATGCTACATCTAGGCCAAATCTGTTCGTGAGAAGTGGGTAGTAAGAAGCCAAATGTGGATTAAGTTGAATTAGTCTATTTCATTTAACCGTTTGCACAGACAAACATTAAAATTAGAAGCAGGAAAACAAAGCGGAGAATGCAAGGGTGCCAAATAATCTTAATAGCGATCCGTTTTTTTATAACATACCAAAATAAGCAAAAGATATATAACGAGTGAAGTAAGCAATCCACTCACATACGCTAAAAATAGATAATGCTTAATGTGACCAAGAGAACTGCTTTAAATAAACTAATAAGTGACTAATGTACACACAAGATGACTAAGTTTAGAATTACGAGGTTATAAATACGAGACGTAGATTCGCTGAAGGTCACAATTTTCTATGAAAAGAATAAAATTGTCATGAAAATAAAAATGACTCAGTAGCCACATGCTGTGTGAGTTATTAAAGTCAATCCAGTATCTAGGATGAACCGCGTGTGTACTAGTACTGTAATAAACACGAACACCAGTGGGGACAACCAGATGTATTTGAATACACAATTACGGAATCTCTTGATGAATTCTGAGAATTACGCAGTAACTACTTTATTTGCAAAGTGTCAATCAATTGTTTCAGATTTGCTTGTTCCTTCGTTTCCATACCAATTATTCTCTGTTCCCGTTCTCTTTTCCTTGATCTTCTTAAACTTCTGTCGCCAGACATTTCACTTTCGACTGATGATGCACACTACTTATATCTGACAACATCAGTAACACACCACAGTACTAGACTCTATACAATCTGTTTTTATATTAAGAGGGGTATAGTTACGTTGCTCAATTTCTACATTGATAAGCGCTCTCAAACTTTAAAAAAACTTATCAAGCTACCGACTTAGTTGATTTCCGTTCATTTTTCAATATACTATGAGTAACATGGGTTTTTGTGCCTTTGATACATTTGTAGTACATTTGCTCAATCCTGAAAAATGTATTTGTACACAAGTGAGCATTATTATAAAGACTCAAACGTCTTATTATGTATGTGCGAGTGTGAACATGTAGCTAAAAATGGGAATAGGTTTTATCTTAAATATTCTGATTGTCTAATGCACTATTTCTTCACCTACCAAAGCACAGAATAATTCGGCCAATCATACTTCTATAAAAGGAAGAAAGTAAAAGTATTTGACACCTCATGAAATATAAATGTAAGCTCAAATAATCTATTTCGAAGACTACAAGCCAACGTTAAAATCTGGTTACACTGACTCAAAATTGCTTTACACAAATTCATAGGATGACTTTTATAGCATGACTCTCATCATTAGGTGTTAAGCATTCATTTCAGTTGCCAGTGATAAGCGAATTCGGAATAAGCGGTTGTATTATATGAAATCGACAAAGTAAAAATTTCAGATCTGTTAGACCCTATTGCATTTACTTTTTAAAGACGTTTTTGAGCAAATGTGGTAATAGTCTGAGCAAATAGCAAACACCCGTTGAAAACAAAATAGCATGTTCTTGATTATTATTACTAAATAGCTTGTATCCTATAGGTACTTAGGGTAATAAACAGAAGAAATTCTGAAGCCTAGCCGTAAAAAGACTTCAGTTTATGATTCTGGTGTTTTCCTCTGAGATACTGAGAGTATTATGGGTTCATTATTATAGCGAATCTTAATGGTGTATTGCTTGGCCTGTGCCAAATATTCATCAACCTTTAGGTTTATATTTTTACTTGACATATGCGTGGCTGTTAATTGTTAAATATGAAGCTTATCATACAAATTACGAGCAAGGTGCAAAAAGCAAAAGCAAGTTGTCTATTATAAGGATCATAGGCATCACCAATGAGCTATCCAGATTGAAAATGACTGTAAATAGGGTTCAGTTGTGTGCACTAATCAGTCACTGAGTAGTAACTAAGGTATTTTTTCTAGTTAGTAGTTGTGACTGAATTCTACCGGTCCATACATCTCAAGGATAACTTTATTGTTTTAAAAGCTAACTCGCAATCTCAAAAGTTTCAATAAGTTATTTAACTAACTCTCTTAAAACCATCTGTTTTGATAGCGAATCCTTTTTACCTAAACCTCACCATTTTCTCTTAAAAACGTTTCACATGTTACGAACAGGGACCAAACTGTCTTTTAATCAATCAGAAATAGGATTTTATTTTGCTCTATTTAAAACTTTCAAATGCTTTTTTAAAATATTTTGGCACAGGTCTAAAATCGACGGTACAATACCTCCCAGAAAGTTGTTGTGTTTTAAAAAGTCACAATCTTCAATTCAATTCTTTCTCAGAAATTCAGTCACAAAGTGGTGTTTTCCTAGACAGAGAATTATGTATTGGTTATAAGTCACTTGCAACAAGAGATGATATTGCACCTCGTATTGATAATCCATTACATACCACTAGAAGTAATACGTATCTGTATGAAAAGGTAAAAATCATGAACAGTGTTCAGTTTTTTCTTAATTGTTTTGCTTTTTTAGGGATGTGTAACAGTAGTCAAACAAGAGTATCAACAATATGCAATCATGTTAGCTGCTTCAGGCACAACTGCTCTCGTACTATCTGTAAGTCGTTCTTGTTATAACAACGAACTCCTGTTTCTTTCGAGTTTCCGATAAATAATACGATAATAGGGCAATACAACAATTTGGTACACTATATATAGACAACATCATGTTATACCTAGATGAAAGAATCACAATCAACAATCGACTATCAAATTATGAACTAGATAATAGTTTATTCAGCACAAATTCAAGTAGTTCCTGTGGAGTTCAGAATGATATTAGAGTAGGGATCAATTATAGGGAGAAATTCATGACATTAATTAATGTCATAACTTTTGGCAAACTGAGTATTTATTTTTCTTCGCTCACCTTTCAATCACATCTCGCTTTTACCGGTCACATATCGGTCCTCATAAAACATTCTCACCAAATGCTGTACTATTTCTTTTTATTTATATGAAGTTATTTCTATTTCAGATAGTTGGATTTATCCTTTCACTGATTCTATTATTCCATATTGAATATCAACAATTTGTCAGAATCTCAACGGACTGGAATATTATTACTAGTACAATTAATATACAGTCATCTATACCAGACAATATCAGCACTACATCTAAACAGTTATCAGAGAATGAAACATTAGTTAAAGCCTAATATATACTTATTGCGTTATATTACTTTATGTTTCCGTATATATATACTGATATTTTTATAAAGCAATCTCTAATCACATGGGATTCTGTTATATTGTATATTTTTAGAATGACAATATTACTAAACTGTAAATAAATATGAATTAGGTAGCTGGAATTTCTGCGTACATTGTCAGTTGTAAATCTAATTTATGATGTTGAAGTTTGACGACACACATTTTGAAATCAATTGGTTGAACAAGAAAACTTAAATATCTGGCTATTACCAATAAGCCTATTAAACTATTAAACAAATCTTTTTGATCTTAATTTAATGTTTACAAAGACCACCTCTTGTTTTAAAACAATTTTCTTTTAAAACTGATATCATTTAAGAAGCTACTGAGAATATTTTATTTCATTCCACAAAGGTAGATTTTCATCATTATGTGGAGATAGAATTTTGTTCGAGAAAATAAAACTAGATATAAAATTAAAAAAAGCTCAGGCTAGTTCGTGTAATCTCAAGATCGTAGAAATAGCCTATTGACACCAGAAAGTACTCAGCATACAAATTTTTAAAAAAACGGTGTAATTAATACAGCAGGATTGTGAATATCTGTTGTGGCACTCAAATTGTAAATTTTACGGATAGCATCACTTGTTTCTAAGACTTATGATATAGTGAGCCAATCAGAAGTAGCTAAGTAAGAAAGCGACTTTATGACAATCTGAAATGACCTGAAAGACAAGTGCGTATCGTTGGCTAACAAGTGGGTATATATATATATCATTCTATAGCTTGATGCATTGTCTTGTCCACTTTTATGTACTCGGTCAAGTTGTTAGGTGGGGGGTCAGCATGTAACACGTGTATCAATATCAGATCCCGGACACCTCCTATCATAACAACTTGTTTCAGAGGTTGAAATGAATTTGTGCTACTTTGTGCTGCAATTGGAGATGCTATGATTCAGGTATCCAAGTTGAAATCATAACTTTTTATTAGGTTGGAAGACTCAAAACCAACGACGAGGGCAGAACGTCCAGAATTCACATTTTGTTGGGGTTATGAACTGACGAAATTTAGACAACCATTGATTGCGACCTCAATAAAGTTCACTGGTCTCCGTAATCTCAATACTTATATTTCTCATTTTGTTATGCTAGATTCTCATCAGCTGCTTACAACTTGTAATATCTTAAAATAAAAAGTCCCAAACAAGGTCGAACACGTTTATAAAAATGAAGTTGACCAAAATTTAATATGAACACCTGATAGAATGGAACTTCAGCCTAGAGCTTCCCATAGGGCTACTGCTGGTTCCGAACCCGAGTAAGTGAGGAGGTTCGGAGATGGGATTAGCAGTTCTACTTCGCGTAAAAGAGACCCTCTAAAAATTTACTTGACAAAAATATTATCTAAAATATTTAAACTCCACCCTGGAAGTTGAAGGGTTTTCACGAAAGGGGAGATTCTCCGGATGTCGTGAAGCCGGTGTCTCTCCTGATTACCAGAGTAACAGTTAATATACGTACATAGAATTTCCGGACAATGTGGGAGACTAGAAACATTATCCAAACAATAGGTGAATGAGAAGATACAATCTGGCTCGGCTTGTAATAAGTGAAATGATAAAAATTATGCCATCTAATAAAACCTGCCACCAACGATGATAGAGAGGATAGTAAAGATCACTTTCATGATATGCTAAAGTACATCCCAGGGAAGTGCCCAGGAAAAGACTTGACCATTCTGATGAGAGACATGAGCGTCAAGGTAGGGATGGGCAATGCGTGATGGTGAGAAATGGACTAGGAGAAAAAGACAAGAGTGGTGAGAGACTGTCAAATCTACATGCTTTCACCAGCATGCCTATTGGCTGCACAATTTTACCCATAAACGCTTACATAAAACTATCTAGGTTTCACTGAATCAAACTACAGAGAATTAGGTCGACCACATTTGCATCGGTAAAATATTCAGAATGTCCATGGAAGACGTAGAAACAAAGAGAGGGGCTGATATAGCTTCATATCACCATATGGTGGTGGCCGAGATGAAACGGAAGCTAAAAAAGCATTGGACAACTGGAAAAATCAAATAAAACCCATCCATCATCGATAATTATTCGACGATGGAAGACGGTCGCACAATTCATAGGGTGTCAATAAAAATACCGATATAATTGAGAGTCACTAATTACAATAAAGCAGTTATGAAAGTGGTAGAAACTTAGAAAAAAAGTGAGCCAACTCGGAACAGATAAATATTGGAGTGGTAATATCAGTGGAAGTAAGGTAGAATGACGTTGGAAATTAGTTACTAAAAGTAAACAGAACGTGAATGCATCTGATGCTAAGTCATGTCACTTAACCGCATTTTCCTCATGTACATTTACCACTACGAGATATTGTTTTCAATAGTTGCTTAACTAAAATCATTTCATTAAAGTAATTTTCCTTCTTACGTCTAAAGAATTAACCCGACTGAAAGAACCAGAAATTAGTATAAACTACTATCACATGATGAGTAGTATATAACATTTGTAAAATTTTATTTTCATTTTGAATCGTTAATGATTCACTTTCATCTACACCCATCATCTCCAGCTTCCAGTTTTTCAAAATTAAATTTGATTAGGATAAAAATTTCGCGGTACCATAACAGCAACAACCAAAAAAATATGTCAACGATCATACTTTCACAAAAATGTATGACTATTGGACACCGAAAAAAGAGAATTGTTTCGTTGACTAACTCAATCACATACATAAAAAGAGAGAGAGGGAGAAAAATACAAAGATGTTGAAACAAAGTATGTGTCAAAAAGGAGAAATGTAATCCACACAACTTTGTCAAAAAAAAATGAAACGAAAAACATTCAGAGAAAGTATCTAGGGAAAATATTATCAGTAACAACCTTAAAAAACTGTGGGCGGGTGATTTCATCTTGTTTACTTTGCTTGAAGTTTACAAAGTAAGATAAAAGTCAAGAACACTACCCCTTTCATACTTTCGTAGTCATATATATATATATATATATATATATATATATATATAAACAATTGTGCAAAGTAAATACAGTTGTCGAAGCACTGGAACTTTGTTCTAGGATTTGTTTTCAAAATTTCACTTCCATGTGGTGTAATTCATACATTAATGTGAGTAAGAAAAATGTCCAATTTAATGTTTGTGAATTATTACTGTTTAATGAATAGTTTTGATTTGTTTAAATGTTATTCTTTCAGTTATATCCTTCATTATATTATATTAATTATCATTATAATGATTTTAATTAATTTTCAAAATTATTAAAATGATTGACATAATAGACATAAAACACCATCGGATTCCGGCTTAGTGGTCTATCGGTTAAGTGCTCTGGCGCGGGACTGGTAGGTCATGGGTTCGAATCTCGCGGGGCGGGATTGTGGGTGCGCACTGCTGAGGAGTCCTACGCTAGGACGAAACAGCCGTCCAGTGTTTCCAGATTTTCCGCGGTGGTCTACCTTCACTTGACTCATGAGTTCGACTATAGAATAATTATGAATCAAATAATCAGTGACAGTTTCTACATTCAGTCAATATTGATTGATTATCATTAGTACCAATGAAAATTATTCCACCTTATGTAGGTTAAGTGTATGATATTATGAAGGAAAAAAAGAAATTAATTTGAACCAATGTTATAAGATTGAAATCAATTCATTCAGAGATGTTGTGATAGATAGTGTGTGTTATTTAAAAGTTTGTAAGTGACAATAAATACATTAAGAAGTGATTGAAGTTAAACATGTAACCCACTGAATACTGACTGAATATTCTAGAGGTTAAACGTTTGCATGAGAGATTGAAAATCCTGAATTCGGTCCCTGATGGTGAGGTCATGCATTCTCATTGCTGAGGAATTCTATATTACAATAAAACAGATGATCAGTACTTCTTGGTTTTCAGTGATTGTTTAATGAAGATCAATCCTTGTTAGTGAGTGTATCTGATTTCGTAATTCCTATTAATCCATAGAAAACATGAAATTGACCAAAATGTCTTCTTTTCAGTTAGTTTATTTTCATGCTGTATAGGATCACTGTGAGGGTTTAATTCTATGATGAATTGTGAATAATAACCGTAATTGATCATGACATAATATGATTGTTGAGTGTATTTTTAAACCGTTAGGTTGTACACCATTTATCAATATGGGGTTGTGGAGATTGTTGATTTTTTGATTGGGATCATGAATCGATCAATGCTAGACCATCTTCGAAAACCTGGATTCACTGGACAGCTGTTTTGTCCCAGCATGGGACTCCTCAACAGTGCACGCTCACAACCCCACATACAGGACTCGAACCCAGGACTTTCGGTTTCGAGCGCGAACGCTTAATCTTTAGACCACTGAGCCGGCATCCAACAGTGTTAATGTCTAACTTCAGCCAATCCACGAAAATGCGCGACTATCTTCATTGTGTGAGGTAGATACCTGTCTCTACCTGACACGGATTAGTTCTACTAGTCACGGCTTCTCATTAGAACTCTGAGAATTACCTCTAGAAGATAATCACTAGTGAGCACGTGGTAATTATCAGTATGGGGTTGTGGAGATTTTTGATTTTTTGCCATTTGTTGTATACATCAAATACACGTAGTGATATAAAAGTCGTTATCAGTTTTGTAAACTGGCATTTCTCGAACTTTATTAAATAATGCAAATTGAAATAAAACCTTGAGAGATATAATTTATCTGATGAATTTGTTCCACTTACGGAGCACTAAACAGTGTTTTACCTTCTGACAAATGAGCGAATGTTTTTTTTTAATAAAATAAATCGCAATGTGTATATAAAACTAAACAGAATTATAATATTTGAAGAACGATTTAAAAAAAACAAACCAACTAATTGGGTAAGCAAAGATGGATAGTAGCTAGCAGTGGAATCCAGGACGTGCGTTTCGTCCTATTTGGGACTCGTCAGCTAAATGTACCTGCATCTCAGAGTTGATGTTCACTCTGGGACTCCAACCAACTACCGTTCGCTTCAAACGCCATTGCGTTATCCACTCGGCCACTGAGTCCTGAATCTTCCCATTATGTTTTTGGGGGAATCTGCACCGTGGTCAGCTCTCATATTTAAGGCTATATCGGAGGCATTACGCACAATATGCACATATGCTAATTAGAAACTGACCAGTTGCAGTCCTAAACATCAATGGGAAGATTCAAACAAACAATACTAAATGAAAGCAACTAATTGTTTTGACTTCATTTTAAGCGTTTCATACACCTAGTTCCCTTTATTGTCTAGAAGAGAGCAAGAATAAAGATTTTAGTGGAATAGCATGAATTCATTTTATTTTGTTTGGTTCTCATCAGATGCTTCAAACCAGTAACATTTGAAACTCATAACTATAAAGTAGATTTAAATTACTTTCATGAAAGAGTTTAGTTGGAATTTGCTTGCATATCAAGGGTGTAAACAAATTTGGTAGACTTGATAAAATATTATAAACATATTCCATTGCTATTTGACTGGTCTTCCCGGTCTCCCACATTGTCCGGACGTTCCATGTACCTATAAAAAGAGTTGCTCTGGCCGTTAGAAGGGTCATCGGCCTCTTGACTTCCGAAGGATCTCGGCTTTCATCATGAGGCGTCATAGTTCTCCTTTTAAATCCCAGGGCAGAGTTTAAATGGTTTGGATTATTTTTTCTGGTTATCGTTTTTTTAGCGCGTTGGTTTTTACGGGATGGAGTCGCTAACCCCATGCTCAACCTTCCTCCTTTACCCGGGTTTGGGACTTGTAGTAACTCTAGAAGAGCTACAGGTGGAGTTATTATAAACATATACCCTATGTAAAAAAAGCATTCTACATCATTGATTGTAACTAAAGTCTGAAGGGCTAAAAACCAATGGTTACGTGGTGAGTAAACGCAGATAATAAGTAATTTAAATGAGATTACTAACCTGGAAGACAGTCGGAATCTAAAAAATCACAATAATTCAAAGAGTTGAACAAAATTTTATGATGAGTTAATGGGATATTTGTCACCAAGGTAAGTAAAGATAACCATCTCCTTTTGAAAACATAAATCAGCTTTCAAATGCCTGATAGTAACGGCCTCCTCAAACTTCAGAAAACTGGAGCTTGGTTATTTATAAATCACTTAGGAAGATTGCAAGGTATTGACTTGATGTCCTGTAACCGAGAGATGTTCAGTAATTGCGTCGTTTAAAGTAGTTCTTTTTCTTGTTCTAAGACTTTTCGGAACATAATAAAAAAATCTAAGGCTTGAAAAGAGTTGCCATTTGGGCTGTAACAGATATTTTATACCAATGAGTGTCACAGTGTTAAAAGCCGGTCACATACGCTGTTTACCAATTGCTTCCAAACATCTGTTACAATATGTCGTATATATTAATAAAAAGATAATGATATACTAACATAAGAACAAGTAATTTTGTTAAACAAATCTTACCATTTTGGGAAAAACATTTCTTATTGGACGAAACGCGCGTCCTGGATTCCACTGCTAGCCACTATCCATCTTTGCTTACAATGCTTGTGAAATAAAGCTATATCGAGGCAATACGAACAGTATGCACATATGCCAATAAAAGACTGACCAGTTTCAGCCCTAAACATTAATAGGAAGATTCAAACAAGTAATACTAAGTGAATTTATTGATGTTCTCTGTTTCCAATGAGTATGTAAATCTTTTAATTTGAAACCAAAGTTAAAAATATATCATACTATAATCTGGATTGATTATATCTTAAAATCGCATCTAGTAGCAAAAATCAAGACACATGTTTTATTTTGTTTCGAAGCTCATCAATTAAATTTATTTGTACTTTAATGTTGTTGTTTACAGTGATAATTCAACCTAATGAGTAATATCTACCAAACTATTGAATCATTATAGCCACCTACATAGTTCCCTAGATAATAAAGGTCTTAAAAAGTTATAATAAGTAGCTGGAATTTTACAAATCATTATTTGGATAAAACTTTTTTTTTACTTTTTTTTCATGAACTAACATTTTCAGAAGTTTTCCCTCACCCTATTTTCAATTTTTTTGAATCTTTTGTTACCAACTGTTCAATTATGTTGTTTTCAATCTATACTACATAAATGTGACAATTTTCATAATGAAAAAAGAAAAGTTTGATGACCATTTGGTGTGTGTGCTATTTCCCCCCTAACTATTAGGTACTACCAGATAAGAATGGGAAGTTTAAACTTTTCTGACTCTTTTTTTCTTAATCACTATTTTCTTTTCTTTCAAAAAATCTTTAGGGAAATCAACATCATCTTTGTCATGAACATCATTGTCAATTTTATCATGGTATATGTCATTATTATCTATTTAAGTCAACTAAATAATTGAACATTGACTTATAGAATATATTTTGACCAGAAAAAAAATGTCGCCAAACAATAGAAACTAACTAACATACTTCATTATGTTATACAAATTTGTTTTGTTTCTAAGAAAACTATAAGTAAATTAACAATTTAGCCATTTTTGTTTTTACTTATATCACTTATTGAAGGCGGGGGGGGGGGAAATGAATAAAATGACTTAAATGTGTCTTTCTTATTTAAAATTTATTAAATGACAATGTTAGACATGCATACAAATACATAATCTAGTGTGTGCACTAAATGAACGCCAAGTGATGACAACAAATGGATCAAAAGACACATGAAGTTGAATATTCAATAACATTCAAACAACAAGAACAACAACAACAACAACTGATGCTTCTTCCTCAAAAAGTTTTTTTGAAGGAATTGAGACTAATATCTATCTATATATGTTCACTTACAATCATTGATAATCTTCAAATTGTAGATATATTAAATATTATCATGAATGACAGATTTTGAACATATTATATATTATTCAGTAAAAACCTTTTATTGTCACTATGTGATGTCCAAAAACTACAATCTAACGAAAAATTTGTAATATCCAATGAAATACATGTTGAGAATAGACAAAATGATTATTAAATGAATTTAAACTTCACCCCATTGCACAAGCAAGTGGCTATCAGGACTCAGTGGCCGAGTGGATAACGCGATGGCGTTTGAAGCGAAAGGTACTGAGTTCGAGTTCCAGAGTGAACATCAACTCTGAGATGCAGGTACATTTAGCTGACGAGTCCCGAATAGAACGAAACGCACGTCCTGGATTCCACTGCTAGCCACTATCCATCTTTGCTTAAAATGATTATTGCCTTTAAAGAAATAGCAATATATGTGCTTTCATTTTCAATGTTAACATTTTTTAGTTAATAAAAGATATGAGAAATAAGTTCTATCAAAAAGGTCTTACTACTTCTCAAAAAAAGTATTTTGTTGTTTTAAAACACGTGGATTATTAAGTTTAAAATCCAGGTTTCGTGGTTGCCATGATGTGTGAAGGCACCGATTTTAATTAGATGTGGAGTGATTGGTGTTCAGTGTAAGAAAGAAACAACTATCAAGCACTAGATGGTTTCGGTCGCTCTTTAAATGTCCGCAACATTGCTGTTAAGGGTTGAGATTATCCAGTTGTTAATAAACAGGGATGAATTTTGGCCGGTCTTTGGTAGCATTTGTACATCATTTGCTGACCGCGTTGATATAGCCCTTTTATCACAAGTTTTTTATAGGATGGAATAATCATTCTTAGTAGTGGTATTCAGGATGTACATTTTGTCCTGTTAAAAAGCTACCATACAGTATTGTAGACTGAGTATATTTTAGTAGTGTCTTAAATTAGTAACCAGCATACATTTTTTGTTTAGTTTCGGGACTCTCAAGCTGAACTTAGTTGCATTTCAGTGTTGTTACTCAAGTTGATACTTTAACCCAGTGAATGATGTATATTACCTCCATTTATTCTTAATAGATTACAGTTCTAATATGAACAACAACAACGCTTGGATTTATGTGCATTCGGCCCCCCAAATACCCTGGTATGGCTGAGAGTGGGGAGAGTCCGCTCTCCCTCTCGAAATGCTCTCACATGGCCACGCGTATATAGCCTCTGCCAGGGAAGTCCTACTCACTGCCTTCTCGTAGCATTGCTGTTGTTTACGAAATCGAGAGGATGAAAAGCGAATGTCCGGTGCTTTAACCGGGTCGGTGGACATGGAAAGTCCATCTAGGGGAGTTGGAAAACCCTGATTCCAAACCAATGGTGCACATGGGCCCCAGTATCCTGAGGGAACACATGGTATATGAATCAATCGTTGGTCACCGGCTACCATAGGACTGCATCTCCTTACGATGCTCCACTGCCTTGTGGGTGAGACCGTTAGGTCAAAGGCTCCGGGTGTGGCCCTCTAAGAAAACCACCTGCTTCAGTTTGGACACCTGGTCAGTATCACAGCCCTCACACAAATCGAATGAGATTTGTGTGGCGCATATTTATCTGGTGCTTCCTTTGATCAATATTTATGTGTTTAAATAAATAAATAAATGTGCATCCAACTAACAGGTAACAAATAAGACGAAACCTTCGTGCCAAAGTCAACTGTTAATCACAGTGCATCTAATCTATAACATGATAAATGTCACCAACTTAGACACGTCTTCATAACTCACTCATCCGTCTATTATTTAGTTTCTTAGATTAAAAGGGAGTTGAAATTAATTGTTCCATAATCCATTTAAACAGTAATCGAAATATCAGAATATATATATAATAAGCCTAATGAATATGCTTATTGACTAGATTCTTCCATAATTTTCGAAAAAATAATTTTTATACAGAACTGAAAATGGGAAATGTAACTTTAATTGATTAACTAATCAACACAAAACTACGGAAATTTCCCTTGTGATTTTATAAATTTTATAAATTTAACCAGCTACTATATTTTTATTACAATGGGGATTTTTGAAGATTGTTGTAATTTTAATAGTTGAATTTATGAGTCGATCTAAGCTAGATCATCATTTGAAAACCCGGAAGCTCTGGATGGCCGTTTCGCCCTAGTATGGGACTCCTCAGCAATGAACGTCCACAAGGGGTTGCGCAAGATCATGATTCAATTGAAGTTGGACATTAACACCAATGGATGCCGACTAAGTAATCTAGAGGTTAGGCGTTTGCGCGCAAGCCCGAGGGTGGTGGGCACGAATCTTGCGTGTGGAACCGTGGATGCGCGCACCTAAGGAGTCTCGCGCTAAGACGAAACTGCCATCTAGTGCTTCCAGGTTTCCAATGGTGGTCTAACTTAGATCAACTCATGAATTCAACTATTGAAATTACTATATCTGTAGTGAGAATATTTAGAAGCGATAAATACACTTAGTAGTGATTGATCTAATTAATTCAATGAATACTTATCTAAACGGAATCATTGTAGAATACTGCTTTGTAATAACTTCTTACTACATAAGAAATACCATATTATATACATGATGTTTTACTGAAAAGTTCTCGTTGCAAGATATATTAACTTGTTTCCGCTTAAAAAGTATGAAAATTTCATACTTACTTACGCCTGGTACTCCCAATGGAGCATAGGCCACTGACCAGCATTCTCCAACCCACTCTGTCATGGGCCTTCCTTTCTAGTTCTATCCAACTTTTGTTCATTCTTCTCATGTCTGTCTCCATTTCTCGGAGTGATGTGTTCTTTGGTCTTCCTCTTTTCATTTGGCCTTCAGGATTACATGTGAGGGCTTGCTTTGTGACGCAGTTGGGTGCTTTCCTCAATGTGTGTCCTATCGACTTCCAGTGCTTCTTCCTGATTTCTTCCTCCACTGAAATTTGGTTTTCTACGGGATGGGGTCGCTAACCCCATGCCCAACCCTGATCATTTATCCGGGCTTGGTTTTCTAAAATACTCAGTTAACAGGACGTCATATTATAGCAGCTCACATACAATTGAGTTTGTTCATATCTAATTTGCTTAAGCCTTTTGTTAACTTATTTAACGTACAGAGTCACTTGCACAATAACAATCTATCTATACTACAGTACCTTTATTATGTACGCTTGAGCATTGCTTACTGCCTACGCATGTATTCATTCTGCTAGCCTTACTATTAATCGCTTAATTGATTCGATGATTCATGCATTTCCATATGTACATCTTAATCCTATTCACTGTACTCGCTTACTCGATCAGTCGATCTCTCACTCGCTCATTCGACTCGCCCGCTCACTCACTTGCTTTATGGCACTACTCTTTCATGCGTGCTTGACGTGCCTGTAGTTTTGGATATCTATGTGTGATTCAATAATAAACGCAATCAACACTTCGTATTCATCTTCTGACTGATACAACATTGGGGCGTTATCGAGTAACGGTTATCAGGACGAACAATATACGAAGCTTAAGGAAAATATCGAATATCGACCACCACAGTATATTAGAGTTGGAAAAACTCACTTTTCTATAGTATGATTGATTGAATTATGTGTATATCTAGCTACAGCTTGGTAACATTGATTTTATTTTAGTGTAACATTCTTTGTATCAGTTTAGTACGAACTTCATTCAGTATAATATATAATATGGAATCTGTAGTAATTCTCTGCAATATTCATTTTTGTATCTTCTCTATGTAGAATATTTATTCATCAATCATTAAATTTGAGTAAGGTCAATAAATAAATGGGTTCATTTGGTTAAAAGGTGATGGAATGGAATAAATTTGCTTTTGTTATTAATTTTGATTTCATCTTTGAGTCTTTCAAGATCGCAGCATTTCTCTGTGTTCTATGTCCAGATTTTACAGTTATAACAACATTCTAACATTATTTACCGATTAACTTTGTTCACATAATCAGCTAACTACTTTTAATCGATTCGATCAGATTAATTTTTTCTACGACTTTATTTCTTCATTTAAAAATATGTTTACTTGTAAATTCGTTTCAGGCATTAGGTTTTATGGAAAGTCAAAATTATCAATGTATTCTGTGTAAATGTAACAGTTTTACACCATGTACAACTAGTCTTCGATATTGTTCTAAATGTAACCATTCATGGACATTTCATGGTAAGTTGAAATGACAAGTTTTCTTGATTGTTGTTTGATTACATAGGTCAACCTACTGAGGCTTAATTTGAATGAGTCTTGACCATTCATTCAGTTCAAAGCAATCAACTGTAAAGTATTTGAGGAGAGTTTAGGCACAGATAACATATAACGTTAAATGATTGATAATAAATGCATAAAGAGGTCAAGTGTCTGCAAAAGAGATCGGAGGTCCTGGATTTGATTCTTGATGGAAGGCCAAGGATACTGACTACCAAGAAGTCCTTTACTAGGAAAAAACAGATTTCTGATGCTTCCGACTTTCAATAGTCCTTGAACTGAGAACAGTCAATAATGTTAACTATGAAAAATTACATTGTTGCGAAATTGTTGGACATTCTGTTTTTCCTCACAAGAAGGAATAAGTTTACTTACTGTCGATAAATCCTAGGATAGAATTTTTAGAATGTAATTTTCGGACAGTAAATCTAGGATACACGCGCACATATACGAACAATTTGATGAAATCATCGGTATTAATGCTTCTGATAAATATCAAACCTTTACGATATTTATTCCCAAGAATCTATCAATACAATTAGGTAACTACACACAATGTTTGTTATTTCATTCTCTTACTCTTATCTAACTGCATTTTAAACATATAGAAGATACTAGTCATGATGTTAGTTATTTATCATGAGTTGAATAATTTAATAGCTGAACTCATACCTTGGTAGAAAAAATATGAACACAGTAAATAAATACAAATCTTATACAATCAAACACATACCGGTAAACTATAAATAAAGTTGGCTTAAACGCTGAATATTTTTTGAAATCCTATTATCATCTCTTAGTGTGAGATCTGTGATTGTGAAGTTGCATAAGATAACAGCTAATTTATGATATCTTGGTAGATTTCTTTAAAAACACCGGAAGCGATAGTTATACATTTAGTAGGGATTCGATTATTCTCATCCATTATAAACTATACCAAGCTCCTAGTCATTTAAGTCAGCGGTCCGATTATCTAATTAACCTGATTGGCTTAAAAAATAAGCCATATATATGGACTGAAATGTTTAACATTCAACAAAATTTGTGTAATAGTCTCAGTTTCTCTTTTGTTAATAGTAATGAATATATTTGGATAATCTTATTGACCAGTCCAGAATAGGATGGAGCTGTGGTTATGATTTCCAGTTCTAGGGACCATTCATTTTTGGTAAAACTTGTAAGCAAAAGTAATATGGAGGCAAGCCTTTCAGTATTTACATATACCGATAGAGTCTTCAATATATATATATATAAATCGTATGCGGTGAACAAGTTATCGGCTATTTAGGCTCATTATTTCAGCGCATCGGTGTTTGAAACAAATGATACTAGGTTCGAGTTTGAGTGAGATCATCAACACTGCGATACAGGTATATCTAGCTGACGAGTAACAAATAAAGATGCATGACATAGACTATACTGTTAACCATATTTCAGAAGGGGTTTTTTGTGGATATTTAGTATTTGCATAGTTGAAAGCATGATTCAATTGGAGCTAGACCACCAAGGAGAAACTGGAAGCACTGGACGGCCGTTTCGTCCTATTGTGGGACTCCTCAACAGTGAGCATCCACGACCTCGCCTCGCGAGACTCGGACCCAGGACCTACCAGTCTCGCGCGCGAGCACTTAGCCGATAGACCACTAAGCCGACATCCGATGGTCCCACAATAGGACGAAATGGCCGTCTAGTGCTTCCAGGTTTTCCTTGGTGGTCTAGCTTTAATTGACTCATGCTTTCAACTATATTTCAATCTTACTATTCAACATTATTTTTTGAATGATTTTCAACTTCTCATCAATATTATTCATTGTTACCTGGGTTTTTCTTTGTTCTAACAGCAATAGAAAATTTTGTAATCTATATCAATCATTTTAATGAGCAAATAACATCAACATCATCAAATAGCCTATTACATATTCTTATAATCTTATGTCAACTAACAAATTTAATTCTTTGTGGTTGCCATTTAATTCCAATTCGAATGAAGTTTTTGTTAGATTATTTCAATGAGATTTATTTAACAAAATATCAATTTGAACAAATTTTGAAAATATTTGGTTGGTCTTTAACAGACTATACATGTGGTTATATGATAAATGTAAGTTTCTGTTTGGTATATGTATATCAGTGATTTTTGTCACAGATGCGACTGTAACGTCTCTATAGTCCATAGCCTTCTCTTAGAACTTCATGAAATACATCTAAACAAGAATCATTAGTCGGCATACATGCAAGATTTCATGTCACTTTAAGGTTGCATTCATGACAACTGGTTTGGGAATGATTTCTCTAACTATTTTAATGGCCCATAATTCGGCTCTCTGTGTGAACGAACGAATAAGTCATGAATATAAATTTTCTGTTTAATGTTGTATGTTATATCTAGGTAACACCGTTTGAGTGATAGCAGTAACAAGAAACCAAATACGGCTAAAGTTGAATGAATTTATTTCATTTATTCATTTACTCAAAAAGATATTGAGATGAGAAGCAATGAAACGAAGCGGAGAAAGAAAGCGCGTCAACTCCATTTGATAAAGTATGACTTGCTATTTATAGGCTGAGAAAAATAAACTAATTACACAGAGTAAGCGATACATACATACACGCTCAAATAAAAAAGCAGTTCAGGTTATATGGGGATAATTGACATGGTCAAAATATGTATGAATAATGTTTCTGAAAGAAGAAAAAATAATTGAACTATCCAAAAGTGAGAATAACCATGAAAGCATAACATTGTGCTAGACACTACACTACCATCAAAAATAGCTAAATGTATTTATTTATTGACTGTTAAAAGTAAAGAAAACACTATACGCAAAGATGGATAGTGGCTAGCAGTGGAATCCAGGACGTGCGTTTCGTTCTATTCGGGACTCGTCAGCTGGATATACCTGAATCTCAGAGTTGATGTTCACTCTGGAACTCGAACTCAGTACCTTTCGCTTCAAACGCCATCGCGTTATCTACTTAGCTACTGAATCCTGATAGCCACTTGCTTGTGCTAGCCGCTATCCATTTTTGCTTATAATGCTTGTGAATTAAGGCTATATCGAGGCAATACGCACAGTATGCACATATGCCAATAAAAGAGACTGACCAGTTGCAGACCTTAACATCAATGAGACGATTCAAACAAACAATACCAAGTGAATTTAAAGAAAACACTGTTTATAATTATGAATACATATTTGTTAATTTTCGAAATTTGTTACGCGTAGTTACTAATTTTTCTACTTATCTATTGTTGTTGTTGGGGGTGGTGGTGGTGATGGTGTTGGTGGTTTCTTTAAAGAATTGTAAACAATCAATATTGAATATGTGTACACCTAATGAAGAATATCTAATTTTAAAACAAATTAAAAATCTACCAAATTTAAATACATTAGCTGATAGTTTATTAAAAACTATTCAATTTGATCTTATAGAAGAGATAAATGTAACAAATATGAATATTATCCAAGATAAGGATTTATACAGAATTCCAGCCTGTTCTACATTATACTTCAATAATAATGATGCTACTTCATCTTTTGAATTGTTACCTCCTCAGATTATGTTAAATAAAATGTCATCGAATTCTAGAATATTCAACTCATACTGTTTATCAAATCAAATCTTAACTAAACACAGTAATGATTCAACATTTATTCAATGTTTAAATGATACATTTGACAATTGGACTACTACTAATAATAATATTGGTCAAGATAAGTTTTCATCTGTAGTCAGTTCAATTCCTAATGAGAATGCTCATATAAGCATCCATTCAGGTGGTCAGGTTCATGATGGCGATGATGATCAAGCCAACCTTCCACAACATAACCAATTTAAAAGACAAGAAATATTAAATATGGAAGATGAAGTATTCAGTTTAAATCCTGAACTCTTATTGAATTGGATTAGTAAATTTTCATTGAATATATTAAGCTATCAAAATCAAACTGGAAGAATTACTAATCAAACAAAAAATCTCAAGAATATTATTCCTACCTATTGGACAGGTAGTCTTAGCAAAGGAGGTAATTTAATTTTTTAAATTTTTTTGAAAGAACTCTGATAGATAAGGAAACTTTCAGTGACCTTCTACTGATTGGTTTCAGTGCAAAAAAAATGTTTATTTATACTAATCTATGTCAGTTTAATGTAGTTGAAAGGAAATCCTGACTCTAGGTTTCTTGCAACTAAGCACTCATCAGTAAAGAGTAACTGAGTGATGTGTGTCCGAATTTCGCAGAGGGTATATGTTTCCTCAAAATTCCAGGTACAAATTAACGAGTGTTAACTACCACAAAGTCATGTTTGCAGTTTCCTATTGACTATCTTCAAACATTTAATATCAAGACAAAGTTTACGTGATGTTGAATTGCTTAGAGTGATGATCATATTATAATTCGTTCCATAGAATCTGATCAAAATTAAAGACACGATAAATGTATTATTGGTTACTACTCAGTAACCAATCAATATACCCAACTATATTCTACATTTATTTCATACTGTTTTCATATCGTATTGGTTGATTTAAGCCTTTCCTTAAATATTTAACTTACTTATATAAATTATTCATTACAATCTTATTTATATTGGATAATAGTCTATATATTTCAAAACTGACTTAATATATTAGGTATAACATTGTTTTAAACATTAGTACCATAACGAAGTGACTACTCCCTATTGATCTTCAGAGTAGTTTATTCTTTAACTCTCTTAAAGTTAGTTAATTCTGGGTCTTCACCACTTGGTTGCTTGTTTTTTTTTATTTTAAAATGTTCTGACATTTTCCTTCACATTAACCAATCAAACTATGTCTTATAAATTTGATTATCCAACTGAACGTTATTATCAGATACCGAACTCACAAGTTTTTAGACTTAATGAGGTACTTAAAAGTGTTGAGTTCCATTTTCGTAACATTAAATGATGAACCAAATGAAATTAAACAACAAAAAAGAAAATCAAACATGGGATATTAGTACATACAAAAGTAGTTTCAGGAGTTCATTACGTAACTTTTGTTCAAAGTTGTTAATCATCAAAATGTTCCAAGTTACCACAAATTTCATAAATTCAAATTTATTATTTCTGAATGCTACAATTTTGGCCATATGTTTAATAAATCATAATAAACTGACAAAATTGTAAAGAAATACCAATAGAGTTATTGGTGAAATGATAGAATGTTAATAAGAATAAGAAATTAGTCTAGATGGTTGAGGTATTTGAGCGGTGGTCAATAAAAACACTATATTCTCACTATAAAAGTGACATGGTATGAATTATATTTTTCTGGTTAGCGTTTTTTCAGCGAGTTAGTTTTCTACGGGGGTTGGGTTGGAGAATACTGGTCGGCGGCCTATATTCCATTGGGAGATTAACAGGCGAAAGTAAGTAAGTAAGTAACAAGTAGTATAAAACAATATATAAATAGTTTAAAGGAAGTGAATAAGCACATAGACTGTAAACAGACTTAACACAGGGTGATGAAATTTCTTTTGGACATTTAATTTTTTTTCTACTTGACCCATGAAGTTATATTACATTTGATCTAACTATAGTTCATATTCTGATTAGATTTACTATGGTGGTTATGAAGAATTTGGCAGAATAAATCTTGTTAAAGAGAACACATTCATTTAATCTTACTGGGTAAATGATCTACACTATCGATTTTAATTGATAAAATTCTATATTTTAAGTTCATTATTAACTTTGATTTAGAATTAATAGCTAGACATATCTATTCAAATCAACTTAAACAATCTGATGATCTTTCAACTCAAGAAATTATACAGAATATACAAGTAATAACTACTGAATATGCTTACGATCATTATTCTCTGAAGTATCCGTCTACTCCAATTACAATAAATCAGACTGTGATCAATAACAAGAAATTTGAACAAAGAAATAAGAAGCGTGTTATATGTCCAAATTGTGGGAAGACATTCTGTGATAAAGGTAAATTTAATTGTTGCTTTTCTTCTGTTGTATAATTAGTTTGTAGATTAACAGTGGTAAGTGGCTTTAGTTAGATAAATATTGAAAACTAAGAAGCTTCGGATTGTTACTTTGTCCTAACATGGGACCTTTCAGCAGTAATTATCCTGATCTCACCAAGAATCGAATTCAAGAACTTCAGACCAATTGGTTGATATCCAATAGCTTATATTTTTAGTTTCAGTCTGTTAGTTACATTACACTATCCTCATCCTTTACCATTAATGATATTTGTCACACACCATAGTTAATTCACAGAATTGATTGAACAAACTGATAGTCATTATAATACAGGAAACTATTGAATCACAATATGAATATCAACCTTGTGATCCAATTATGGGGTGGGCTACTTATATCAATATAAGTAGTATATATCTTGAGTCAGGAATAGAATATCTGGCAGCAGAAGATTAGGAAGATATAGAAGGGAAGAACAGAAACAGAAAGCGATTGATGTGGAAATCGAGAAACAATGGAGCCTGAGACAATTAATGAACATTTTGCACATAAATTATCAGAGTATGGTTTTTCTATTTTGCCAATCAACTTTGTAATTTGTGCTAAATACATAGTCGGTTGTTCTCCTTCACTACACAGTTACCATCCAACTGAAGGATCCGAAATCGCGAGCAATACATGGGATATCTTCAATTTCACTGATATCCAATACCAGAGAAAATATCCTTTACCATGAGCATTAAGCTAAAATCGAACCTAGGACCTACCAGTCTCAGTGGTCTATCGGTTGAGTGCTCTGGCGCGAGACTGGTAGGTCCCGGGTTCGAGTCCCATGAGGCGGGAACGTGGATGCGCACTTCTGAAGAGTCCCACAATAGGACGAAATGGCCGTCCAGTGCTTCCAAGTTCTCCTTGGTGGTCTAGCTTCAATCGACTCATGCTTTCAACTATGAAAACACTGATATCTCCATAAAACCCCTTCTGAATAGAATGGCTACTTATATTTTAGAATTAAAATAAATATGAAATGATAATATGAAAATTTATGATATTAGATTAGATTAACAGCTTAAACGTAGTCGAGTTCTGGAGTAAGATTTCACCGTGATTTGTTATATTGAATCTTTGACTAAGAAGAATAATGTTTCCATCAAATTAATGAATCATATAACAAATCTTACTTATTTAAAAAGAAATCAAATTAAATTTATCAACTTAGTTTATTGAAAGTGTTTTTTCCCATCAATAAAAACTTTCTATTTCCAGTGGTCAAACATGAAAATGTACTTAAAAATCTTTCCTAAATTATATCAGGAATATAAACCTAGTTTAGTACAATTGTAAAATATCTTATAAGATACTAGTAAGAATTTAGACTAGTTACGACTTATAGACATTAAACAATGAAGATTTTACAAGTTTTACTCTTATATTCGGTTCACAATGTATTTCAAATTTTAGGCTTAGTTAGTTATCATATGGTATGGGTTACTGGTATCGGTATAAGTAGTATATGGTGATGGTCAGGTATAGAATGTATTTTAGCAGAAGATCGATAAGGAAAGAACAAGAACGAAGCGCAATCGGTATGAAAATGCATGAACAATGAAATCAGAGAAGATGAACTGATATTTGCAGAAGGAACAGTTAAGATTGAGACAATTGATTGATGGTTTGCAAATTAACTGTTTACTGTATGGTTATTAGACTTTAGTGAGATAGTTTGTAATTTATGCCTAGAAACATTCGATTATCCCTACCCATATTCTTGTTCACTACAATCATACTTAATAATTTAGGTGTAAATTATATGATAAGGGCGCTCAGTTACATTAATTATGAAAATATTGGAAAATTCAAAAAAAATTATTTGGTATAAAATGACAACAAAGTGTAAATGAGAACCTTAGGCTTCTTAAAAATCGTTTCAAAAATGTTTAACGTTAGGTTATTCAACGACTCTTGATTAAAAGACTTTGATCCACAATTGTAATTATAATGATGAATTAATTATTTATGAATTCACAATTGAAATGTCATAAATTAATTTGGAAACTCTATGATTGTGATTTCAAAATAACCATCTAGATTACTGTTTTAGCCTGTTTAAGCAAGATGTAAGATATTTGTATATCAGCAGGTAAATAGTCAGTATTGTTTTAATCTTAGTCAATGATTAGTGTTATATTGATTGCTTGCGTTCTTGTCCAGTTGATATATATGAACGTGCTGATTCTCGCCAATCAGAGAGCAGTGGATTATCGATCAGAGCAATGATACACAAAAGCCGCATGAGCAGTCTTGAGTACTTATCAGTCCTGATTTCTGCCTAGCCCAGCCAGTTAAGTCCAGAACATCAATAACAGCCTCTGCAATATGAATCATTATTCTCAAACATACTGGGTTTATATACCAAACAAACTGACCACATCGTACCATAAAATAGAAAATAATATTTGTACAAGATTTTGCCAAATGTGGCTGTGAATAAGGGGAACAGTAACTGATAGACTAGGGATAACTCAAGAATGGTGAATCGTATAATAATAGTCTATGGATCAAAATAAAGCTTATAATAAGAGGGACACGAATATGAATAGGTTAGTTACTTAACAATTATACAATAGGAAATATACATATCATATTGGTCCACAAATAGTTCACAGAGTTACCATTCATAAATCGCTTTGGGATATAACAATTAGATAATGTAAAGATTAAAAATACTCGTAAACTTTGAGCTACCTACTAATCAACCAATAGTAACACTTACGTACTGAAAAAGAAAAAGTAAAAATTGTTCATCTTTTTAACTTTTTGCTGTTGTTATGTTTTTTTCTTCAATATTTTGATAGGAGCACTTAAGATTCATCACAGTGCAGTTCATTTGAAAGAAATGCATAAATGCACTATAAATGGATGTAATATGTGGTTCAGTTCACGACGAAGCCGTAATCGTCATTCAGCCAATCCTAATCCACGTTTACACATGTTACATATTAATAAAAATAAAAATAATGAAAATCACAATAATGTTGTAAATTAAATTACGTAAGTCTTGATTTCCCTCTTTTTTTATTTTGCCTTAAGAATTCCAAGTTACGGCTTGCTTTGTGATGAGATTTGACAATTTCTGTAAAATGTGACCTATCCACCTTAAGGGTCTTTTCTTAATTTCTTCCTCAACTAGAAGCTGATTTGTTTTCTGTCATAGTAGGTTACTACTTATAGTGTTTGGCTAATGGATCTGGAGCATCTTGTGTAAACAGCTATCCACAAACACCTGAACTTTTTCGGTGATGGTTGTGGTAGTTGATTAAGTTTTAGTGCCATACAATAAAACTGTTTCAACATTTGTATTGAAGATTTGACTTCAGAAGATAACAAGACGCAAATTGTCTGCCTACCAGAGTATGTCCTAGGCTGTTTGATAAGATTACTAGCTGAAGTAAATGGGTATGTTTGGCTACTCATTTTATACATCATAATTTACCCCCTGATATTTAAACGTTCATAACAAATATATCAGAGATTAGAATCTTTTGACGATTGGCGATTGATATGACTAAAAATGATAGTGTTTACTAGTACTGAATATCTACATATCATGCATTCATCATTATCATATTGAATTATATTGTAATTTTTCCGGTCAGTACACAGGGCAAATTTTTAAAGTCAGAAGTAATTTTAAAGGTTTGCAATCATTACTTTAAATCTGTTTTATATAACAAATATCGAGTTGAAAACTAAGAGTTTATTTAAGAGACCATCGACGGCATGTCAAATATGAATTTCAGGTGAAGACTGGTATCAGACAAGGCTAACGACTCTCTCCATTTCTGTTTCTTCTGGTGGTTAATAAGATTATGAAAACCTGAACAACTCAGGGCAAGCACGGAATACAATAAACAGCTTGGATATACTTAGATGATTTGGACTTGATAGATAACCTAACTCTTCCCTCTTTTGCACATCGACAAATGCAATTAAAGACAGTCAGTATTGCAGTAGCCCCTGCAGCAATAGGACTAGACATTTAGAAAGGAGAAAACAAGGTCCTATAATACAACTAAGAGGGCGACAACCAAATCACACTCGATGGAGAAGATCTGGGAGTGGTGGAAGTTTTTACGCACCTGGGCAGCGTCATCAAACTCATGGATCCAGAATTATCAAAGCATCATTCAAAACAAAGAAGAGGGGATCACAATGAGTGTTACCCAATGTTATGCACCCACCGATGATAGCAACGACGACGAGAAAGATCAGTTCTATAACAGGCTGAAATCAATCATAGCGAAGTGCTCAAGAAAGGACCTCACCATCCTGATAGGAGGTCTAAATGCTATAGTCGGAGTGGACAACACAGGATATGAAGATATAATTGGACGACATGGACTGACTGAGATAAAGGAACGAGAATAGTGATAGATTTGCAAATCTATGTGCATTCAACAAATTGGTTATAGGCGGCACAATATTTCCAAACAAACGCATACACAGAGCTACATGGATCTCGCCGGACCACACCACAGAGAACCAGATTAATCATATTTGTATCAATAAAAAATTCTGGAAGACAATGGAAGATGTGAGAACCAGGAGAGGAGCTGACATGGCTTCAGATCACCACCTGGCTATGGCCAAGATGAGACTGAAACTAGAAACACTGGACAACTGGACAAACAGCACTACAAAGGTTCAGTACAGCCTTCCTTCGAGATACTAACAAACTCAACCAATTCAAGATAACTCTAAACAACAGGTTCCAAGCTCTACAGGATCTACTGAAAGAACAAGAAACTACGATGGAGGACAACTGTAAAGGGATCAAAGAAACACTAACTTCAACGTATCAGGTGCTGGGTCTCAAGAAACATCATCATAAGGAACGGATCTCTGTGGGAACCCTGGACAATGCTGAGGAAAGGAAGAACAAGAAGACAGCAATTAACAGCAGTCGAACAAGGGCAGAGAAAGCTAAGGAACAAGCTGAATACACAGAAGCAAACAAGCAAGTGAAGAAGTGCATTAAAGCCGACAAGCAGAAATAAATGAGAGAACTAGCAACGACGGTGGAAAAAGCTGCAAGAGAAGGGAATATTAAATAACCATATGATGCAACGAAGGAATTAGCAGGGAGATATAGTAAACCAGAGAGACCAGTTAAGGACAAAGAAGGAAAGACAATCACGGAGATTCAAGAACAGAGGAAAAGATGGGTAGAATGCTTCGACGAGTTGTTGAATAGACCAACTCCATTAAATCCACCCAACATCGAAGCAGTGCACACAAACCTTCCTATAGATGGCACTACACAACCAACGATCGAAGAAATCAAGATGGCGGGTCATCAGACAAATCAAAAATGGGAGAGCAACAGGACCTGACAATATACCAGGTGAAGCTCTAGAGTCAGACATTGAAGTAACAGCAAACATGCTTCACCTTCTATTCAACAAGGTTTGGGAGGAAGAACAAGTGCCAACATACTGGAAAGAAGGATACCTCATCAAGATAACAAAGAAAGGAGATCTGAGCAAATGTGAAAAATACAGAGGCATCGCACTGTTGTCGGTATCAGGAAAAGTTTTCAATAGAGTGTTGCTGAAGTGGATGAAAGGCGCAGTAGACGCCCAACTTCGAAATCAACAAGTTGGATCATCGTGGAACAATCAGTTGAGTGGAACTTGCGACTATACATCAACTTCATTGACTATGAGAAAACATTTGGTATTGTGGACAGGAGAACATTATGGAAACGTCTTCGATACTATGGAGTTCCTGAGAAGATTGTCAACATTATCCAGAACTCATACGACGGACTACAGTGTAAAGTGGTGCATGGAGGACAGCTGACAGATGCATTTCCAGTAAGCACCGGATTCAGACAGGCTGTCTACTCTACCCCTTCCTCTTTCTCCTGATGATGAACTGGATTATGAAGACTTCGACATCTGAGGGGAAATACGGAATACAATGGACATCTCAGAATCAATTAGACGATTTGGACTTCACAGATGACCTAGCTCTCCTATCTCATACACATGAACACATACAGACGAAGACAGCAAATGTAGCAGCAGCGTCCTTCAAATAATCTACTGAGTCAAATTAGTGGAAATATGGGGAGGTTAAATCAAAGGACTTATGAGCTATAGAGGCTTTGTCTACTCAACAATTTAAGTAACTAGTAAAATCTCTAGTTCTTCCTTGGTTCTAACAACCCTTACAAGATACTTTTTGTCTTTTATTTTTATGCTTCACCTCACTAATCAGTAAACAGTGATTATTACCTCTATAACTATCGTTTATTTTTCATGTCTGTACAGTGGATAATTATCTCTCCCATTTCTGATCCATTAAATTATTTTCATCTTTTTTTCCTACTTTTAACTTTAGGTTATTCGGCAAGTGTATTTCGGTACTTCGAATCATTAAACGCATTGTGATGCCGGTTCTTTCTATAATTCGTCCACTTATAGACTTACTAAATCCCTATAAATACAATTAAACACCTTCAATAAGGTATATCATCTAAATGACAATCTTCTTCTTTGAACATTCTTCATCTTTTTCAACATTGTCAATAATGAAAATAATGAGACTGGAGTCGAATTAATGGTCTAATCGACTGATGATTAAAATTTTCGAACCTCGGTTTTATTCTTTTGAATTTTTTTAAAACTACCCAGCATACGCCACAAGTGAAATGATCATTTTATTATTTCTTTCAACTGTACATCATGAAATTATTTCATTTCAAAATAAACAAAATAATGGAATACATTGGAATTTCAGATTAGTTGAGGGATTTTTTTAAACCACTGTTCTAGAATAGTTATGATATTCCATCAGTTACGAAAATGGTAATAGATTCATACTTCTTGCAAGATATCATCAAACTCATTCAAATGAAAATAAATACTCAGCATTACTAACTATATGTGCCATAAATCCTTCCAAATGAGTTAGGGTAATTTAATTTTGCTGAACTATTTTGCCTACTCGTAAGTAGTACAAAAAGCATCCCTAAATAAAGTCTTGTGATGGTAAAGATTTATCAAATCTTTAGTTTTAATTTTAGTTTACAGATTATTAATTACGTTTTTTATTTTGATTACTGATTGTCAATGGACCTGTCAACAGTGTTTTGGTTTTAGATGTTATCTTTACCAGGTACTTATCAATTTTCAGGTTCAGAGCATTCTTCCGAATGTTTTCTACTCTGTATTCAGTATTGGTGAATGAATTCATTCTTAAATGTTTATTATCAGTAGAGAGGTGATATTTACTGATTTAAATGTCATTAGATATAAACCGCTAAATTTGTTTTCTATATGTGGACTGAAAAAATATATTTTGGTTTCATTCAAGTGGAAAATGATTGAAAATATATGGGGTGCGAATACAAAATAATAAATCTCTTATGTAATCACTAAAGGAAGTATCTCCGACAAGACGTGAATTTTAGATATTCGGTATTTTTGTTTACCTAATTATGACGAGTGAAAAACTTTGGTACTTTTGGCTTCCTAATAATTATTTCCAGTAAACTGATATTAAACTGTAGGTAGATCATACTTTTTGATATGGAAATCAGTTTGTATCTGAAAATTCAGTAATATGATTGAGAATTATTAACTGACTAGTTTAAACTCATTTTTGTTTATTCAAACTTTCAGTCAGAGGACTTGAAAATAATTACGTAGGAATTTGAACCGCCAGAAGCTAACGCAGTGATCTTAAGTTAATTCTCTAGCCATGTGGCTTGTATATCTTCAATTCTATCCCTGATAGAGACATTGGGTAATAATTTTATACTAGAACAAAATAACAGTATTATTTAGATTGAAGCATAATCTAAGCTAACTTCAAATGAAACAGTCGGACGTTAGGCTAGATGATTTACTTGTCGAACCACGACTAGTCATCCATAGATAAATTTTTTTCAAATAAAGCGGAAGGTTGAAAGTTCTTTTGTTGAATAAAGCCTATAGTTCTTTTCAGTTTTTAATTAGTTGTTAGTAAATTTGAAACAATTTCTCAAACTATTTTCCTAACTGGACATATATTTCCAGTATCTTGCATATAATTCAGTCACTTCAATTCTGTTCATCAACAATTATCCATACATCGAATTGGTAATCAATGGACGAGACCATAATTTATGGACGAACCAATCAGATTTGGGATAACACGTCTTGGATTTTGGCACGAAATTGATTCACCTATTTGGCTAAATAACATTTTTGCATTTTAGCTGATATCAGTTCGTGATGAAAACTCTAACTCTAGTTCCTAACTCTAACCATCAACTGTAGATCATAATTTTTTTTCTTCACACAGGTTTATAAACCTCATTTAGCTCTAGTAAGTTGGTGAACATTCTTAAAGTCATTTTAAAGTCACTCGAATGTCCTCCATAAATTATAGTCTGACCACAATCTCACTAAGCTAGTTCATGAATTTGTAGAACAGATCAGATGCTTTGGTGATTAAATAAATCAATTATTATCTAATTTTAATTGATTTCTGATACCTATCAGAGCTGAATAAACTATACAGTTAATAAACATGAAGCAAACATGAAGCAGATAAATAAATTCCTTTTCCCACAAATATCCTTCATTCCCTCTCTGTAATCTGCTAATAGAAACTGACAAGTTGAGAAAAAGTTTACATAAATTAATAAATGACACTGAATAATCAGATGATTAAATTCAATGAGTATTGTTTGTTTGAATCTTCCCATTGATGTTTAGGACTGCAACTGCTCAGTCTCTAATTGGCATATAAGCATACTGTGCATATTGCCTCGATATATCCTTAATTCACGCGTATCCTGGATTCCACTACTAGCCACTATCTAATCAAATGATTGGTTTAGTTATGGTGGATTGTGTGAATGTATAATTGATAGTCTGAATTAAAATGAATAGTGTGATAAAGAGTGACGATTACCTAATAAAATTAAACGATTAACACATCACAAGCATAAGGGAATTGAAATCTGGAGATAGAACAAGGAGTAATCATAGTAACAAGAATTTATTAAGTTTATTGGTCATAATGACCATTAGATATATTCTCTATTGTCAGGCTATACACTATACATTATTGAAATCAGATTCCTACAATGTGATTGCTTACTGAACTGATCTATTATCTGAAGAAAATTCAAGCTTCATTTAGTAGTTGAATTTGAAATTCATTGTTTTCAAGTTGATTCACAGTAATAAGTAACAGTACCTTCTGTTTTTAGTTCTTTTAGGTAATCATGCCTTTTTTACCGAAAATTTAAGGTTAGTTAAGTTCTGTAGTCAATAGAATTATTATTGAGTATAATTTTAAGGAAATAATTTCATTTTCAGGACTGATAGGTCCTGGGTTCGAATCTCGTGAAGCGGGATCGTGGATGCGTACTGCTGAGGAGTCCCACAATAGGATGAAAAGGCAATCCAATGCTTCCAGGTTTTCCATGGTAGTCTAGCTAGAATTGACTCATGATTTCAACCATATAAAAATTTCGTTTTTATTTAAAACATTCATTATATTATTGAGATAGCAACTAATTAATTTTTCTATTATTATCAATGAAAATAATGATTACTTAAATGTATCCTAAGAATTTCAAATGAAGTCCATGTTTTTATACAACAATCGATTAGATTTTATGAATTTAATGGTGTGAAACTAAGTGGAGTGTGTTTAAAATGAATGAATAGAGAGGACCACTCCACTTATGATCGAATGTAAATTCAGATGAAAAAATGTAGATCAAGGGTTTCCATATAATTACATGGAACTATGCAATAAGATGCAATACAGTAAGATGGTTTATGCTTATTTTAAAACAGAGTTATTAATTCAGCGTAAGTACAAAGATCGAGAACTCACTCAATGAATCACTAATAAAGGAAATATTTGATCAACTGTGGTGTGGTCTACTTATATCCACATAAGTAGTATATAGTGACGGTCAGACATAGAATGTATTTTGGCAGAAGATCGATAAGGAAAGAACAGGAACGAAGAGCAATCGGTATGAAAATGCATGAACAATGAAATCAGAGAAGATGGACTGATATTTGCAGAAGGAACAGTCAAGGTTGAGACAACTGATTAATAGTTTGCAAATTAACTGTTGACTGTATGTATATCAGAATTTAGTGAGATAGTCTGTAATTTCTGTTTAAATACATTAGATTGTCCCCACCCGTGTTCTTGTTCACTACACAACTATTCCCTTCTACATAATATCATTAGATCACATTGACTTAATTTTTAAAAAAATTTCCGATTACATATATGTTCGAAAAATCTTTCATATTATTATCATGATTTGTTTTCAAAGCTTTAACTTGGTACTCTGTAACAAACGTGGAACAACTTCACTGGGTATTGAAAACACAACTCTAATATTCATTATTTTAGGTGGATTATACAATTCACCTACTTATGAGTAAGTAGAATACATATGCGAAATTGTATAGCCTATATAACAGGACGAAACAACTGTCTAGTATTCCCTGGTCTTCACAGGTTGTCTAACATGGATCAGTACATGATGTAAACCATAAAATTCAACTATCTCTACGAACTTCCGGAATTTATTTATACAAAAATCTTTTTCATTGTCCCACTCTTTCCCAAAAAGAGGAATAAGACAAATTGTAATTGAATTACATTATATTCATATAAATTAAATAAAAGATTGAAGAAAAGAAGTCATGTAAATTTATTTACAAATCATAGAAATTAATAGAAAAAAGGGTTAGACAAATAATAACTGATATATTATTGCAACATTTGTCATATTTTTGTGACTAGAATAAGTCGAGCAGGGTCTGGAAAGAGTTGAATATATGTGTGTAGACTGTTTCAAGTCAGACTCTTATTGATTCCATCATAAGTATAAAGAGGTTCATGTTTACAAATAAATGTATCCGGAGATCTTTTGGATCGATTTCATACTTGAAAAAACTTGATCTGTTTGATTTCATTTATTTAACTATCAATATTGTCAATGTGATGACTTGGTGATTGAGCCAATGAAGCGGCTGAAAAGTCTGATGTTGGCAATTTATAATTTGAATGTTTTTTAGTGGAATAATGTTCATCTAACAATATCTCACCAACTTCATCGGCATCAGTTATTACTTTTAATTCATTAATTCTGTTGGTACTAGTTGGAGATGTTATCGTTAAATGAGATTTTAAATTTTGTTCTTGTTCATCTGTATTATCAACGTTAATAATCTCATCATTATCATTTTCACTGTTATTACTAACTTCTAGATTATGTTCTGAATTATTTGTTGCTATGTAATCATCATTTTCATCAGCATATGAACTAATTCCATCCGGAATTAAGACACCTTCTTCATCATCCTCTCCCTCGTTATCATCATCATCGTCATCATCATCATCGTTGTCACCATCAAATTCACTATTATTACTTGATATATAATCTTGTCTACTGTCCTTATGTTTACTATTAACACCGGAATCAATACTTTTAACATATTGTGATTCATTCCAAAGATCATTGTTACTGATTTCAACATCAGAATTTGTTTCAGTATTACAATATTTCCATGAGTTTAAATGTTGTTTATGATGACGATGTTGTTGGTGATTGTGGTGTGATTGACGACAATTTAAACGAGAAGAATGAGGTGAATGAAGTTGACTATCATTTGATGTATGACTCAGTGAATCCATTGATAATTTTGGCCAATTAACATAATCATTTAAATTAGATCTATCACGTCTACGTCGACCTGTTGAATAAATACTCTTAGTTGATGATTTACACTTTGTTGTTGAATTTTTCATGTGTACAGAATCATTGAATTCATTTGTCCATTCACCATAGGATGTAGAATTAACACTAGTTGCTGATGATGTCGTAGTAATAATTGGTAATAATGGAGGATTCAACACTGAATTAGGCAGAGGATTACGTCTACCTATTACTTTGCCTAAATAGAATTATTTAAAGGAAACAAAAACGATTTCTTTATATGCAACAGTATTAAAATTCAAAAGTAAAAAACGAAAAAGAAAACAATTTTAGGGTACTGAACAACATATTACGAATTCTTTTTTAAGTAGTTAAAAAGAAGCAGCTATCATAGCTAAATCTGAGAGGTAATCTGAGTAGAGGAAGAATTTCAACGGGCGATTTTTTTAGTTTTTATTCTAAGAGTCGAACATCAGATTAGGAAACTGGTAGCCACTAATAAAAATTCCTATCACAACTCAACTTATAATTTCAGTTTTCGGTTCATTCCCGCCTAATTGCCTTAGTTTTCAAATATACATTTTTCATTTCAATGGATTTTTTTCACTCCTTGGATAGCTGCTTTAAAAAGATCTTCATATAGCCTTGAACCAAAGTCTGATACTGGTAAACACTTGTTAGGAAAGGATACCTATAGTTTGTAGTCGGCGATCCACTGTTAACCTCACGAAATAGAAGCCAATATCATTCATATTTTCAGTCCTTATTAATAAGTGACTTCTATCGATCACAACACAATTCAAAAACTAGTTAAAGTGACTTAGCACTGTTGTATAATTGTTGATCTATGTAATTTAATCATTACTGATGACTAAACCAGAAGAATACTGATTGGTTAATTAGCATTTCAAACATGATACATCGCCTGATTGATAGACTGATAAATTATGGTGAAGGGAATTAAAACCTAGAATTCTAATAACATTTGTTTTAAAATCTATTAAGCGGGAAATGAAGCGAAACGTATCTCGTGAAACTGAAAGCAAACGAAAAATAGTTAAACATCATGACCTTATTGTTTATTGTAAGGGTTTGATGTAGATATTTGGTTTCCATAGTTAACATCATGGAGAGATCCTATCTAGATAATGATTGGAAAACCAGAAAGCACTAAACCGCTGTTTCGTCATAGTATGGGACTCCTCAGTAGTGCATATTCACAACCTCATCAGTCGGGATCAGACCCAGGGACTTTAGTCTATACAATTGAGATAGCATCCATTTTTTATTGTGTTAGTCATTTTTATAATTTCAACTAAGAATACAATAACATTAGGACTATAAAATTAAATTTTACTTACCACTACCATCATCAACAATTGTTGCATTTTCTGGAAGTTTTTTACTGGAATGTGCCATATGTAAACGTGGATTTGGATTAGCTGAATGACGATTACGACTTCGTCTAGAACTAAACCACATACTACAACCTTTAATTGTACATTTATGCATTTCTTTTAAATGAACTGCGCTATAATGAATTTTAAGCGCTCCTAAAATTGAAATATACGTAAATATATATAAATATATAAAGATTTTAAATCAGTAAATCTTTTCATTATTTCATATTTTCGATTCATTATGATTTATTCATCAGGTACAAGGATGTATATTCGACTTTCAACACTACTGTTTACGTTAAAGCTAATAATGGTATCCTACCACACAAAACGAAGTATGTATTTCAAGAGTCTAACTTGCCAACTAATAGTTAAAAGTCGAGTGATCCAACTTTTTTAAACCACTACTCTATGAAATTTCATTTTACAAGTGATGTTATAAATGAGATTAAATGAGATGGAATTAAACAGGATAAATGTCCTAATACTGTAAAATATAAGGCTTTATTATAACTATTTGAATCATTTTATCCTGTCTAACTTGGATTCATAGTTTACACCATCAAATGATTTCGCTCGCTGAGAGATCTGAAGGTCCTCATTTCAACCACCGGTGAGGTCATGAATTTACACTGCTAAGAAGTCTAATACTAGGACATCACAATTGTTCGATGCCTCTTCGTTTTCAATGATTGTCCGATTAGGGACAGTTTATGGTGTAAACCATAAAATTCGACTATCTCCATAAAGTCCTTATGTCGTCTACTTACATTTCATTAGTAGATCCATTTCGTTTGTTCATATTGACCATTATGAACTACAGTATTCTAATAAGATAAATGTGTTCATTTTTTCTTTCTTTTTATTCCTTTTATTAATAACAAGAAATATGTAAAAAGATTCTCGCTGCTAGGCTAATATATCTTTCACTTATCTACTGAAGTTAACTAGAGATTTCTACCTTCGTCATTAAAAGTACATATGAATAACCATTAGAATATTCACTATTTTTCTCTAACATGGACAATCTTGATGAAATTAAAGTCCTATCTTTGAAATAAAACCAGTTCAAAAAATTTATCATCTCTTACTCACTAATATCTCATATGATATTAATATTGATTAGATTATTGAGTATATTTCTTTCATTATAACATACTGCGTAAGTGATTTTGATGGAGTTTTGTTGTCTGAAATGGATGGTTTGGTTGTGGAGCTCTCATCGTTCTTCTAAATGACATCATCAGCACAAACATTAAGACTTCTACTTGAAGTTTATGCTGATGATGTTGTTTAGAAGAACTATGAGAGCTCCACAACCAAACCATCCAGTTTAGATAACAAAACTTCATCAAAACCATCCATATGAGCTACAAAACGTCTCCACCATCTCACAATGTAAATGATTCTGATTTTCTCCAGTTTAAATCGTAGGATAAAAGTATATATGGTTAATAGTATATAACACAATGTAGTAATCATTAGTAATAATTCATAATCACTTATCAAAAATGTATTACCTTTATCACAAAATGATTTTTTACATGTTGTACATAGTACACGTTTTTTATTTCGTGCAAAATTATAACCATTACTTTCATTACAATGTTCGTTTAATGAATTCATATTGGAAATTGAATAATTTGAATTCATTTGATCCCCTGACATTGTTGTTGTCATTGCTGACGTTGTTGATACTGAAGTATGAGTTCGTCGAGTTTTCACAAATTCCTGTCGATCACTTTCATATTTTCTTTTTGTTATCTTATATGAATGATGATGATGAGGAGTTGATACTGGTATTGTATTATTTGTTGACGGTAACATGGAATTCGATAATGTATTCTGATGACGTTTAGTTTGATATAAATGATTTTCATTGAAATATTTGGATTTCAATGAATTCGTAGATAAATTTTGAGCAGTTGAATTGAAAAGCATCAATTCTGAATTGATTTGTTCTAAAGTAAACAAACAAACAAAAGAAAGAATAACAGGATAATATTCAACAGAATTTTGTAGATTATTAATAATTACTTATTCTAAGTTATAGAGTTCAACCATATTGTATTTGAGATAGTTATCTTATATAACATTGGATTATCATTTCTTCATCTATTAAATTAACTTTAGTTACAGTGTGGTGTGGTCTACTTATATCCACATAAGTAGTATATGGTAATAGTCAGATATAGAATGTATTTTGGCAGAAGACCGATTAGGAAAGAACTGAAATGAAGCGCAATTGGTAGGAAAATGCATGAACAATGAAATTAGAGATGATTTAATATTTGCAAAAGGAACAGTGAAGATTGAGACGATTGATGGTTATTTTGCAAATTAAATATTTATTGTATGTTTATCAGAATTTAGTGAGATAGTCTGTAATTTGTGCTTTAATACATTCGATTGTCCCTACCCGTGTTTTGTTCACCACAACAGTACTACAAAGTGACTAAAGTAGATATCAACATTTTTGATCATGGATCAGTGCGATAAAAATCTTGTTATTCAAAATTTTAACTCATACTACTATTGTGGTGTATGCTACTTATATCGACAAACATAAGTAGTATGTAACAACAATTGGAAGTGAAAAACCTAATAGCAGAAGGCTAAGAAGATCGAGTTAACGAGAATAGAAAGGGATTGTGAACTGGAAGAATTATACAAAATGTGAAGGACAATTGATAGGAGATTTATAAATGAAGCATTCAGTGTATGGTTCTCAATTTTCTTACCAAGGTATTCTGTTATTTTGTATTAAATGATAAATTGGTTGTCTCCACCTGAGTGTTCGTTCATTACACTACTACTACTACCACTACTACTACTGTGTTTCAAACAGTTTTATTGAACAATGAATCAGTCCGAACTATTTAACCATTTCATTGTGATTTTATGTTGTTTAACCATTGTATGAACAGATGGAATTCATTTATGTCAATTAATTTATTTAACCACTGATTACTTATAGTATTTGACTGTAGATGTTTATTAATAAATACAAAATGAAGTGTGTCTTTCTATCAGAATAAGACAAAACTTGATTAGGGCTAAAGAATTTTTGCTTTTTTTCTAAAGTAGAAAAAGTTGCTAAAAATCTGTTAACTTTTATTTATCGATTCAAAAGAATAAATGAATGAATGAAACAAGATCAGAACTATTTAGTCCAATATTCATTGTATTTGTGGGATGTTTTTATTTTGTATTCTCAAATCATGGACTTACTTAAATTAGAAATGTAATGAACATCACAAAGCAATGGATGACTATTTTATCCTAGTATAAAACTGCTTAATAATGAATATCCACGTTCCCAACGGGAATTGAACCTGTGGTTTAGGGAACTTGAGTCAAGTTGATAACTTTGAGACCATACAATTGTGACCCAAGAGTTTACATGATAATTTCAGTCGACTGGTAATATTGTGAGACCAATCTCTTTTGTCACTAGCTATATTTTTCATACTCCAGCTAACTTTAAACTTCAATTATCATGATTTCTCACTAACTAATACTTCAGGAATTACCTCACGAAGTTTATCTCCAGTAACTGCATAGAGAATTTTTGGTGTAAGACATCCTGTCCTACAACAAAACTACTGTTCAATGTTTCATTTTCTAACTATAGTTACTCCATGATGTAAATTATAAAATTCACTAATCTCCACACTTTCCTCCTTCATGCTAAGAAATATATTTTTTACACAGTATAGTTCAATGAAATAGTATTTTTCATAAATTAATCACACACAAGAAGGAAAGTGCTGAATATCGAAGAATGTATGATTCATGGAGCCATATAAACGATAAATGATAAAAACTGTTAATTTCCATATATTTTTTGTTGTTGGACGAAACACCTTAAAACTAAACTTTTCATAACCTTTTCAATAGTAACTTATCCTAACCTCTATATTCAATTATATTTAAAACAGTTACTACTACTAATAATAATGATAATAAATCATACTGACCTATCCTATTAATCTTATCTTAGTATTTCCCCCTCCCCTATTTTCTTTATAAACGATCGAATAATAATAGACGCCATTATGGAATTTTGTGATTTGTATCCATGTCTATTATTATGATTATTATAGTTGTTTAATTGTTTATTTTAATGTTGGTAGGAAAACAAAAAGGTGATATAAAAAGTAACCATTACATGCTTTTTAATCAATCCATTTACTAATAAACTAACGAATCAACCTAACCTTCTTCATTATTTTGATATTTCTTTATTATTGTATACTGTCTTCATGAGATTTCTAGTAATTCTTATGATAATTAGCTGGTAATTATGGACGATATAACGATAATAATAATAATAATAATAATAGTAATTATCATATCAAAACAATCTTTTTTGCCTCACATCAGCGCAGATATTTATCCACCACTGGCTTCTTGTAAACCCACTTGTTATTAGGTTATCTTAATTATATATATATTGCATTGACATTATTATTATGGCCCCAGAAGATCAATTTGTTGATACTGGAAAAATAGAGGTTTATGCGATCTTATTGTAAGAATTTTCAGAGATTTTTGTTTTTGTTTTTTTTTGTTTTAATATGCATATGAAGTGTTAAAAGGGGAGAAAGAGGAAAAGAGATAGTGAATGTGTTTATACATTAAGAAATTATACCTATTGACCTAATTCCAATTTTTTTTTCCTAACAGGACAACAAGTATGTGTGGGCACATGTATTTCTTTTTGTTCATATATTATACTGACTTCTTGGGTAAATTAAAATTGTTCTAAGACTACACGTTTTGTAAACAACTGATGAATCTTTTTTATAGACGAAACTTCAATTTAGCAATTAAAGTATTAAATATCTTGCGAAGAATACAATCTAAATCATTGTTTGCTTTTTGAGTCCGGTAAGTTTCTTAAATAATCTAATAAATTTTATCCTTAAACATTCCAAACTGTTATTAAATTAACCAAATCATATGAACACGCCTATTCGTAGTAAATAATTTCAATGCACTTCATTTGGAAACAATTTAATCAGAAAATTCATTCATGAAGTGAATTATTTCCTTATTTCCTCAGTGATCCATCGGAAACATAGTGCTTTATTATTAAAATGGAGAAGTGATGATCAACTGTAATCCATTTCAGATTCATTCACTGAAATGTGTTCCTCTGTTCGATTTCTAGAGAAAACCTTTTAAAAACGCCCCGCCCTTGGGGGGGGAATTGTTTTTAAGACTCGGAGGGTTCCGGAGGAGACCTTGGTGTGTTGATTAGTTTATTTCGCGGTCGTAAACAATGTTCCATCTTTTTTCAATTAATGTTAAGAATTTCACTTTGTAAAATGCTGTATTACTCTATTT